>NW_015505198.1:2442164-2447069 GCF_001515645.1 Sinocyclocheilus grahami | reverse complement strand
TATATATATATATATATATATATATATATATATATATATATATATATATATATATATATATATATATATATATATGCGCGTATGTTATTTGTAATTGCATATGCATATGTAAAGTTACAAATGTTCTGAATTTGTGAAGCTCTATCAATGTACTTGAATCTGAGCTTGCAATATAAAGTGATTGATTGCCATCTGGTGGTCGAGTATTGAAGCTACTGTTGACCGCAAAATGAACAAACAAATGAGTAAATGCATGTTTACATTCACAAATAAAGAAGGGCCAAATGCCTAATTGCAATAATTAGGCTATTTTTACGTGTATATTACTTTTTAATTTGTGATATGAACCTTGATTGCAATCTTACGGCTGAGAGTAGTCAAATTTCATATTTGTAGAGTTGAATGGACAAATAAAGTGCAAAATACGTTGTTCCAACATTTTTATCTCAATCAGTCGTGATCAGTTGTCGTCGTGACCAGTGTTGGGGGTAACGCATTACAAGTAACGCAAGTTACGTAATCGGAGTACTTTTTATTTTAATTTATTTTTTATGATTTTCTTTTTCTTTTTTTTGCAGTTCTCGGCACTAAAACAGCACTTGAAAGAATCTCTTCAAAGCTTCGTTGTGAATCTGCTTACAGGTTTTTGGAAACACAAGTTGGTAGTTCAGGCACAAAGTAAAATTGAGTAGTTTACTCATCCTTGTGTTGTTCCAAACCCATATGATTAAAATGGAAGTGAATTCATTTTCATTTTAGAGCAAAGTTCTACTTTAATTCTTGTATGCAAAATTGATCTTGAGTGAGTCCTGAGAGTGCTGGTTTATGATCACAGAAAAATGAACATGAGTTTGAGAACAAATAAAATTGACGAATGAGACAATTGTTTGTGTATGGGACTAGATTATTTGAATTAGTAGGCCTACATTCAAAAAAATAAATTAATACTTTTATTTAGAAAAGATGCATCAAATTGATCAAAAGTGACTGTATACATATATATATATATTACATATATTATAAAGGACTTTACTGATTTCTGTTTTATATAAATGCTGTTGTAAACTTTCTATTCATCAAAAAAGAAGATAAAGTTAAGTTATTTTAAAGTGTAATAATATTACACAATATTACTGTTTTTATTGTATTTTAATCTGATAAATTGGTGAGCATAGAGTATGCTCATCAATTAGATCAATACACCAATCAGTGTATATTTTAAGTATTTAAGTTTGAGAGAGGCTCTTCTAATGTGAACGTTCCTTCTTTATTTCCTATGTGTTGTGATAACAGCTCAAGACCACTAGAGGCCAGACATTTATAATAATGGCACTACATTAACAGCAAGACTGCAGGTCACCAGACATACTTATTTTTCTCCTATTCGCTTAGATATAACTAAATGTAAGGACAAGTATGTTATTATTTTTTAATAAACAGGCATTTTGAACTAAAGTGTCAATATGTGGCCGACACAATGAAGCATGCAGTGTTTAAGAAAAACAAACACACTCTTAAAGGGGTCATATGATGCAATTTCAAATTTTCCTTTCTCTTTGGAGTGTTACAAGCTATTCGTGCATAGATAAGATCCCTAAAGTTGCAAAGACTAAAGTCTCAAATCCAAAGAGATATTCTTTATAAAAGTTAAGACTTGTCCACGCCCTCCTAAAACACCTCGTTTAAACACGCCCCCACATGTCTACGTCACGATGTGGGAAGATTTGCATAACACCGCCCAAATGTTCACGCAAAGAAAGAAGGCGCAACTTTTATTCTCGCTGTAGTATTGTTGTTGTCAACAATGTTGCAGCCATGTCGTGAAGGCGCTGTGTGCTTCGTTGTGAAAGTGAAATCACGTGTGGTTGCCACAAGCCCGCCGGCCGCGCTGTTCTCAAGCCCACCGGCAGACGCTCACTCAAGCCCGCCGTGTGTGACGCTGTGTGTTTCTTTGTGAAAGTGAAACTACTTTGTTTGGCCTTCCAAAAGAGGACATAACTAGAAATCAGTGGTTAAGTTGAATTTACAACACTGTTCCAGAACAGTTCAACCCAAATATTCAGATGTGTCCAGTGGATTTTATGGAGGACTGTTTCCTGATCCTGGTAGAGTAGACTACAATGCCGGCTGTTCTGACTCACAGACTTTAAGTACGTTTTCATATTTAAAGAATTTGCCACTGATGATTCAAACGCGAGTTTTGGGCAGTGTAGAGTAGCGCTTGTTGTTTGTCATTTCTCCGATCACAAATGCAGACATGGTTTTTTGTTTACGTGGCGTGATGCAACACAACGCGTAAAAAGACAGTATAAGTCATTATAATCCATAATTATGTGCCCACTGGATGCAACAAATGCCTCGTTTATAATGTTTTTTTTTAATGTTTTTGTCTCGTCGCTCCATCACAGTATGGTAAGGGGCGTAACATTTGCGTCACACACTTGAGGTATTCAGCCAATCACAACGCACTGGATAGCTGGCCAATCAGAGCACACCTTGCTTTTCAGACCGATGAGCTTTGTAAAAATCTACGCGTTTCAGAAAGGTGGGGCATAGAGGAGAAGCAATAATGTACAGTGTGGAAAATAATGTGTTTTTTTAACCTTAAACCACATAAACACATTTCATTACACCAAATACACAAAATAATGTTCTTTTTAGCAACATCATATGACCCCTTAAAAATAAAGGTTCTTGCACGTGGCATCTATGATCCATGAAGAACCTTTAACATCCATGATGGAACAACAAGGTTCTCTATAGTGGAAAAAGGTTATTTAGATTATGTAAATATTCTTTACACTAAGAAAAAAAAGGTTATTTTTAGAACTGTTCTTTGGGAACACAAAATGGTTCTTCAATGGCGTCACTGCGAAAACCCCCTTCGAAACCTTTATTTTTTGGAGTGTGGCTTTACACATTGTTTAAACCTTTCTCTAGTCTGAGAGTGGTATGAGAGTTCACTGGTGCATATGTGCCGTCCTGACAGTTTCAGGGACTAAGCAGAACATTTGTGGGTGTTGAGATTCATTCAATCTGCCATCGAGCTTTTAACCGAAGACTTGAATGCATGAATATATCAAACCTTAAAGAAGGATGAAAATAATGAGTTGCTCTCTCATTGTGTAACATAATTATCCACAGTAGCGAAATACCTTAAGCCATAAAGTAAGCTCAATATCATAATGCAAAGCACATTGTTTTTCCTCTTTTAAAGTAAAATATTTTTTCCCTCCAAAAAGGCTATTTTTTGACATTTTCATGAATAATAAAAGTCTGCAGGCACTAAGAGATTTGTGCAAATTTGACTGTCAATATATGTCTCGCATCACTCAAAATTGAGAATGTTGTGAAATAGCATTTTTTATGTGCTAGGATCCATATTTTGTGCTAGGCTTTTTCAGCAGCTGTTTACGTTGTCTCTTGGAACAGCTGGGGGTCTTTCATAAGGCAGTGAAAAGCATAAATATATAATTCGACTGGTAAATCAGCAGCATCTCTTCAATACATGTTGTTCATCTCTTGCAAAGTCGGTTCTGCAGAAAAACATGATTGCTTTCTACGCACAATAACAAGCAGTTGTCGAGCTCTAGGTGTCCAAATCTTCCTCAAACAGGAAATGGGGATTTGCTCCGAGGGTCAGGAGAGGAGTTAGGTGTGTGTGAGGTGAGGTGAAAATCCACACACAAACGGTTTCTCCACAGCTGTCGAGCATTCTTCTTCTGATCTTCCTGATGCTTTGCAGTGAGATTTGGAGCTCTGCACAATCTTGCACAGCATAAAACTCGAGTCTAACACACTCAAACACGCACACACTCTTCACAGAACTAATGTGCCACCTTAGACTGTTCTTTTGGCTCAGTCTCGCGTTCATTTGTCACATACCCACATGATATCACTTCCAGACGCCTGTTTATGTGGGAAAGGGTTTTATATGGGAAAGTAAATGGATCTTTACAAGCAGACTTTCCTAACCGAAGGGAACTGTCAGCAATTTGCCTCTGCATTAGTGTGGCGAAGCTCAGCATTATCTAGGTCTCTCTGGTAATTTCAGCATTACTGATACTGTCTGATGGAAAGCACTTAGAATTCCATGCACCGCTGTTGTTGCTGCCTGCAAAACCTCCTGGAGTTCTTCAAAACAGGTCAGATCAGCCACAAACTGAGCTGGTATTGATGCAGTCCCCTAGAAACCTGAGCTGGATAAAGAGTTAATCAATGTTAATTCCTCAGTAGCGCTTTGCAGTGCCCTGCATTGGCAATGAGATACATGTTCTGTTCTGGTGTAGCAGATTGAAAGTAGGCTACCTGATATATAAATGCTTGTATTTATCTCGGATCAGTTGTTATCCAGTTACTTGTAAGATAGCAACTCGAGGGGGTGATTTTTCAATACTCTTTTATATTCAATACTCTCAATATCTCTTTGGTAAACAACAAGATGGGGGGGGGCAGTCATAATAGACTGAGACAGTCATAATAGTAGTTACCAGTATATATAAATCATTGTCAAACATTGTTAAAGGAGACATATTATGCCCCTTTTTACAATATGTAATATAAGTCTCAGGTGTCCCCAGAATGTGTCTGTGAAGTTTCAGCTCAGATAATTTATTAAATCATTTTGAAAATGCCTATTTTGAGTGGAAGCAGAAATACGCTGTTTTTCGTGCCTGTCTCTTTAAATGCAAATAAGCTGCTGCTCCCCGCCCCCTTTTCCAGAATAGAGCTGCTCCATTACAGCTCGGACCTGCTAAAAACATCTCTTTTGGTTCTGATTATCATGTTTATCGTGCTGAAATCATACGTTTTAAACCATATTAGTGTAAACTTCTGATATACGGTTTTCTGAGTGCGCACATCCGAAGCACACGGACAGAAAGCGGCTGTCACAGCATGTGATTA
>NW_015505198.1:2404681-2442055 GCF_001515645.1 Sinocyclocheilus grahami | reverse complement strand
GCGGTGATATTATAATGAGATCCCTTTGCAACGTCACTAGGGGAGGGAAATCAGACGCTTGCAGAAAAAGACTTACCAAAACAAAAATACCGGGTTAATCTTTTTCACGTTTCCTTGGTTGGTAGATGCACCGGGGACCTGATTATAGCACTTAAAACCTGGAAAAGTCAGATTTTCATGATATGTCACCTTTAATATTTCACTGTTTAGATGATCATAATTTTGACTAATTCAGAATGAGTGGTTGTGTTCTGCTGCACTGTTTTAAATGTAAATGTAAACACTGTAAAAACGTAAACAAATGTAAACATATACACTAGAGAGTTACATGTGTTTTTCAGTGTCTTATGCATGAGTATTGCATTTTTTCACAAAACTTTTTTTTTTTTGACCAAAGGCAGTGGAATGAAAAAATGCAAGGTATGGGATATGACGTTCTTTTAATTCGATCACCGTGTTTTTAGAAAGCCTTCATGGTTTTGCAGGAGACGCTGCAAAAAATGTGAGTTGTGAACATAGTCAAACACATCAATCTAACACGTTTACACTAGAAAAAATGGAGACAACACAGCTGAATACAGAAATGCATTCTATATTAAAAGCCCCTTAATGTTACATATAAAAGTCAACAGCTTAAGTTGTTGAAGAAGCACCCAGTGTCAATAATATGATTTAAACACTGAATTCACTGGAAACTCTAGCACTTTTGGCTGCTTTGGAAATGCTTATGACAGTGCCTTCCCCTCAGAGCAAACTTTCTCAGCCTTTTGACAGCTCCATTCTGCTGTCAATCCCACAATCCCCTGCTGCTCGGTTCCCATAGTCAGGGTAGCACCATATTTAATTTTTGACAGAAATGAAAATGAGGCTTTGAGGAATAGAAGTACAGTGGGTTCAATGGAGTATGTTGTTTAACAACATGCCGAAAGTTCAGCTGACAAAACTTTACACAAAAAATAACAAAAAATAATAATCTCCATAAAAACAGTTGAGTTGTGAAAATTATATGATCTAGGGCTTTATAAATATCGTAAGTTATCCCTCACAGCATTGTTTTCGTCTGTGTTAAAGGGATAGTCCACCCAAAAATGAAAATTATTTCATTAATTACTCACCCTCATGTTGTTCCAAACCCATACGACATTTGTTCATCTTCAGAACACAAATTAAGATATTTTTTATGAAATCCATGAGCTTTCTGGCCCTGCATAGACAGCAAGGGAACTACCACGATCAAGGCACAGAAATGCAGTAAGAACATCGGTAAAACAGTTCATGTGACATCAGTTGTTCAATCATAATTTTTGGGCTCTTTTAACGATATAAGTTTCTGTGCCTTGATCATGGTCGTACATTTGCTGTCTATGCAGGGTCAGAGAGCTCTCGGATTTCATCAAAAATATCTTCATTTGTGTTCCGAAGATGAACGAAGGTCTTTCGGGTTTGGAACAACATGAGGGAATGACAGAATTTGTATTTTTGGGTGAACAATCCCAATGAATTCAAGATGGGGTCTGACACAAGTCTGTAGCAAACCATTTGAAAGCGTTCGCTCAGCTCTGCTGCAGTGGACACTGAAGGCTTGCACATAGCGACAGATATTCTCATCATAAGTGTGCTCCATTTTGTAGTTTATTTTGGCAAGAATCCCTTATACAGGAATAGACCTATTCCTGTATAGGTGTAGGCTATGCACAGCGACCAAACACCATTTGTCTTGTTTTACGTGCCGTTTAGCGGCGTGTAAATCTGGGGTCTGAGACTGAAACTATAATAACATAGATTTCCTCAATTTCAGTCTCTGTTGTTCTCCAATATGGCTGTAATTTACTGTAAAAATATGCACATGGGCTTTCCCCGTATTTACATTTCCAAAAGTACACAGTGCAAGTCATTTAACCGGCCAATTAGAGATTGTTTGAGAAGCCTGAGTTTGAGCGCTGCTCAGTGTATGTGCATTTCAAGCTCTTAAAGGTCTGAGCGGAGCTCGTTTCACACACCAATGACTCACTGCTCACCGCAGACATTCATAATTATAGACAATCTGGTGATTAACCCTACGTCCTCTCATCACATCTCATTATGCCCTGAATGCTACCAAGATGAAAAAAGGTTCTGCTTTTGTTCACATTAAGACTCAAATTGATTTAGCTGCTCCAGAGCTCGTAAAGAAGAAAAACGCCATAAATCTAAACCATGGCTGACCTTCAGTAAGTGAGAACTACATGTTCTCCTGCGGTTTTTAAAGTTGAATTATAACCTGTACTGTATGCAAGCGTAGTCTTGGACTTCTAAAGAAAATTCTGCAATGTTTAATGCAATTGATCTTAGATTTGACCATACCACTAATTAGATTGTTTATACTACGCTTTCATAAGCGCCTGAATAACTGGAGAGACCTCTTCTGAACTCAATGTATTATTTTCTTTCTGACTTTTAAGAATCGTAAATGAGTTTTCAGCTGAGAGTGCACGGGAATCCAAAAGCAAAAGTCATTTCACTCGTGGACCAATTTATTGCATTTTGACGAAAGATATGTCTTTGAAGAAACATGCACTGATGAATTGAAAACCGTAAGCATGCATATATTAAACTAAGAAAAACTTAAATTCTGCCATCATTTACTCACCCCCTGCTGCTTCCAAACCTGTATGAGTTTTTTTCACAAACAAAGAAGATATTTGCTAGTAACTTCAGGACAGTTCAGACATTGCAGTGCATCAGAGGTAAAAAGCGATATAAATACTGTTCAATTTCTTGCACAGACCGATCGTTTCGTGTCTTTACACATCAATGTATCATCATGAGCCGCAGGGTTTAATCTGGTTTTGTTTGTTTTGTTTTGTTTTTTTTACTCTCAAAGCCGTGATTCCCATTCACTTCCATTATAAGACTGACAGACTGCAACGGTTTGAGTTAAAAATCTTCGTTTGTGTTCTACTGAAGAAACAAAGTCACCTACATCTTGGATGCCCTGGGGGTAAGCAGATAAACATCAAATTTTCATTTTTGGGTGGACTATCCGTTTAACTAACTTTTGCATGACCAATGCTACAAGTCAGAGTGAAACACTTGTTTTTTTGCTCTATTTGCACAGCTTGAAAGAAAATTGACATTTCTGACCAAGCCTGATGTGGATTTGTGTAGGACGGAGGCACATCAATGCTGATTTGACCAGGAATCAGAGGAGTAATCATAGATCAGGACAGCTGTAAGTATATTCTTGTATGCTTTCATATGAGTCTTGTTGAGAATAATCACGGAGAGTTGTTCTGCATTATTCCAGCCTTTTCTTCCTCTACACCAGCTACTTCACGCTCAGTCCATTTCCCTTCGCCAGTATTGATTACATAAAGTCTCTCTGATTGCATAAAGACCCTTGAGAAGTCTTTCTGCCGGGTGCATGACCTGCAGACAGACAGAGGAAAGTCTGATCCTGATATATATATATATATATATATATATATATAAAAATTTAAATTAAAGGATTTGTACATGTAATTATTATGACTCCATACATCCTTTTATGACTTCTTTGAGGAGGTAAAGCCATATTCTAAATTATATATAATATTAAGACATTATTTGTATGACAAACTTCCATCAATCTGGGCTGAATATTTTTAAAATGGTGTATATATTTATTAGAAAGCTTTTACAAAACAAAATTATACCATTTGGTAACTAAATTTACTTTGGCATTAAATAATTTTTATTCTTAATATAATTTAAATTATTTATACAAATATAATTTAAACTGTTTTTAAAAAAAAAGTTTTATAGTTAATAGTTATTTTCATTTAAAAAGTGTATTATTATTATTATTATGGAGTGTATGAGGGTCAAATGCCCTAAAATGGAGTAATGTCTCATCAGCAGAAGACTTACAGCACACATCTGCAATGTCTGGATCTCATAAATCTCAAATCATAGCAGATAGTAATTATTGAGCGCTGCTGGCGCGTGACCTCTTCAAGTCATTGCCCATCAGTCTGTTCAATCAAAACTCAAGGAACATCAGTCTATAGAAAGACATTCAGACCCCAGACATCAGGAGCTGATGAGGACATGGAAGCCTTTCCCACTTCAACAGTATTGAAGGAAATCAATATGCAATTTTCTCTCTGAATCTGCACTGGATCCAAAAAAAAAATCAATTTTCCATTCCTTCCACCTGAGCTTCTGAACAGCTGGGTCAACATCTTTTGTTCCTCAGACGACAGTAATTAAACTACTCAGCCTGAAGACTCTTAATGACTTAGAGTTGCATTAATAAATCTAAATGAATGGAGATTTAGCTGGTGAGTGGCAAGACTTAAAATTGAAAGAGATGCATGGAATAACAAGAAATCAGAGCTTACTTTGGCATTAAAATGCAGTCTCAGTTCACTTTAATCTCAGTTCGCTGTAATGAAACTTTAAAGATTCTGTCTGTTACTAATAGTAATAATAGGTTTATTTTATATAGCACCTTTCTGTAAACTCAAAATGGTCGCTTTACAATGTTATAACAAGTAAACAACAGCAGGCGAAAGTAACAGATGAACTAACAATGAACAATTTATTAATACACTGGAAAAATGGTGTAGAAAATAAATGGCTATTTTCACAAATAATTACAAAGAAACGGCAAGTAACTTTGAATTAAACATGAAATTAAGTAGAAAGACTGAAATAGTATTTTCTTGTAAAACATACTCTAATAATACAGTATAATAATAATTTTTACAGTGTGTTTATTAAAATCAAACGTTATAGTTAAAGTAACGTTATTAAAATCAAAAGTTAAAGTAACGTTAACAGACATTTAAAAATACTGTAACAATTGTATTTCATTAACTAATGACTTAATGTGGTGTTGTAATTTAAAAAATATTTTTTTGAATTTCTAAATAAAACAGATTATTGGAATACATTTTACAAGAAAATACACTTTCAGTTTTTCTTAAACATGAACATTTCACATTTAAATGTTACTTGTCACTTCTTTGTTATTGTAAATTTTACTAGCAATTTTTGAGGGAAAGTTGTTTGTACACAATTTTGTTTTCTTCACTGTACTACACTCTAAAAAATGCTGGGTTAAACACAACCCAGTGCTGGGTAAAATAGGGACAAACCCAGCAATTGGGTTGTTTTGACCCAGCGGTTGGGTTACTACCCAGAAGGTTGGGTTAAACATTTAACCCAACCGCTGGGTCAAAGCAACCCAATTGCTGGGTTTGTCCCTATTTTACCCAGCACTGGGTTGTATTTAACCCAGCATTTTTTAGAGTGTAAGAATATGTATTTTATTTTTCACGATGGAAACTGGTTTGGATCAGGAGATGATCTTGACTTGTTTTTTCTGTCCCATTGATCATACCTAAGCTGCTATCAAGCGTGCAAAGATCATTTAAGAAATGTTATTACTCATAACTAAGAATAAATGTAATAGTATTATGTCATAGTCAACTCTAGATGACCTATCAAAACTCTTTCCATTATTTACATTTTTTTTTACAGCAGTGCCAGTCATTAGAAAACGTTGCACAGATTATTGTCATAACCAACTTAATTTGAATATTTTTCAAATAAGGCCTGTGGAAAAAAGTCCATATCCAGCCCTGAGCTAATATAATATAAATGTTAATGAAGATTTGTGCAGTGAGCTGGGAGATGAGTATTTATAATGCTGCAAAACCACTTTAACTTTTGGATATGAAATTGGATATTGGATTCCTTCTTTCCTTTTTTGCAGGAGGATATAGTAACACAGCTGACTGTAAAATAAATTAGGTCAATACTGAGTAATGAAAAAATTGGACTATTTGGCGTATTCCTATCAGTTTAAGCCGATATGAAATTTGAAACCTGTGTAATTGTTTTCAGTCTTATTTGGGGAATGGTAATGCAGCTGGAATCCATCCAAATGCAAAAGTTTCATTCATAATGCATCCATGTATAAAATCATGATAATTGGATTCTGAAAAGTATTTTGTAAACAACAAATGTCATGCGATGTCGTTGTGATTTTGTGTAGGCTACGATAAAGTCATTGCATATAAAAATGTTGCTGTCCATTTTCTCTTGAGATTTCACTGAAAATAAATCCAAATATGGCTGTCATAAGTCAGTATGACGACATAGTCGGTCATTTTCTCCATTTATATTAATATAATTAATCAATTAAATTAGTGCTTTCTAAACAGCTTCTTTCATTTTGTCTCATGAAAATTGCTGAAATGAGATCGGGAAGAAGTTAATACAATGAACTGATTCCATGTGAAGTGGCCAGTGGCCCTAATTAACCCAAACATTTGGTTTTGATGTTGATAAATGGAGTGTGTTTGATTCACCATCTGCTACAGCTGCACTCAGGTGCATCCAAACCCACGACAGGTGCTGCGATTCCTCCCCCACAACCTCACATACACACAAAACCAGTGCCAGCTTTCTCTGTCTGCTGTTAAGAATATTCTATAGGCTTAATGTTACTCAAAAGTGGTATTTTGAGGCTGATAAATATTTGAATGTGCATTGCAGTGTTTGAATGAGCCACATGAATAACCTTATGACCACCAGTAAATATTATTTTATTCTTAAAGGAACAGTTCACACAAAAAATAAAATTTGCCAAAAACGTACTCAGCCTCAGGCCATCCAATAAGTAGATGAGTTTGTTTCTTCATTGGAACCGATTAGGAGAAATTTAGCATTACTCATCAATGGATCCTCTGCAGTCAATGGGTGCCGTCAGAATGAGAGTTTGTAAGAAACAATCATTAAGACGTTTTTAAATTCAAACCATTGTTTTTGGCTAAAATAAGTGTCCTCTATCCATAATGTTGCTTTTTGCAGTGAAAAAGTAATCTTGTCTGATTCAGGAGAGAAATCGGCACAGATCAAGCATCATTTACAAAGAAAACGGTTCTAAACAAACATGACGGGGGATTTGTGAGAGGACAACAGGGGATGGACTTCCTCACTGGAGGAGGGTTATTATCGGCTAAAATAAGTGTCCTCTATCCATAATGTTGCTTTTTGCAGTGAAAAAGTAATCTTGTCTGATTCAGGAGAGAAATCGGCACAGATCAAGCATCATTTACAAAGAAAACGGTTCTAAACAAACATGATGGGGGATTTGTGAGAGGACAACAGGGGATGGACTTCCTCACTGGAGGAGGGTTATTATAGATTATGGACTTGTATTTTAGCTGGAACCAGCATTTTAAAATTAAAACCCCTTAAT
This sequence comes from Sinocyclocheilus grahami, assembly GCF_001515645.1. Classification (NCBI taxonomy): domain Eukaryota; kingdom Metazoa; phylum Chordata; class Actinopteri; order Cypriniformes; family Cyprinidae; genus Sinocyclocheilus; species Sinocyclocheilus grahami. Next base: position 2,434,824 of record NW_015505198.1, on the reverse strand, counting down.
GATGTTTTAGTTTCTTACAAACATGCAGCTTTTCACGTCATAAGACATTAATTGAAGGACTGGAGTCGTGTGGATTATTGTGAGGTTTTTATCAGATGTTTAGACTCTCATTCTGACGGCACCCATTCACTGGTGAGCAAGTGATGTAATGCTAAATTTCATCAAATCTGTTCTGATGAAGAAACCAGCTTATCTATATCTTGGATGGAAATTAGCTTTTTTAAGTTTAACCATTCCTTTAAAGCCAATGCCTTTTAGGCTGAAATATTGCATTTGTTTCCGCTTCACAATAAATATAGAAAAAAAACACACAATATATATATTTTTTTCCCCGTAATTTTTATATAGTGATTGTAATGGCAGTCTTTTCCTAAACCACAAAGCCTATAGCCAGACAACAAATGAAACAACTGAAAATACATTAAAATAATAGCATGCCAATCATAAAAATATCTTTACAAATAGTTTACATTTCTATACAATGTGAAGTAATATTACTAGGCACCCATTCACTGGTGAGCAAGTGATGTAATGCTAAATTTCTTCAAATCTGTTCTGATGAAGAAACCAGCTTATCTATATCTTGGATGGAAATGAGCTTTTTTAAGTTTAACCATTCCTTTAAAGCCAATGCCTTTTAGGCTGAAATATTGCATTTGTTTCCGCTTCACAATAAATATAGAGAAAAAAAACACAATATATATATATTTTTTCCCGTAATTTTTATATAGTGATTGTAATGGCAGTCTTTTCCTAAACCACAAAGCCTATAGCCAGACAACAAATGAAACAACTGAAAATACATTAAAATAATAGCATGCCAATCATAAAAATATCTTTACAAATAGTTTACATTTCTATACAATGTGAAGTAATATTACTGGGTCTCTGAGCTTAGCTGCTATGAAACCAGCGACCTAAACCGTATAGAATAACTTTTCTCTCAAACATGACACTGATTTCAAAATATAGAAAAGAAGAGTCAAACGTTTCTAATGGATCCATTTTCAATCAATCTTTTTCTTTTTTATGCTATACACATCTTTCCACATTCTGATTTAAACAAACAAATGATGTACTGTAGCAGAATGAAAATGTCAGCAGAACGAATATGAATATCCTGAAGCTTTTTCTGTAAATCTGCCATACAAAAATAGAGTTCATTATAACACACTCCATACTGAATGACATCATAGAGAACGGAAACAGTGACTATTACATGTCGCTCCGATTCACACACATATGCGTGATAAAACGAAATACAGTGACAATATCATCTTTACAGTATCATTACAAATTATGACACATTAAGACATAATTCATTTTTTAGAGTTACTGCGGTCTGACAATATTTCAGTCATCCTGAAGTGTCTTAAGTTTAAGAAGTCTGATGAAACCGGCAGTATGGAGCTAAAATGTGTTCATTAAAACAAGTACTTGACTAGTTATTTTACTTTATTTGATCAGGGAAAATTATGTATTTTGATCCATACAGTACAAATACACATTATACACACACAAAGAAAAATGGGGATGCAGACGAAAGTAATCAAAAACAAGCAGACACAAAAAAGTTATAATGAAACACGTTCATTGTCAGACCTCATATTTTAAAATCTTTAAAATTCTAGAATTATTTAAATAAGTTCTGTTAATACTGAAGGTTTCAAAAATGCCATGTTACATTTCTGACATTTAAGACTCATTTTCCACTCACAGACTGTAAAAACCTTTCATCTTTGCTTAAGGAAAATTATCCTTGAGGGAAAAAACTAACTTTAGAGTATGCATGAGGAACTTCAAAATTAAATGTGAACTTCTTTGCCTTTTACTGGAGATATGCAAATCATATATGATTGAATGTGCCAGACGCTATTAAATGAAAAACAGCTGAAGTGACTAGCAGATGCTAAACTTGTCAAAATATTTGCTCTGCATCTAACCAGCCAATCGAGAGCCTTCATGGCCTTTTTGAGAAGAGATGTCCGTCTTCACAGAGTTTCATGTCTTCTGTTCAATGCAGAGTTGATTTCTTCTCTGGATGTAGAACTCTACAAACAAGACTGGATTGCACTTATTTGTATCTGTGATCAATATGATTCATTCAGTCGGCATGAAAATGATTCAGTAAATAAATGCACTTACGAAACTAAGAATATATACTGTATTCAATCATTTAAATACATCTATGAAATAAAATACAGAGGGCACAATAAACTTACCTTCAATTGTCAATATCAGACACATGATTCTCCATCTGAAACAAATAAAAAAGAAAATCAGTTTAGGAATACAGAATAGCTCAGCAAAATCTGATCTTTCTGCACTTTTATAGACCCAATTTGAATAAACTGCTATGAGCAGTTATAGTCTCACTAATTGAAATAAATGCTATTCTTTTGAACTATTAAGCAGCACAAATGTCTTCAATGATAATAAGAAGAAATGGTTCTTGAGCGGCAAATCAGCATATTAGAATGATTTCTGAAGGATCATGTGACACTGAAGACTGGAGTAATGATGCTGAAAATTCAGCTTTGCATCACAGGAATAATTTACACTTCACAATATGTTAAAATAGAAAACAATTATTTTAAATTGTAATAATATTTTACAATATTACTGTTTTTTAATCAAATAAATGCAGCCTTGGTGAGCTTAGAGACTTCTTTTAAAATATCACTAATAACAAAAACAGTTTATTTTTACACATTCAGTATTTCATCATTTTATTCCCAGAATTACAAAATCGTTCCATCTCATAGAGGTACAGTATTTAATTTGGTATCACATCAAAAAGAGGTATCCAATTAATTGAACCATTTTGTGTGTAAAATGCCTTAGGTGGTCCATGAAGACTTCATTTCTAACTCATTTACATCATATCTAACAGCCCATACTCTCATAGACGGGCAGATGAATATTAACAAAAGCAACAGATGTATTCTGATACTCTAGCCATTCATCTACTGAGAAAGAGCAGCTCAGGATCTCAAAAGACCTTGAGATTTGCTCGCTCAATATTTACATTCATCATAATATATAAACAATCCTGTGACCTCAAGTTCCCTTTTGTAGAAACATATTCAGTGTCCAAAATCACTTCTCTAGAGTTTCTTTTAAAAAGTCTAGCCAATTTTTATCTGTATTGTTTGGGTATCTACCAAACCCAGCTGTGTTGGAGGTCACGCTCTGACCGGAAATGTCTAACACTGTTGGGAATCTTTCCAGTGGGATTTCTCCTCGACGTTTCCCTCCAGTTTAACCAACGCAGGAGCTCATTAAAATACAGTCAGCCTGTCTCCTCAGTGGGAAGCACATCCTAAATCTTAATTTGACTTTGCTGTTGGGCGCGGTGCTGCTGGACCCCAGTGTCTCCAGAGGTTCTGACTCAGTTTTAATTACAGAGCGTGACAGGTGAGGGTTAAAAGAGCAGGAAGCAGCCCAGTGGAAACCTGTCAGCTTCTGCTCTCCCAGCCCTGCGTCTCTCATGTCCGCAGCCATGAATAAATCTGCAGAATTAGCTTCAACGGGGCTTTTCAGAGCCACTGCAGCTAGTAAGGCCTGCGGGGGGCCAACGTACCAGATCAGTGCTGCCTTCCTCGTCGTAGTCATCCTCGCCACCATCCGTCATTTCTCCCGCCTCCGCATCCAGCTGTCCTTCCCCTCCCTCCTCTCCGGAGTTGTCTGCCATCTCTGATATCGACCCCTCGTGTAAAGAGTCGCAGTTGTCCTCATATTTCCTATGAGGCTCTGAAGGAACGACGCAGAGATATGAGATTAATCATATAAAAATTTAAATGTTATCACTAAAAAATGTTTACAATTTGTCATTCCAAACCCGTTAGATTTTCTTTCATTCCAAGAAATATGAAAGAAGTTAGGCAGAATATTATATGCAAACATGATGCATGTTTTTTTAAACTGAACAGGTTTATTGAACTTTTAAAAATACATTTTTAAAAATGCATGTTTTTTGTTTTTTGTTGAATATCATATTTGATATATCAGGTTTTATGGCTCATATATGTAGTATCATAAAGTAAGTATACTTGAGGAGGAAAAAAACATCTCGGTTTTATTCAAACTGATCCAAAAATATGCACTTTGGTGCAAATGCTAATATTTATATGCTCAAAAAGTACACTGTAATTTTTTTTTTCAGATTTGTAAATTAAACAGATTATTGGAGAACGTTTTACAATAAATATTATTTCAGTCTATTTTTCTACTTCAAAATTTCATATTTAATTCTTATTGATTCTTTGTAATTATATGTGAAATTTACTAGCAATTTCTGAGTGAATATTGATTATACCATTTTTAATTAAATAATTTTTATAATGTAAACCAATGTGATCTTTATAATATTATAGCAGAAAACTTACATAAAATATATATAAATAGGTTTCCAATCTATATCTCCCAGCTGTCTTAATATTATATTTAAATGCTTAGTTTTATGCTCAAAGCTCTATATCATATTAAATACATTTTAACACAATAAAAAAAAAAAAAAAATCTTCAGTCCTGTCAGTGTCCATCTTGAAATATTACTAACAATATAAAAATGATTCTTATGTTTACTTTATGAAAATAAGTAAAGATTTCACAGCAAAAAAAAATTATTATATGTTTTTAGAATTATACTAAAAGTATTTTTTTACTTGCTAAAAAAAAAGTCTAAACTATCAATTAAATGAAAGAAGCCATGTAATAGATTGTGTGCAACAGGTTTCTCTGCAAAATTTTGATCAGGTTGATAATTTAGAGGCCTTAGAAATTTGCTTAGAAAATATACAGTAAGCTTTATATTATAAATTATTATATGTTTTTAGAATTATACTAAAAGTATTTTTTTACTTGCTAAAAAAAAGTCTAAACTATCAATTAAATGAAAGAAGCCATGTAATAGATTGTGTGCAACAGGTTTCTCTGCAAAATTTTGATCAGGTTGATAATTTAGAGGCCTTAGAAATTTGCTTAGAAAATATACAGTAAGCTTTATATTACAGTAAACTGTAGAAGTTCAGCAATACGGGTTTAGAATGACTTGAGGGAGAGTAAATGATGAAAGAACGGTAATTTTCTTTTTCTTTAATATGTATGGATCAAGCACATGCAATAGACCTAAAGTTTGACTCGTGAATGCGCGTGAATTGTGCCGTTCCTCAGTGTGTCTGCTAGATGAAAACAGTGCTCTCCTCTACTGGCGAACATAGCGAAATGGGTTTTGCTATAGTAAAACAGTGCAAGATTGCCTGTATGAAAATATACAGTAAGCTTTATATTATAGTAAACTGTAGAAGTTCAGCAATACGGGTTTAGAATGACTTGAGGGAGAGTAAATGATGAAAGAACGGTAATTTTCTTTTTCTTTAATATGTATGGATCAAGCACATGCAATAGACCTAAAGTTTGACTCGTGAATGCGCGTGAATTGTGCCGTTCCTCAGTGTGTCTGCTAGATGAAAACAGTGCTCTCCTCTACTGGCGAACATAGCGAAATGGGTTTTGCTATAGTAAAACAGTGCAAGATTGCCTGTATGAGTTCTGATAAATTGGCTGCTGTCTCCTCGCCTGTCACAGAGATGGATAGCGCATATACACTCCCAATATTTCTCCCCGTACAGCCGATGTTTTCAACCCTATCCCACTAGACTGGATTTTATTCCTGCTCTCTTATAGTTCTCTGTCTGTCTCACCGCACTCGGATCTCTGCTGTTTCTCGATCTTCTCCAGGCGGCCCAGAAGAGAGTCGATCTTCATCTTGATCTGAGTCAGTTCACGTTTGATAGTCTGGAGTTGATCGGACTTCACTGCAAAAGAAAATGCAATGAACACACATGAGGCAAGATCTGAGGAGATTATCGCGCATTCATGCTCATCCTTCTATCACCACAGTTAATTCATGTCTGAAGACTCGTTCAGGGCTGTTGGTTCTAAACTAAGAGTTCAAAGAATTCCCTGTCCTGCTGTTTTTAATTTAGTTTTATCCCTAATCTCATTCCGACACACTGGTTGATATCAGCCAATGCTAGCAAGACCATGTTACTCCACGTGTTTTCATGGATACAGCTTTTATCAGTCAATAAAACCTAACAAGACCTGTTTTCAGCCTGTTGGAAATACAAGTGATCAAGTTTGAAGCTTTTCTTTCTGTTACTTGACTCTGGGATTTAATATTAGCATGCTGTTCATTACATACTGCAATATATATATAAATATTCTGCAAAATATATAAATATATTTCCTTTAAATAGTATGTAAATATATATATATATATACTATGCCGTTTAAAATCCGACATTATGACCATTGAGTTCATGAGACATTTAACCCCTGGTCACCCTGAAAGACTCTCCATGCAATGAATCCACTGCGTCACATGGGATAAAAAGTCTCTGCTCAATGCCTGCTAGCTTAATTCATGCTGCTAATTTCTGTGAATACTTAGTGCTTTAAATATGTCCACTGCTTTTTTCCCCCCATCTGACAGCTGTCAGGTTAATCTCCCTCAGATGACTACACCATTGAACGCACACTGAATCTAATAAACACTTCAAATATGCAGGCCTCTCTGGGCAGACCAGAATGACCTTGGTCATAAATGAAAACCCAAATATGTTGAAAAAAGGGGTAGCAAATAGTATCCAACTCTGGATCAGTTTAAAAATATGGAAATGGTTTAGATGTCTTCAGCCATCTTCAGACACATGAATGTGGAATGTCCTGCTTTCATGAGTTTTGAAATCAGCCCAAAACCTCACCTTCTGTAGACCTGTGTTTGTATGACTCTTTCTACATTTGCATCTTTATGTTAATAGGTGGTGGCTAGTGAGTCAAGGAATCATTCATTCAAATGATTCACTCAAAAATGCTGATTAAAAAAAAACTGTCTAAGAGTGTCACTGAATTAAAAACAAATTTATTCAGGAGCAAAACATGAAATGATTAACTGATCCATTCAAAAATGTTGAATTGTCAACTAAACAACAGATTGTCTTCAAAAATGAGTCGTTGAATCATTCATTCAACTGATTAGTTAAAAAAAAGCTGATCATTCGTTCAGGAAATAAACTAGTTACTATCTTTACATTAAATTATTCATTCAGGAGATTCATTCAAAACAATAATTCATTCAGGACCTAAACAAGCAACTTTATGATCAACTTTATGATTAAGCCATTGAAGCATTCAATCGATCGGTTCAAAAACATTCACAGATGAAACAACATTTTTTTCTGAATGAGTCATTGAATCATTCCTTCAAGTGATTTGTTTAAAACTGCCAATTACTTTGTGAAATAACAGACTGTCTTTATGAGTCACTGAATGGTTCATTCAACCAATTTCTTTCTTACTAATTCATGCAGGAACTAAAAAAGAGGTTTCTTTATGAATCATTCATTTAATGGATTAATTCAAGGGATTCATTCAAAAACTGCATTTATGATTAAGCCTTTGAATCATTTAATCGATCTGTTCAAAAACATTGTTTCATTCACAAACTAAACAACATTTACTTATTGAATGTGTCATTGAATTATTCAGTCAAACCGTTTGTTTGGGAGACTCACTGAATGGTTCGTTCAACCAATTTGTTCAAAAATACTAATTCAGGCAGAACCAAAACAAGTGGCTTCTTGAATCATTCATTTTATTAATTATCAAGCGTAGCGTTAGTTCTGGCAGGTCACGTTAGTCAAGCTCGCATCAGCTGACTCTCAGCTGATCCCCATCTACCTATAGGAATACGACACCTATCTAAGCATTCATATATAAGGTCCCTCAGTATTATCAGCTGTTTTCGCATTGCTCAATAGCTAATTAAACGGCGAATTCGGCAGGCAAAACACCATCAGCAGGAATCAGGAATTTAGAGAAGTGGAATTCATTTCCCCAATGGACTCACCTCCGATTAATTTAAGTTCGTTAACTTAAACACGTGAATTCACCGCATTAATCATAAGCTGCCTGATTCGGAAGTAACTGAGTTAGCATTACTTCACGCATCGCTACATAATTGACATGGATGCCACAAGTTATGTAACTGACTCAAGAACAAGTTCAGATGAGAACTTCATCCCCAAGAAGGATATCAAGAGATCAAGCATCCACTTCACAGCTGCTATGTTTCACTCTCTCGAACGTCTTCACAAGCTAAGTTCCTTTTAATGCTATCAGGTTTGGCAACATGCGTGTTGCTAAGGCTATCTGTCTTGCTTAGGCTCATTTAGTTGTTTCCAGTTACATGCTTGTGTTGTGCTAGTTTATGTGACCTATTGGCAATGTGCGGTACTTATCTGTTTTCACTGGCAACACGCTTGTCGCTGAATATGCTGCGCTTAAAGGGGGATCTAATGCTATTTCATGCATTCTGAGTTGTTTACACTGTTAAGAGTTGGATTCTTATGCGCGCATGCACTCAGCGACCCGAGCGAGAGCGAGCCGCTCTACGCGTTTCGTTCATGGTTAACTTACCGAAGTCATTGGCAGCGCTGCAGTTACTTGCTCGAGAAGACTGTCTCTAAAGATGCGTGTTTTTGGATGTGAGGAAAAAATGACCTTCTTCAGTGTTTTGTGAACAGTGGATGGAATTTGTTTTTTCCAGGGCAGCAACAGAGTTTCACGAGCGTGTTTGTTGTTCCCGTCACTTTGGTGACGAATGTTTTAGAACAAGGTACATTCTGACACTGGAATTGTACATCGTTTGATACTGAAAGACAGAGCAGTCCCAGCGATAAAAGATCCCGGTCATGACTAGGAACTGCTGTAAAACTGATAAAACTGAAGACTCTTCGGAGATGTGAATGATGCAATACTACACTATAGGTACTCAAGATTAACATGAGATTGGCCGAAACTGTGTGCGTTATATCCCCTTTAACATAGTCAAGTCGCCTTTATTTTATAGCACTACAGCACAGATTTAAACAGCAGAAAATAACGACCATGGTGGAAACGGAATCAATTCTGCTGCGGCGCAGCTCCAAGAGAAAATGGTAAATGGTCGTTGTTCAGTTGAAGTCGTCTGAATCTGAATCCGAAAACCTAGGCTGCTGACATGCTGCCTATCAGCCAATGACTTCGCAGGCAGCGAAGGTAACTCATGAAACTGATATCGGACATGCTTCTGAGTTGTGTTGTCACGGTACCAACATTTCAGTATTCGGTACCAATACCAGTGAAAATTTCGGTACCAAAGCAAAACACAAAAACATGCTAATTAAACAACATTTTTATTAATAACGTTAAACAAAAATTAAATGTACAAAATCAATGCCATTCTTTATACTTATTTAAAATTGTTTCAAGTTTTTCCACAAGTAATAAAAGTATGAAAAAAGTAAACAAGTTTCACCCAAAAGTTTAGTCATAGTTCTGCTGCCACTGAAAAACATCTATAAACTGTTGTCTGTTTTAGGGTTTGCTGGTGTGTTTCAGGATCTTCCTCAGTCTGCAGCTGTAAAAGGAAAATATAATATACTTCAGTAAAGCAATGGGCTGAGTCTGACCAAATGCAACATTAGATCATTGACAACAGCTAAAATATAACTTTTCAGTAAATAACAAACCTCAGCTTTTATAATAAATTTAGGTAAGATTACAAATATTAAGTGTATATCAAACAGATGGAAACTAGTATTAAAAACATTTTACAATAAGATTTTATTTGTTAGATAACATGACAATAAACAATAGTTATATGGCAATTATTCTTTTTAGGGTTAATTTCAAAGTTCAATCTGTTAAAATTATTTAATGCACAATTAACAAACATGAATGATCAAGTGTTTGTATTAAATAACATTCACAAACATTAATGAATGTTTTAAATATATATTGTTCACTCTCTGTAAGATGTTACTAGGTCTAACATTGTACAGTAAAGTCTATACAGGAGATAACATTTGACTGTACTTTTATTTAATCCAAACTGTGTTCATATTTAATTTTAAAGGGCTTTTGGGCTAGAGATATTCAGCCAAGAATTACAACTAACTAACAAAGAAAAAAAAAAAAAACGTTTTCTGACGGACTGATATGACAAACACTATTTGACATAAACACTGTTAACCATACATTTGTACATTCTCTACCACGCATATTTTGGTTACACAGTTCATTTAAAAGCCTCTGGTGTGTAAAAAATAGTAAATACCATTATGTCCTCCTGTTTTTTTTACAGTAAAAAAAGTTATAGGAGCATTAAATAGTTAAAGAAATAATTTTAAACAAAATTCATTGTAATGCTCATTATATTAGCATCAGCCGCGCTTATGCTAACGATTAACTACGTATACGCTAACGGCTATGTTTATTTCAATCCGAAATTAAAATTAAAATATGGAATAATATTCATTACAGAAGCTCTAAATATTAAAAATGTAATTGAAACTTACCTGCTTGAACTTGATCGGGGTGTTTTGTTAGTTTGATGCGTTTCCTCCTCTTGAGGTCGCCACTACTTTTATGAAGAGTTTGCCAGGTTTTCACAACAAAACCCGCCCAATCGCGTTTCGAGGGGGTCCCCGTTAAAAATCGCTTCCAGAATCTAAATATTAAAAATGTAATTGAAACTTACCTGCTTGAACTTGATCGGGGTGTTTTGTTAGTTTGATGCGTTTCCTCCTCTTGAGGTCGCCACTGCTTTTATGAAGAGGTTGCCAGGTTTTCACAACAAAACCCGCCCAATCGCATTTCGAGGGGGTCCCCGTTAAAAATCGCTTTCCGGGGATAAAATACGCGTGTTTTGGCGGGGTTCCCCTGGTAAAATTCGCATTCCAGGGGCTAAATATCACGTTAATTGGGTCGTTTTTCAACCCGCGGACATGAAAAACAACCCGCAGCAACAGTGTTAAAGCAGCCCAATTCCGTGGGAAAACCGCAGACTTGGCAACACTGGAAGAGGATAGCTTTCGGATAGCGCATCAAGAACCGGGTTGACCAGGTACTTGGTACCACCGGTACTTAAAAAAACCTGGTACCGTAACGTAGAATCAACATAAATGTATAAAAAGTTACAGTTTTTATGATAAAGCCTTTGAATCATTCAATCAATCTGTTCAAAAACATTCTGTTTCATCCACAAAGGAAACAACACATTTCATTGTCACGAGTCATTGAATCATTCATTTAAGCGATTTGTTTAAAAATGCTAACTCATTTGTGAAATACCAGACTATCTTTATGAGAGAGTCACTGAATGTTTCGTTCAACTAATTCATGCAGGTAAACTAAACAAGAGGCTTCTTTATGAACAAGTCCTTGAATCATTCATTTTATTAATTCAAGAGATGTATTCAAAAGCTCAAGTAACTGTTTTTAATGACTAAGCCTTTGAATTATTTATAATCAATCTGTTCAAAAACATTGTGTTTCATTCACCAACGAAACACCTTTTTTAAGTCACTGAATCATTCATTTTAGTGATTTGTTTTAGTAATTTTAGTGACTCTCTCATTTCTTTATGAGAGAGTCACTGAATGGTTCATTCAACCAAAAATACTAATTCACGCAGGAACTAACCAAGAGGCTTCTTTATAAATGAGTCCTTGAATCATTCATTTAATAGATCCGTTTAAATACCTTGATAATTTACATGAATTTATTAAATACAAACATTTAACTAATCTGCTTTAACAAGTTTATTCATTCATGAACAAAACAGTAGACTTTATGAGTGAGTCACCGAATCATTCATTCAAGTGAATTTGTTTAAAAAAGCTCATTCGTTCAGGGACACAAAATCTTTCTGACCGAGTTATTTAATAATTCTCAAAACAATGAATCATTCAGGAACTATTTTGACTGACAAAGGCAAAAACTAATATTTTTTCTAAAATCGACTACTTTAATACTGTATAATAAACGGCACTTGAAAAATGACTAGGAAATGCAGTGTGGGTTGAATGGACCTCTATGACAAACCTTCAGCTGCACCACTTGACACAAAAAACCTGCTTCTTCATGATAATTGGAGCTCCAGGATACATATAAATGCTTTGTTGAAAAATTCATTAGTCTGTATTTCCCAGTATTTTTCGAGCCGTTCCTCTCCTTGAGAAAGCTGAAGCTTGTCGTTTTGCTGTCACTGCCTTCAGCCCTGATAACACAGCGTGACCCAGCACTGCTGTCACACCGCTGCCAGCTTTTCCACTACCTCACAAAATGGTGTCACCTGCCATCACCCGCCCGAGGCAGAAAGTTTTGCGTGTGTAGGTGTTTAGTTGACGGAGCGTCGTATCTACTGAAATTCAATGAACGTGTCTGTGTGCAACCATTCAAATTGCTCCAAAGCTCCAAATACAACACATGTCCAAAAATTGCATTCAAGCTTTGCAAACGTGAATTCTGAAGGAGTTTTAATCTGGGCAACCTACGAAATCATTTGTGAAATACCAGACTATCTTTATGAGAGAGTCACTGAATGTTTCGTTCAACTAATTCATGCAGGTAAACTAAACAAGAGGCTTCTTTATGAACAAGTCCTTGAATCATTCATTTTATTAATTCAAGAGATGTATTCAAAAGCTCAAGTAACTGTTTTTAATGACTAAGCCTTTGAATTATTTATAATCAATCTGTTCAAAAACATTGTGTTTCATTCACCAACGAAACACCTTTTTTAAGTCACTGAATCATTCATTTTAGTGATTTGTTTTAGTAATTTTAGTGACTCTCTCATTTCTTTATGAGAGAGTCACTGAATGGTTCATTCAACCAAAAATACTAATTCACGCAGGAACTAACCAAGAGGCTTCTTTATAAATGAGTCCTTGAATCATTCATTTAATAGATCCGTTTAAATACCTTGATAATTTACATGAATTTATTAAATACAAACATTTAACTAATCTGCTTTAACAAGTTTATTCATTCATGAACAAAACAGTAGACTTTATGAGTGAGTCACCGAATCATTCATTCAAGTGAATTTGTTTAAAAAAGCTCATTCGTTCAGGGACACAAAATCTTTCTGACCGAGTTATTTAATAATTCTCAAAACAATGAATCATTCAGGAACTATTTTGACTGACAAAGGCAAAAACTAATATTTTTTCTAAAATCGACTACTTTAATACTGTATAATAAACGGCACTTGAAAAATGACTAGGAAATGCAGTGTGGGTTGAATGGACCTCTATGACAAACCTTCAGCTGCACCACTTGACACAAAAAACCTGCTTCTTCATGATAATTGGAGCTCCAGGATACATATAAATGCTTTGTTGAAAAATTCATTAGTCTGTATTTCCCAGTATTTTTCGAGCCGTTCCTCTCCTTGAGAAAGCTGAAGCTTGTCGTTTTGCTGTCACTGCCTTCAGCCCTGATAACACAGCGTGACCCAGCACTGCTGTCGCCAGCTTTTCAGCTTTTCCACTACCTCACAAAATGGTGTCACCTGCCATCACCCGCCCGAGGCAGAAAGTTTTGCGTGTTTAGTTGACGAGGTGACAGAGCGTCGTATCTACTGCAATTCAATGAACGTGTCCGTGTGCAACCATTCAAATTGCTCCAAAGCTCCAAATACAACACATGTCCAAAAATTGCATTCAAGCTTTGCAAACGTGAATTCTGAAGGAGTTTTAATCTGGGCAACCTACGAAACACTAGTTGAGCATCAGTTTGTTTTTGACAGATGACAACGGCTGGTAAAACTTTCTCTTTTATCACTTGTTTCAAGCGGTTTACTTGTGAATCTTTTAGAGGATGTGTGACGCGCCGTACATGAAATGCGGTGGATTATGACGCACAATGTGTTGTTTTCCAAGATCAAGACTCTAGATTAAAATGTAATGGAAAGTCTAGTGGAGGCAGGGACTAGGTGTCACAAACTCTATATCTCAGTAAGGTAATTTCTAAGCTCTCTTAATTATAGTCATTTCTGTGAATTCTGTCCTTTAAACAAGATTTGAATACCATAATATCATATTTTTTTTAAAATTTATTTTAAGAAATAAATATTCAGCAAGGATGCATTAAATTGATCTAAAGTGACAAAAAAGACATGTATAATGTTACAAATATTTCTATTTCAAATAAATGCTGTTCTTTTTAACTTTGCATTTATCATAGAATCTACGTATTCTATTTATCATAAGAAAAAATGCATTGTTTCCACAGAAATATTAAGTAACACAACTGCGTTCAACACTGATGATAATAAGAAATGTTTCTTGAGCAGCAAATCAGCATATTAGAATGATTTCTGAAGGATCATGTGACACTGAAGACTGGAGTAATGATGCTGAAAATTCAGCTTTGCGTCACAGGAATAAATTACATTTTTAAATTTATGAAAGTAGAAAACAGTATTTTGAAATTGTAATAATATTTCACAATATTACAGTTTTTACTGTATTTCTGATTAAATAAATGCAGTCTTGGTAGGCATAAGAGACTTCATTCAAAAACATAAAAAAATCTGCAATGTTCTTACCCTGAGAAATATTCAGTGGAATAAAAAGTTTGATTACTAGCCCTGGTCTGCCCTATTTCTTATATATTTTTTTATTTATTTTAATAATTACATTTTGCCGGCATTTAATTTTAAATGGTCCTTATAGTGTGACAAATGAAAAAGTCCAAATATTCCATGCAGGCTCATGGTATTAATATGAGGCCACAAAAGCTTCATGCATAATAGAATTAGCTAAATCCTGTTTAAAATATTGAGATGCATGTCACAGCACAAGTCAAATTCCAGAAATTATTTCACAGGCAGAGGCAAATAAAACAGGTTTTGCTATTCATGTCACTCTAGTTTGTGGTTGACCTCTATTTGGGACACAAATTGCAGTAGTTGTGTTTTCACATCTCCTCTACTACATAACAATAAGTGTTTTCTGGCGGCAATGAAAAAACAGAGAACGTCTGCATTTTCATTAGCAAGACAGGAAGTGGTTTTGAGCAAAACAGCCAAAGTAAACTTTTCGAGCCAAATGAAATGCTATTTCGGTGTGGTATAAAGCTAAGCTCCAGTTTGCGCTGTGAAGAGAAAGGAGAACTCCAGTGAAATGCAGATTAAGGTAAACAGTGGCACTTTTGTGTACATGCCATTGATATTTTTGCCTGTGAATTGCACTGATATAAGAAAAGCCCCCAGAGAGGCCACAGCACTACAGCTAAGAGCATTAGTGTCATGCACCACGGCTAATCTCGACTTCTGAGCTCCACGCTTGGAGGAGACGGCGGGATGCTGACAGATGCTGTGAAAGCTGCTACTTGTGGGTTAGAGATAAAATCTGAATTAGTGTTATGAATTCTAATTTACAAACACGAGCGCATGATGTTATGTCTTGCCGTTTGGCTCGCATCGCAGGTAGAATTAAAGGAGCATTTCAGACAGCCGCAAGTCTCAGAATGCTCTGTGCTTAATGCAAAAATCTATATGTTCTTGATTTTTGCTCCCATGAAGCAAAAATCACTCTGTGTAACCTGTAAGAGAGAGCTACTGACCGACATGTTTCGCCTGTGCTAGACAACAAACCAGTAATTGGCAGTGAGGAATAAAGCTCATGGATTTAATATTGTGTGCCACAGACTGTCAAAGCCAGAGTTCAGTGATTTAATGGTGTAAAGCGCATTGTGGATCTGTGGGAGCAATTCCTGCAACATGCACTGTACTATTAATGTCCTTTTGCAGTAGAAGTATGAATACGCATGAATGTCATTGCCAAAATACCAAGTCAAGTGGCATTCATGACATTTTTTTCCCAAGTGGCATTTGCAATCTTCAGTCAAGTCAAATTAATTTTTATTGTGCTTTTCATATTGTTTCACAGCAGCTTTACAGAAAATCATGATGTTAATGTTTATAATATCATAATACCTTCATGTCTTGTAGTTGGATTTAGCCGAGTAGAGTAGGGAGATCATTTAGCTTTCATTTTGCAATTATACAAGAAATCAAACAGTTGAGTTTTGCTATAGTATCACCCTACGCCAGTATACTGTATGTATGCAGATAAAGCTGAACACGAGCAATTCCTGCAACATGCACTGTACTATTAATGTCCTTTTGCAGTAGAAGTATGAATACGCATGAATGTCATTGCCAAAATACCAAGTCAAGTGGCATTCATGACATTTTTTTCCCAAGTGGCATTTGCAATCTTCAGTCAAGTCAAGTCAAATTTATTTTTATTGTGCTTTTCATATTGTTTCACAGCAGCTTTACAGAAAATCATGATGTTAATGTTTATAATATCATAATACCTTCATGTCTTGTAGTTGGATTTAGCCGAGTAGAGTAGGGAGATCATTTAGCTTTCATTTTGCAATTATACAAGAAATCAAACAGTTGAGTTTTGCTATAGTATCACCCTACGCCAGTATACTGTATGTATGCAGATAAAGCTGAACACTTAGATATATAACTTTATATTGGAAAAATAGGTATTTTATGACAATATCAAAATAAATCAGGCAGTTATATTATATTTATTTATATGTTTATACATATTACATTAAATTCATAGCATTTTCTGAGCTTTTTAATGAAGTTTGAGAAAACAGAATATCTTGTTTCTGTATATTGAGCCTGAAATAGTGTTTGTTTATAACTGCATGTACTCTAATATTGGTTTCTGTGCTTTCAGGCAGGCTGAGAGGAGAACAGGTCAGTGTGTACTATTGTGAAGAGAAAATAGCAACTGAATAATTGCATATTTTTTTCTTTCTTTCCTTAAAATAGTATCTAAATTCAACATTGTGTTTACTCAATAAAATTATGAAATAAATTGCAGTTAGTGTTCTTTATATTTAGACATTTATGTGACATTTATTATGGCTTACATTTTATCCCAGAGGAGAAGGACGATGATGATGATGGGGGTCTTGAGGAAGAGGAGGAGGAGGTTTTGAGAGGGAACGAACTCTTCCCGCGTCGAGTGGATGGAAGCACCACTCGCGAACGCTTCAGAGGAATCACTGCCCTCGGAGGAGGAGCCACCCGTCCGTGATAGTCAAAGAGCCTAACCGGATAAAAGAACCAAAGAAGATGTGCAGAGTTTATAACACTCAAAACCAGGCTTTTGATTCTGAATTATATGGAATTCTAAAGGTTTTTCACCCCCAAAAACATTTCTGATTCCTAGTTTCTGGTTTCCCTGCAATTAGCGGAGCTACTTTTGAAATTCGTCATCATGGCAGGCAAATTTTTCAAAAGAAGTTACAGAAAAGAAAAGAGGTACAAGAAAATGTCAAACAAAGGCACATGCCCTTGCTCTCGCATCAATCTCTCCTGGATATTCACAGCTCTCCACCCAGCTGACATTTAGCAAATGTCTCTGCTAATAAAAGGTGAGATCATAAGAAGGAAAAGAGCGAAATAAAACAGGGCTTTTTCGAAATTAAAGACGAGCTCCATTTACTCAAATTATGAATTGTCATCCACAATATTGGCTTTCTTTTAAATTCTTCCAAGGACGAACTGTAGGTGTTAAAGATAAATAAAATCACTGATTTTCTGTTAAAGGGGTCATATGATGTTGCTAAAAAGAACATTATTTTGTGTTTTTGGTGTAATGCAATGTGTTTATGCGGTTTAAGGTTTACACATTATTTTCCACATACTGTACATTATTGTTTCTCCTCTATGCCCCGCCTTTCTGAAACGCATCGATTTTTACAAAGCTCATCGTTCTGAAAAGCGAGGTGTGCTCTGATTGGCCAGCTATCCAGTGCGTTGTGATTGGCCGAATACCTCAAGCGTGTGACTGAAATGTTACGCCCCTTACCATACTGTGATGCCGTGTCCCGGCGCGACGAGACAAAAACATTAAAACCTATTATAAACGAGGCATTTGTAGCATCCAGTGGGGACTTAATTACTTATTATAATAACTTATACTGTCTTTTTACGTGTTGCGTTGCGTAGCGCACCACGTAAACATAAAACCATGTCTGCATTTGTGATCGGAGAAACGACAAACAACAAGCACTACTCTACACTGCTCAAAACTCACGTTTGAATCATCAGTGGCAAATTCTTTAAATATGAAAACATACTTACAGGCTGCGAGTCAGAAGCGCCAGAGACTTAACCACTGATTTCTAGTTGTGTCCTCTTTTGGAAGGCCAAACAAAGTAGTTTCGCTTTCACAACGAAACACACAGCGTCTCCACGACATGGCGGCGCCGGTAACAATACTACAGCGAGAATAAAAGTTACGCCGCCTTTCTTTGCGTGAGCATTTGCGCGGTGTTATGCAAATCTTCCCACATCGTGACGTAGACGTGTGGGGGCGTGTTAGAACGAGCCGTTTTAGGAGGGCGTGGATGAGTCTTAACTTTTATAAAGAATACCTCTAAGTTTGAGACTTTAGTCTTTGCAAATTTAGGGATCTTATCTATGCACGAACAGCTTGTAACACTCCAAAGAGAAAGGAAAACTTGAAATTGCATCATATGACCCCTTTAATGCCATAGTAAATTACGTTCATATATTTGTATGCATCTTTTTATCTTTACATACTGTCATTTGACAAAGCTTAAAGTCATACATGAAAGATCATGCTGCTGAAGGACTCGAGTGTTTCAAAATGTGTGCAGTCAAATTAATGGTAAATAAATGCATACATACCTATTGTAGAAATCATCCCTGTAGTAATCATAATCAAATTCATAACCACTGAAAAAGACAAAACAAAGGCACAGTGTAAAGTGCGATTTGCTATGTCAAGATGTGATGGAGGGCAAATTAGCCCCTTGATTTAGACTCTGACAGGAAGATTTTACATTTGAACACTAATCAATTAATACCTGAGATTTAAATGTGTTAAACTCAAATCATCTGACAACAAACCCATCCATCTACACGTCATTTAAACACCCTGCTGACAGACACATCAATAATATCTTCAGCCTTCAGACAGCATGCAGAGCTCCCATAAACACAGTTACAGCAGCAATCAAAGTGGCTTCGTTTACTAATTACAGTAAGAAACCTCCTGGAGTTAAGACTTTGGCTTGTTTTAGATCCTGACAGTGAGGCAGACACTCTCCAGTTTGTGTATGACCCCTACTTCGACTTCAACCAGTAAACTTTGTGTGAACCCTTTAGAGCACCAGCAGCACCAAACATCTCTTCAGAAGACTTATAATGTCAACTGACAAGGTAAGCAACAGAGATGCTTCTTCAGTCATTTTTATCTCATGTACAGTGGAGGGCAATAGAAAATGAATGAAAACGCTATTTTGAGCCATAAGTTGAACTGAAAATGAATATGAATTTCAGAATGTTCTGTTGCATGATTTGAAAATGTTATTAAGAACATCTTAAAAGGAGTTCAAATTAAAAGCTTATTTAGTAGCTATAAATAGTGTTGAATCTTACATATTTGCTTTTTACATATTTTTTTTGTGCTATAGGCTGGCTGAGCATCTTGGCAGGTCAAACAGAAGATGGGATGCTCTCCAGTGTCGCTTATTGTAAATCATTCAAATAAAAACAAACTGCCCTCACTGCGCATACTATCTATTCTTAGATGTTTTTTCCACCAAACTTCCAGGCATCTAAAATCACTTATACCAATCACATGCAACACAACACTATATCTGATACATCATGGGACATTGAAATCTTACAAAATATTGAATATTGTACACCTATGATGAATAAATTCATGAGCTAACTTAGTCCTAAGTTTTCCCCTTCTCCCCATACTGTCTTCTCAACATTCCCCACACATACACATTTATCCACATATACATTAATATCTGTCAAACCATACACATAATTATACACATATACATCCATCTCTGTCAGATCATACAAAGCCATTATACACATGTACATTCATTTCGATCAAATCATACCGTACACCTGAGGCCTAAACCTGCCCCTCATCTTCACCATCTTAGTCTACACACATAACCCTTTAGCACTCTTCCATCACACTGTTCCATTACTCACAAATCAGAAGAAATTTGTTTTATTATTTCAGTTATAAAATATGTATATTATATATATACAAATATATATAATAAATGTTATATAAAATGTTGCCCTATTAAAAATTTTATAAATCAGTAACTATTTATAATCAAATATGAATATATATATATATATATATATATATATATATATATTTTTAATTAATTTTATTTATTTATAGTTAATTTAATATATTTTTTACATACATTTATGTATGGATATAATATAATATAATAAACACACACACACACACACTGTAAGTATATAGAAATTAAATTATAGAATTTAATGATGGGTTTAATACTCCAATGTTCAATTTATCAAATATGAATATATATATATATATATATATATATATATATAATTTTAATTAATTTTATTTATTTATAGTTAATTTAATATATTTTTTACATACATTTATGTATGGATATAATATAATATAATAAACACACACACACACACACTGTAAGTATATAGAAATTAAATTATAGAATTTAATGATGGGTTTAATACTCCAATGTTCAATTTGTTTATTACTTGTACTTAATGTTAATTTATAAATACATGATTGTTCATTTATGTTTTCCTATTTCCATAATCCTATTTCCATGCATGCACTAATGATTAATTGTGTACAATAACATCAGGACAGCAATTAAGGATGCAAACAAGGTCAAACTTAATGCAATTGTGTATTTAAATATATGTCATGCATATTATGAATATCCTGTCAACTGTACAAACTGGAATGAGGATGATTTCGGGTCATCTAACTCATTATATTCTATTATAGGCATCTCTTCGTTTCTCTGACCATTTCATTCCAAACTAATTAGCATTCAAAGCTCTTCTTTGTTGGTTTGCTCCTGTTCTACTCTCCTAATTAGGCCTACCTCAAATTACATAATGGATTGGTTTGAATTAGTTGATTTGAAATGCAAATCAAGACTTAACGAATTTCAAAAAAATATAATGAGAGCGAGAAATAAAGAATTAAAAACCCAAAATCAGCTAAAGTTAAAATACAATCATATAACACAAAAAAAAGAACCAAAAAAGCTAAAGTCCTTGGATAGACACTCTTTCGGGCTCATAAGTAATTGAACTGCCAAAAATCCATAATTTAATGTCTCATTACTATGATTCTATTATTCTTTGCTAAGTGCTAATAAGGGGGGGGGGAATTCAATTACATTTATGGACAAAAACATAAACAGCGCTAATCCAGTAATTGTTTCACAGTCCAGTCACTATTTATTTAGCTTTAGTTAGTATGTATTGTTCACTATAAAAAGCTCTGAATCCCTACAAAAGCTTGTCAATAAAGTAGCAAATGCCTAATACCTTTTCAAACATTGATTTTTCACTCATTTTCTGCTTGGTTAGTTTTCACTGACGTGTCTGGAGAGCTTTTCGCTTCCTATAAGGGTTCAACCATTTAACCGAACCTGCGAGACACAACTGCAACTTCAGCAATTGAACGAATGTGCTGATAATCGCAGACCGCAGGCTGTTCTGTTATCTAAACCTGATAATATGACAAATGTGCTGACGGCTTCATTCAGCCACACAAACCAGACTTTAATCCGCTCTACCTCAGCTCTCCTAACAAGGGAACATGTAAGAGCAGCAAATGCATTTCATTTACACTGCAGTGTGTTATCTGAAGTAAAATGCACACAGTCCATTTGTAGTCTATGTATATATAGGTACAGTGTCTGCCTATATTTAATAGGAAACGCTCACCTGTAGACAGCAGTCAGGGGTCGTTTGGATCCTGCTTTAGGCCTGTAAGGTTTCGGCTCACCGGCCATGTTAATATCTGCAGAAACACAGAAGAATTCAGAATCAAACACCTGTAATGAGTTCTCATTGCATACCGAGGTTGTCGGTTTTGGTTTTCAAACAATAATAATTCATGCAACTTCTCTCTGAATCAGCCTTTAATGACTCGAGTGTGGTGGGTAGAACAATGTGGTGCCTGTTTGATGTTCAGCAAATAATTTGGAGTCCTGGGATTGTAAAACAAGAAGAAAAAACATATCCTGTATTCCAAAAATACTGCAGAACTTTGTTTTGCCAAATTACTGCTCTCTAAAACTGATTTTGTGCAAACTACTTCTTAGAATGAGATATATATGAGAAATGCAGTCCATTACAAACACAATTCACATATAGCAGGCAAACAGAACTTTCTGTGAATCGACATTGCATGCAAAGCTATTAATGGTGCAGTGCTAGTTTAGGTAATGTGGTGCAAATGATTTTGTGCCATATTGTTTTTAATAATTCAAAATGTTTTGCTTGAAAAGTATGCATGGGCTATCCTCTGTCTTGTAAAACAAATGCCACATGGTTTGGTATTTTGTTAACTAATGCAATGACATTCATACATTTTTAAAGGAATAGTTCACCGAAAAAGGACTGAATAAAGCAACATTACAGATAGAGGACTCGTATATTTGTCGAAAAGAGTGGTTTGAATTTTAAAACGTCTCGTTTATTACAAACAAGCAGCTTTTCACTTCACAAGACATTAATTGATGGACTGGAGTTGTGTGGATTACTTGTGGATTATTGTGATGTTTTTAGCAGCTCTCATTCTGACGGCACCCATTCACTGCAGAGGGTCCATTGTTGAGCAAGTGATGTAATGCTAAATTTCTCCAAATCTGTTCCAATGAAGAAACAAACTCATCAACATCTTGGATGGCTTGAGGGTGAGTAAATTTCAGGGAATTTTCTGGTGAACTATTCCTTTGTGTGGCTTACATATCCAAATACATTTTGGGGTTGTTGTCAAATTTAATTTCAGTCAATTTTGTGCACTGTTTATCCATAGAGTATATCTTTCAAAGAACTATAGATGAAAACATATACTAAAACAAATCAATTTCACTGCCGCAGTAAAAGAAGGAATGCTGAAGCACTTGACCTTGGTGCATCTATATGTACATTAAAGCATTTTTTATCAAACCATCATCCTTGAGCATTAGCACAAAGTACAGAACATCTATGAGACGCATCTCAACTATCTGACCCACACAAACCAGTACTCCTGTCTGCAGCATTCATCACAAAAACCTCCACCGCTGCAATACAAGGGAATTCAGAGGGGAAGATCTCCCATAGAACAGCTTTAAGATAAATGTGATATGGTTACAGTCACATTTTATACTGCAGCTCTCACACTGATAAATATGGACAGACTGTGCCTAGTGGTTAGTAACAGTTGAGCTGTGAATATTATACATCTCTTGCTCACCAATGGATCCTGTGCAGTGATTGGGTGCCATCAGAACTAGAGTCCAAATATCACAATAATCCACACTACTCCAGTCCTTAAAATTAACACATTGTGAAGTGAAAAAAACTTGGTGTTTATAATAAATGCATCATTACTCTTTAAACCATCACTTCTGAACAAAATGAGTCCATAATACATAATAACACTTCCTTCCTTCAGTGAAAAATTCCATCTCCTGTTGCCCTCTGAAATCAAAATCAACCAACATATTTGTTTTTGTTTGAAAACGTTCCTGATCTGTGCATATTTCTCTCCTGATTCAGATGAGACAACATTTCACTGGAGAAAGCAATATAGACGACAAATTTTTTGCTGAAATAAAAAAAACAGTTTGAAGTCAAAAACATTTTAATAATGGATTTGTTTCTAACAAACACGCAGCTTTTCGCTTCACAAGATGTTAAATGATGGAGTCGTGTCGATTACTTATGGATTATGGTGATGTTTTATCAGCTGTTTGGTTTTATCAGCTCTCATTCTGACGGCACCCATTCACTGCAGAGGATCTATTGGTGAGCAAGTGATGTAAAGCTAAATTTCTCAAAATCTGTTCAGATGAAGAAAAACTCATTTTTGGCTGAACTATTCCTTTAACAATTACACTGAACATAAACAAGGATGTTTTGTCATGTTTACAAAGCTTCTTGCGATTCTTGGTGTTACTGGATCAAAACGAGAGGATAAAATATGAAGCCTTTTCAGAAAGCATCTCCTTGCAGAAATCCTGTTATATATGCAGATCTGGGGTAAATGCTCAAGCACATTGTCTCACAAAGTGACTCAGACGTGGCCTAGCCAGCGTCACTTTCTGCAAATAGCATGCTTTTATGAGAAATCAGGCTCTGATTCCCATTTAATAAAGCATTTGTTTGCTTGCTTCAGATGTATGCGGTACCCGTGCAAGGGCATCTGTCCAATAAAGTAGAGAGATGCAAGAGAGTGACGTCTATTTTTCATTATTTGCTGATTGATGGTAGGCACAGAGGGGACGTAGCTCTGGCCATGAGGGAAAATTCATCTGCATCTGTTCGCTGGACTTCTAATGGTTGCCTGGAGACAGGCCGAGCCGAGAGGAGCTCTCCGTGGTCCTGAACCCGGCGCTGGCTGAGGGAGAGTGGAGCTTTTTCACTGTTTGGATCGTAGCACCATGAAAGCTTTCCATTGAGACGGCACTCACAAAGAGACATGTGTGGCATCTGAAACAAGTCCTATTCAAAACCAATCCTTATTCACAAACCTTTGTTATTTAACATAAGAAGTATTACCAAAAAGTATTTTGATACTTCAAAAGGACACAAATGGCATGCCATTAGAAAAAGTATTCAAACTGAATGGTTTTGGTTTTAAAGAAAGATATGCACAAGTTTTCAAGCAAATTCCAAATGACACAAACACCAAAAAGATTTTTATAATTATATATATAAAAACCAATCCTTATTCACAAACCTTTGTTATTTAACATAAGAAGTATTACCAAAAAGTATTTTGATACTTCAAAAGGACACAAATGGCATGCCATTAGAAAAAGTATTCAAACTGAATGGTTTTGGTTTTAAAGAAAGATATGCACAAGTTTTCAAGCAAATTCCAAATGACACACACACAAAAATTGTTTTTATATTTATATATATATATATATATATATATATACTGTTCAAAATGATGACAAAAAGCATCTGGTTGTCAAACACTGGTGGAACATGTCCATAGTTAATGTGATGAGACAGTCTCCTGTGTAATCATTTTAATCTGACAGGCAGCAATTCTCAAGAATGAAGAGCTGTTCTGTTTCTGTATATCATGCTCCCTTTTTTCTCTGAATAAAGAACAACCTCCAGCTTTCTGCACCTTGTCTGATCTCTTATCAGTTTGACCTTACAAACACACCACAAACAAGGTAGTGTACAACCATTAAATCACAAAAATGCTGCAATTTCTGTGCAGTTGTAGACTATGCAAAGAATAAATACACAGAGGGTTTGTTGTGTGGAAATGATGGGGTCAGAATCTCTTCTGAATCTCCGGTTTGTTAAGACAGGTTTGTTCTGGTTTGGTTGTGGATATCAGAGAAACAATGCAAAATGTAAATCAAAAGAATGTAACCAAACAATACAAATAGGCTTATCAACTTTAAAAAAATAAGACAAACATCTTCAGCTGTGCATCATAAGACATCATCTTCAGCTGTGCATCCAATCAAACTCAATTGTATTTTGGTCACTAAACAATTTGGCTAATACTACTGCAATACTTATCCTAGTGTGTGTTCAGTAAATCACATTTATGGTCTTGTTTATGTATCTCAAAACGGTAATTTTCCTATTCAACCTAAGTCGTGCAATTTTGCATATTGTTGGGCCCGTGCAGTTCACTATAATGTGCAATTCATGATCGCCACTTGACGTCCATTGTAAAGCCATTTGAGAACCACTGCATTAAGTTGTAATCATTTTCTGAGATCAAAATACTTGGATGTTTTTTTTTAGAAAAGAAGGAGAGAGAGAGAGAGAGAGAGAGAAGGGGCGATTGGTGAAACTGAAATATGTGTGGAATGGATGTGAAATGAACAGAATCAAACTATTTTAATTGCAAGTAACATTTGTGCACAGCTATTATTCTGTTCAAAACTGGAATGCAATGGCGGAAACAAATACACACTGGAAAAAATTAATGCCTCATAAGATAAAATAAAATTGCAAAAATAAATGCATTAATATAATTGAATTTAAAATAAATAAGTTTAAATTGTAAAATTCATAAATGACAGCTGGCACAGCAAAGTCTGCTGTTATAAATGAAATCAAGTGAATTATTTTAAAATAACTCTATTGGATATTTCAAGTTTAAATTGTAAAATAAATAAATTATAGATGTAACTATAGCACAGCATGTCCTCTGCCAGTGTCAACTGTCAGTAATTTAATTAATAACATTTGCAGATCTATATACTGACCAATTAGAATCAAGTATTCCAGTGAGCTGTCTAACACACATATACATATATATATATACACACACACACACGGTGCTGATTTATCCTCAGTTGCCATCTGTTTACTGCTTGTTAAACAGAAGCACAAGCAGAATGCTGCTTACAGCCAACCCTTCATTTTCTTCCACTTAGCACACTGTCACATCTGAAAGTCACAACAAGCGTAAGGTACACGCTCACACACCTTAATATAGCACACACACACACACACACACACTCTCTACCAGCCATATACATCTCCATGTAGCGTCTATTTAAAACCTGATATTCAATAGGAGGCACACTGATAATTATGTTGATGTATCTGATGATATGACATGAAATGTGGTGTACATGTCTATCTTTCTCAGTGTTATCACCAGCAAAACACAGCATCTCATTCTCATCTCGTCTACATTTAAGGTGCTATTTGGAAACTGAACAAAAGATCCCCATGAACATGCAAACATCTTATGTTGTACGAAAGGAAGCAAGTCATGAAGGTGAGTAAATGATGCCAATTTCATTTTTGCATGAACTTTTCCATTAATAGCACATGTAACGACCACAAAAGAGCCCATGCAGAGATTTTCCGTGGCTTACTTATGCATTCATTTAAAATTCCTTTACTGACCTAATTAAATGTGCCTAGCAACACTCATCTGCACTTGATTTCTTGAAGTTGTTCAGTTGCATCTACATGAGTCGGTCAGTGAAATGTTAAAGCTCAGCAGTGCAGGGACCTCCGTAGGCAGACCGGCCTCATCACATACAAAGTCCTAACTCTGCTGCAGACAATATGATGTTGTGATGAAAAGCCAAGACATCAAGCGCAAACTCTACTTTAAATGAGTAAATAATGAAGCACTGCAGGCGCCTGAGGGATCGGGGTGTTAACGGGCTTATAGCCGGTGATCAGACGCATGGGGCGAGATGTGAGCAGCTAAAGCAAACATAAACATCTCCAGTGAGGGTTGGCTCAGATAATCCAGCCGTATGAGGCGATCATGCCTTTTGATGATAATCTGACTGAAGAATTTTCCTTTGCACTAAATCAGTTACGGCAAAGTACTCATCCTAAAAAAATCCTGTTACCACGCTTTGCACCACAGATCAGCGAGAGATTTTAGAACGAAACCATAGTATTCATAGTCCAGCTAGGATTTAAAGACTTTGAATTTATGACCGTGGGCTGGTGAGTAGTTAACATGATGTGACACATAGGAAAAAAGCAAAATAAATGTTAAAATGTTAGGGTTAGGGTAAAACATTTAATTGTTTTACTATAAAATTAACATATACAGAAAAAAAGAGATTTATGAACAACTGTAATTTTCCTGATTTTTGGAAGAAAATGTGTAACAAAATGTAACACCATATAATTTATGCTTGAAATCTATTTGATTTAATTATATAAAAAATGCTCCGTAAGACAACACAAGTACTTAAAATAACAACTTTCTTAAGAAAAAATGTGTCACCTTATAGAACTAAAAACAATAAAAAGTTAACCACAGAAATACTTGCAATGTTGTTATCGTTAACTAAAACGAATGGAATAGAATAAAACATAAATATTAGATGAATAACGAAAACTAGAAATGTTGCCTTGGTAGCTAACTGAAGATAAAAATAAAACCGAAATATAAATAAACTGAAGCTAAATAGAAATATTTCTAAACAAAAGTACATAACAAAATTTCTAAAATGCAAAGTCAAATTAAGATGAAATAAAAACGCTGATTTAAAATATTAATAAATATTAGTATGAATAATAATATATTATTACCAACCCGCATATGAAATTACATCTGATAATATCATATTTAAATACTTTAAATAATAAGGTGCAAGGCAGATTTAAGTAGTTCAATTAGCTTGGCATTCATATCATTTTTTTATGATATAAATAAACTGTAAAATATAAAGTCACCAAAATATTACATACAGTACCTGTAATATCTTTAATGGTTAATTTTTCTAGCTGAATTTTGTGGAAGTGCGTAACATTTTATAATGGTGAAATTTTGAAGAAGAAAAAAAACACTGTATTTGAATTACAAACTGATCAAGGCCCCTTGCATTGTGCCTATTGCTCTAAATAGTCTATGTTCTGATTGGCTAGGATTTCCAGAAAATTAAGAACAAGATTTGCAGATGCAGTGAAAGAAAGCACATGTTTTATCTTGGGAGAGCACATTCTTTTTACATTTACAACCCAAGGATACTTCATTTTTTGACTGCATAAAGCTTTTCCACTCATTCTGTGTCTCCTAAGAAACTGTCTTTGTTTTCCTGTCACTATTGAAATAATCCATCTGATATAGCACTAGAAGACATCCGCTGGAATTGTATGGCACCAACAGGTACAACAGCTGGGCTTTGGGAATTTACAAGACCAGAGAAGGATGCATTGAATTACACGATTAAGTGATGATGACAGATCTAATAAAACCGAAATAAAACCAATTAACTAACAAACATCTGCAGGAGTTTAGTTAGGACTAAACAAACTACAGTATATGAATAGAAGCATTACTTTACCATGCAATTTTGGTTGTCTGTGTATAGAAATTTCGTTTGAGGCCAGAGGACATGCGACTACAAGGAATTCTTGTAAAATTTAAATAGCTGTTGGTTGGGACCAAGTCCACACTCATCACTGTCACACTCACAGCCCAGTGGGATGACCAGGTCAAATCCATCCGTCAGATGTGCATTGTGGCTCTGAGATCTATAAACTTGCACTGACAGGGTTATCACACAATAGAGACAACAGGCCCGGAAGGAACTGCTATTCTGAACTTGGAGGTTTCATAAAGATTTCCTAATAAAAATAGCACAATGAAATCTCTCTATTATTAGTAACTGAGCAGAAACAACAACTCTAGTCTTAGAGTTTTTAGATCATTTTCTTTATATGACTCTCTCCTCCTAATGCACATCTGAATGTCAAGAGGGATGCAAAGTAGTGTGGGGCTGTCTACTTTTAGAGTGTGCTAGTTTCGAGAGATGGGTGTCGAAGATCTTGAGATACAGATATGTATAGCTTCTGTTTAACATAAGGTTTGCATAGATGATGTATGGTTATGTTCACACAGCAGAAGCAGAATACGGTTGCCGGTCTATTCTAGGATCTCAAATACGCTCACATTAACACATTCAAATGGTCTTGCTAAAATGTAAGTACTACTCTATTAAAATATAAAAAGAATTTGAGTATTATCACTCAAGTATAAGATCATCTAGGTTCAAATTTACACAGTAAAAAATAAAATATAATTAAGAGTATGTTTTTATAAGAAAATACTATTTCTTCAAGAAAATATTTTTCCACTTTAAAACTTCACATTTAATTCAATGTGTTACTGGCTGTTTCCTTGTAAATAATTGTGAAATCTACTACCAATTTCTGTGTGAAAATTGTTTTACCACCAATGTTTTTCAGTGTATATGAATATGCTAGTTTTTCATCATTTTTCAGTTTATTTTTAAATGGTCCCAAAGTGTGACAGTTTTTTATGAGCGCAAACACTGAATGTAGTTTTTAAATTAACATGAGCTCATTAAAGCTTCATGCATAAAAATTACTTTTAAAAAAATCATTAAAAAGTATGTCAACTAAGCAACTGAGGAATCAGCACTGTCTTAAACACAATATATGCAGACTATCCTCATAATCACTGCTATTAGCATTATAGTTTTTATTAATATTTCGAATTCATTTTTATTATTTTATTTTCCATTTTAATTATAATTTTGGTCAAATGTTTAGCCAATTTAGATTTTTAAATATGTCTAATATAGTTTATGTTCATTTTTGTTTCAGTTTTAGTTATTTTAGTAAATCAAGTTACTAAAATGAGAAACGTTGCCTCTGCAGCTAGCTCTGCAGTTTATATATATATATATATATATAT
>NW_015505198.1:2377951-2404648 GCF_001515645.1 Sinocyclocheilus grahami | reverse complement strand
ATATACACATTTTTATTTTTTCAGTTAACATTTATTTTATGGTTTTAGTTTTAGTAAACTACAATAACTCTGCTCATAACACACATTTTTATGAGCACAATGTCATTGTTTAACATGCATCTCAAGTTTAGTTGCTGCTAATGGATTACCTGCACCAATCTGTTATCATGATGATGAGGAGGAGGAGGAGGAGGAGGAGGAGGAGGAGGAGGACAATGGTCATGAAAAGTACCAATAAAAGAAACCTGTCTCTGATGGAACTTGACTGATTCTGGCTCAGTGTAACATTAGAGGAGAACAATGACAGTCCATTCGGTTAAGATGGATCATTTCAGCTCCTGAATGGCCAAAATATCACAACACAAGCATCATACTGCAATAACACATACTAGAATTGCCTAGGGTTTCAATAGATGGCAAATTCACATATCAGACCACTCCAGTAATGGATTCAGCATTATGAGGATGTCTTATTTTTCAGATATAGATATGACAGGAGCCTGTAGATGTGTATCACTACTCATGCACAACACTGACTATTTGCCAACATGCAACTGAACAGGTGAGACTGACAGAAAGGACATGGAAAAGATACAAAGACAGGCTATATACAGTTCTTTACTCTTATGCTTTCTATGACTAATCGCGAGCTTATGCAAATAACGCGAAATGCACTGAATGCAAAACAACACATGCTCGAAGTTACACTGATGGTCGTAAACTCACACCGGTGATTTCGACGTTTCCCTTTAAACATGGACATTCTGAAGGGCTCCAGTTTGACGGCTTGAGAATTCTGCTCGCGCGCTGGAAGAAAAGACCGAACCTCCGGACCTCAGATCTGTTTTCCCGAGGGTGAGGAAACGAGACCCACTATCACAGCAGACGCTACCACTACCGGGGTCTAGAAAGGGGCGCTTTTCTATATATCTAGCGAAGATACTGCTCCAACTACGGTGAAGGCTTGTTAATTAATATTCATAACCCCGTCGTTAACAATTGGACGTCAACCACGCGACGTCAGCACTAATGTTTAATATTCAAGATCAAAGTCTTCTTCATTGGAAGGTTACTACGGGACGTCAGCACGTTCTCATTAATATTCACGAGCCTTCGCTATGGTAGGATTTGTAATTTCAACATTCTCTGCTAACAGAAACGCCAATTTACAGTATTTGTATGCACCTATTTAGATAGTATATTATATATGGACGTTTAAAGTAATAAAGACTATCTATATTATAAAGACTATCCATTATAGACCTATTTTAGTTTAAAGTATAGTATCCAAGTGTAGTTCGAATGCACCTATTTAGATATTATGACGTTAAAATAATATCTGACGACTATTATATACTTTAAGTATAGTTTATGCAAAACACTAATAGCCTATGCTGCGTAACTTTTATTTATTTATGTTGGTCACTGTTTAAAAGAAAACATTTTTAATATTTCAGAATGCACTAAAATGTTACCTAGTTTTATTTTGGCACTTTATTTATTTATTTATTCAAAATTACATTTCATTTTTCAAATAAATGTATTTATTCATTCGTTCGTTCATTCATTCACTTTTCCTGAATATTCTACACATTACTTCTTTCATGAGAACTTAAAATATATTTCTTATTAATGTAATATTTGTGTATAATTTGTACTTTTTATTTTTTTAAGATATATATTTATATTTAATATGAAAAATATAAATAACCTTTAGTAACTGCATTCCTGAAGTATTTTTTAAAATTCAGATTACACCTGCATTTCTCCAAAAACGTTTGACTTTTTTTCATACATACACTGTAAAAAAAAATCCGTAAAATTTACGGTAAAAAACGGGCAGCTGTGGTTACCGGAATTTTACCGTAAAAAATACGGTAGCAACGTTTTAGGTTTTACGGTTTTAACTTAAATTTACAGTCAAATACCGTAATTTCATTAACTGATAAAATGTTATTATATACCAACCTATTGAAGTACTGAAATCTGTTTTGTACCTTTGTAATACACTGATAACCACCAAATGCAGGTGGTGATGAGAAAGTCACATGATGAACCAAAGCCCATCACAAGTAGCTTTTAAATAATAACATATATAGAAGGTGCACAGTGTCATTCACACAAACACTAAACACACAACATGGTAACACACATGAAACTGAAATAATGCAATAAACATTAATTTAACAACATTAGGTGTAACACACAACCCTAATATACAAAACTGATTAGTAAAAACTAAGAAG
The DNA here is from genome assembly GCF_001515645.1 of Sinocyclocheilus grahami. NCBI lineage: Eukaryota > Metazoa > Chordata > Actinopteri > Cypriniformes > Cyprinidae > Sinocyclocheilus > Sinocyclocheilus grahami. The sequence continues at coordinate 2,402,402 of NW_015505198.1, read as the reverse complement.
AAACATAGTTATTTCAACAAAAAAACATCAAATTTGAAATGTAACACATGGGAATTCTGGGAATGTCAATTTACGGTTATTCACTGTAAATTATACAGTCTTTTTCACTTCCAAAAACGGTATACTACCGTAAAATTAATGTCCAATACATGTAATGTCCAATACAGTTTTTCACCGTATATAGTAGGGCAATTTACCGTTAACCATTTAACAGGTTTTTACTGTAGCATTTTTACAGTCTTTTACCGTTAAATTTACGGTCATTTTTTACAGTGTAGTTTGAAGAAGTTTCAAAGAGTGTCTGATAATATGGAGGCATATTTGCATACAATAATATTCAGTTACAAAGCTAAAAGCAACAATCCCTGGCAAATCTAACAAAATGTCTGGACTCTGGGCTCAGATCAAATATCTCATCTGAGTTTCTCAGAATAAGGAAAGAAAAGCTGCCAGCATCCAATTTCATTACAAACTGGCATCACTCTCACATCTCCTCACATTCAGGATCATTAAATGTCATCCAAGCGTTTCAATCTTGCACCCAACTGTAGTTTTTGTGCCAAAATTTGCATAGAGTTGCATAAATCCCTTAGGTTAGGTGCTGGGACCAAATGTGATGCGATCATGCTTGCTCTTCCCTAAAAGCACCCCACAATTTTCATCTCTGTGAACCATGATCTTACAGTATTGTTATGTTTTCTGTTGCAAGGGACTGTGTTGTTAAGGAGACAGAGAAAGAAAAAGCACAGTCGTATCCTTCTAATAATGTGTGTGGTATATTCAGTTAGCTGTCAGTGCATGGCTACCAGTGTGTGGGTTGTTATGACCAAAATAGCATCGAAATGTACTTTTCAAAATCTGCCTGCAGTGAGAAAGACACCAGAACAATGCTGGCAACATCTGCATATCCTGGCCTACTTTGCACATGACCAATTACTGCTTTTCAAAAAAGCAGGACAATGAAGGATTTTCTATAATGTCATCAACATATCTGACCTTATTTAAAAGTACATTTTTTATATGACCATTTAGAGCACAGCTGCTGTTGATCTTTTAACAGAAGTGAAAACATCTCTGACTTTGACTAACTGAGAGGTGCAAATGAATGCATAAGCCAGGATATATTTTATATTTTGAGAAATATCTTATTGAAAATAAGTGTTTTGGCTGTAATCTGTCTTCAATTATGTATTTTTAGTGTCTACGATTACATAAACATCGGTATAGCAATAGCATATACATGGGTAGTCAGTTGCTGTTTTTTTTCCTGCAGCAATTTGGAAACACAACAGCGCCATCTTCTGGATAATACAATGCAGCATTTCTTTCTTTTATGATTTCCATAGTGTGAACTGAGAGATATATTCTCTAGTGAATGTGAATCTTAATGATTTATAAATAAAGGTACAGTTCAAACCATATACATTATATTTTTTACATATTATATATTAGAAATTATTTTATATTCTTTTAAAATATTATTTACATATATATATTATTTTAATTTTCATAATTTGCTTACTGTCATCATTTACATGTCACTGCAAACCTGTACCCAACTTTATCCTTTCCTCATGAAACGAGTTATTTTGAAGAATGTATTGGCCACTCTTTTCCATACAATAAAAGTGAATGGAAATGGGGCAGACAAGATCCAAAAAAGGATATAAATAAATAAATACATACATTTTTTTAAACTTAATGAAATTAATTAAAAATATAATAAAAGCAACCCTTGGATTTATAGCAACATGAACAATTTTTTTAAATTTTTTTTAATTTTTGTGAACCATCCCTTTAAATCAAACATGTAAATGTCATCTTCACTGCGGAAGATTTTAATAATGAAATTTGATTTATTAGATGCTGCAGAAACGTACAGAATTAACAATAGACCTTCAAAGATGTTTAATTTATGCAGACTGCAATGTTATTCCTGTGTAGAGAAAAAGTAGTGCAGTAATGCTTAACATTCATATTCACAGTAGTAACATGTCCTCTAAAAATAGTTCCTTTTGGCTGTTTATTTATCTGTGAGAACTAGAGACATTAAAGGGCAACTTAAATGGGCTTAATGGTTGTAAATGGATAAAGTGATGATATAAAGCAGATAATAGTCTCATAATGGGACAGAGAGTTCTAGAGTGCACAAAATCACATTATAACACTGAAATGTCATTTAAACAGTCGTTGGGGTCTGACTGATTTAATGGAGTGTCATATCGCTTGCAGAGTCAGTCATCGGACCACACAAACGCACACAACCACACACTCGAATATCCCAACAAATAATAGCACTGAAAAAAAGTGAAAGCATCAAGCATGGAATCCTATTTGCTGAGAGAAAAAGGCAGCAGAGAACATTTTATTTCTCTTTAGGGGTCTTTCTCGATAACCTCCATTCTTTTCCACCCAACCGGGATGCTTCCTTCAAATAATAGAAGTCATAATGAAGACAGTATTGTTCCCTATTGCTCAGTTCAGTGGAACTGATATCCAGCATGATTGCACACAGCCCTGGATTAATGGAGTGTGCCTGATGGATGGTACATGGCAACGCACTACAGTGAATGACAGTCTCACCACAACACATGCAGAAGGACTGAAGATGAAAGGTAGAGACTAAAAGCAGCTTGAAGGAATTGGTTATGCTAAAGTCAAATCTGATTTGGGTGTATATATATTCAAACTGCAGCGTGAGAACGTCTCTCATGTATATCTTGATGTTTATGGATTTGGATCTTTTGTTTCAGAGGACAGAAGGCTCTGAGCACCTTAATGGACTGTCGGCAGATTGAAGTTAATAGTTATTCAGTGAGATAGACGGCAACATGTGACCTTTAAACACACACACACACAGGTTTGTTTTTATGGTTTATGGGTACTCTCCATAGGCGTAATGGTTTTTATACTGTACAAACCGTATTTTCTATTGCCCTACACCAACCCTACCCCTAAACCTACCCCTCACAGGAAACTTTCTGCATTTTTAGATTTTCAAAAAAACTCATTCTGAATTATTTATAAGCCTTTTGAATTACGGGGACATTCAAAATGTCCTCATAAATCCCCTTCTCGTTGTAATACCTATGTCATACCCATGTTATTATACAAATTTGTGTCCTCATAAACCACATAAACATGCACACACACACACACACACACACACACACAAATCAACAAGACTGGAACAGGATTATGAAAAGGCCATGAGAGATCGACACTGCAGGTGAAAGAAAAGAAAAATAAGTGCTAGAGCAGGGAAATATATACTCTTATTTGTGTGTTGCATGCATATTAGAATGACTTCTGGGGATAATCAGTTAAGCTTTGCCATCAAAGGAAGAAATATTTCAAAATACATCAAAATCGAAAACAACATTTCACAATATTACTGTTTTTACTGTATTTCTGATCAAATAGATGCAGCCTTGGTGAGCATACGATTATTCTTTTGAATATATTCTCTAAAACCAATTTATTTTATTTTATCCCTGTCTTATTTGATTAAATATGTCATTATAAATGTATTGTTATTTTAAAGACACCTTTTTAGATTTTTTTATTTCAAAATAAGACAACATTCTGATTAATATAATGTTCCAATTATATTATAAAGATAAAGATTTTAATTAATATAACTTTCAAAAATATTTCAGACATGTTTTTAATTTAGTTTTATTGAATTTAGAAATTATTTCATTATATACCTGATTTATTTTATGATTAAATATGTCATTATAAATGTATTATGTTATTTCAGAGACAGATTTTTTGATTTTTTGATTTCAAAATAAGATAAAATTCAGATTAATATAATGTTCCAATTATATTTTAAAGATAAAACTTCAATTAATATAACATTCAAAAATCTTTCAGACATGTTTTTTTGTCAATTGTCACGATTTAATTATTGTTTTAGAATTATTATTCATTTTGTTTATTCATTTATTTTTAGTTTTGAAATTATTTTATATGTAATTAATTTAAATAAATGTAAATAATTTTAAATATTTAAATGCATTATTTATACTAATATTTTATTTAATATATTATATTAATTATAAATGTATTTGCACTTCTCCTGTCCTGCTGTTCCCCATACTACATAATATACATTATACATTTTATGTAATATAGAAATGAGAGTCAACATTGGGAATAATGGGAATTATAACAACAACAAAACACACATGCGTGCACACACACACACACACACACACACACACATCAAAGCAATACCACCATACTCAGTCGTCCAAAAATAGGTTACATTTTCTTGCAAAATATAAAGCCTTTTCTCTCTTTTGATTTTGGGGTGAATTGTGACTCAGACATGTTTTTGTAAGATTCACGCAAAAGGAAAAGATAAAGAAAGGCAACACTGTTCCACATGAATGAGTTTGGTCTCTGATTTCGGCTTTCTGTATGAACCGTAACACACTAGTCTGGTCTCATCCTGATTATGAGCTGGTCTGGGGTCAGTGCACTCATGGACCCAAACTCTGGCTAATTCAATAATTCAATAATCTAATTCAGGTCTCTGTGCTGAGAGCAGGCCGATCTGAAGCCTGTCATAAATTCAGACGCGGTCTTCCTCCTGCTGGGAAACGGGAAGGTGCTTTTGAAGATAAGAGGGATTAGAGATGGTGGGAATGGTTTTAGAGTCTTCATTCAGTAAATTAATCTCGGGGAGATTACGCAGAAAATTGAGGGAGGTTTTACCCTTTTCTGATATATATATGAATCCAATTCCTGTAGCAAGCTCAGTATTAAGGTCAAATTCAAAATCAGACAGACAAATAAGATGTTACTTCAGAGATGATATATGTAAACAAAGCCCAAGTTGATGATCTGGATGGCCTGTGTCAAGAAAGACCAGCCAATTTTGATTTTCCGCTTGAATTCCAACATCAACCACCGTGTGGCGCTCTAAGATCATCATGAATCAGTACTTGTGGGAAATGAGCATCAAAATTCAGTTCTGAAAGCGTTTCAGATGTCTGACACACAATTTCACAAAGAAATTATTAGTTAATACGATCTGATTTAGTCTCCATCAAGAGTTATTCATCCTATCTAGAGACTGAATTACATGTGACAGCAGAATTGGGAGAAGAGAATGGGGAGGAATATGGATTCATTTTCTTGGCTGATATGAAGTGTATAAATCCAGCAGGAGTTCATAATAATAATGTCACCATGAGATCAGGTCAAGGGTCAGTTTGTTTAACACTCCAGTCCGGCGCTGCTTCAATAATGTAAAGTAAGGACGGAGAATAGAAATTTAATTTTATAGTGTAACCTCTTTTATTCACATGACAGTGAAGGTCTTGATGTGATTTCACTTGACATGTCTTGTCCCCGAGCACTCTGTAAGAATAATAGACTCTCCAATCTGCTATAATTTTGCTCAGATTTTCATATATGACTAGAAATAATGGAGTTCTCATTTAGAAAACTCATTTAGAAAAAGAATCCATAATACAATTTATAAAAAAAAGTAAATACAATACATTTTTTATTATTTTAAAGAGTTATTTTAAATGGTAATAATATTTTACAATATTTTTGTTTTTATGGTCTTTTTGATTAAATAAATGTAATGCATTCTTAAAAAAAATAATTAATTAACAAATAAAGTTATAGGCCCCAAATTTTTTTGTTATTTTTTAACCTAATCAAAATAACCCAACTGCAGTTTGATTGAGATTAATTGGAATGCACAATGAAAAAACATGATTTTTGAAAATTGTTAAAAACGGAGTTATCTGCTTTTGCAAATGAACTCTTCTTATATATATATATATATATTTGACCTACGGAAACCCTAAAGGGAAGAAATAGCCTACGAGATGGGAAGATAAGAAAAAACATTTCAATACTTTTTCTCGCAATTATATCGTTGGGTAAGTATAGGCGACTGTATATTGCGGTTATCAGGGAGCCACTATTGAAACCGCTTTCGATTGCGCTCTCATTTTACTTTCACTTTCACATTTGAGATTCGCGATCACAAGGACTCTAGCGGCAGTACTTACCACACATTTGACAAGATTAGATGTTTGTCATTGGTGCTCAGGATCTGCAAATCATTCGCCATCGTCCTATCAGACATTTCTCCTTACTCTGTGTATGTGGTAAGTGAACTTTCATGTACTGTAATGCAACAGGTTACCGCTAGCAAGCGGCTAACCTTTTAGTGGCTCCTTATAACGCATTATTTGTTTCACATACTAACATAAACTATTTCAAAATTTTACATAAAATATATCCTGTAAACTCTAATATTTCTAAATATCTGGACATTGACAGTTCATGTGCTTTTTGTAAGCAATTTTGTAAGACATTTGCACATTTGTTTTATGATTGCCCAATATCCAAGCAATTTGGCTCCTATATATTCGATTTGGCCAATGTTACTTATTCTTTCAGTCTAAAAGACATTATTTTTTATTATATTGATGATACAAATAGACCCCTAGAGTATATTGTTAACTTCTTTATTTTATATGGCAAATTCTTTACTCATAAACAAAAGTGTGCAAATAATATTCCATCCTATCCCCATTTTAAAACTGAATTAATATCACTTCTTAAATCTCTTAGTTATATAAATAACAAAAAATCCCAAAGATTTATAAAATATTATGAAGAAATGTTTAAAGAAAATACATGTATGTAAACGCTTTCCCTGTATATTAATGTTTGTATGTTATTGTTTCAATAGTGGTAATGTATGCATTCTTGTGTCTCCTGGTCTTGTCATCTTTTGTTTTTCATTGTTTTTTTTGTATAATATTTTTGTTTTCTCTCTCTTTGTTTTATTATATGTATTTGTATTTAATTCCTTGACAATGTTCTTATGCTACGGAGCATTAATACAAAAAAATTTTTTTTTTTTTTTTTAAACTAGCAAACTATTCTGTAACACTTTACTTAAAGCCTTTATGTGTAATGCATTATAAAAGTAGTTTAATGCATTAATTATGCTTTGTAATGCAGCTTATAATGCACTGTATAATCTCATGAATAATTGTAACCACAGTTAATACCTTATAACACTTATAACTTAATCCATTGTTACACTATGCACTTTAAATACGGTTATAATTATTTACGACAAGATATGATGCATTACAACGCACATTATGAATAATTATAATGCCTATAGGCTTCAATAACCCTGTATAATGCATTATACATAAAGTGTTACAAACTATTCAAATAAATACATAAAATGAAAGAAATACTTTATAATAAATATCATATTTAGCTTTGTTGAGTTTTAATGTAAACAAACTATCTGCTCTTTGTTGGTTTGAACACTTTTTGTGTTTCTGCATGTTAAAATAGAAAACACAGCTCCTATCCTATACAACTATTGGCTAATACAGCCAATTTTCACTTTTTTACGCATTTATTTCAATGCCAAACATTGCTACTTCAAGATCAATCTGCCCATCCCTTGTGCAAAAGCCTCTGTTTGTTCTTCATTGAATTTCAGTGAGGTCTAACCCAAACAATTACGATATTAAAGATACCTAATTAGTGATTTTCCCTTCCTAGCCTCCAAATCACTACTCTAACTGCAGGTAAAGACTCCTGGATCAACCATGGGATAAGTGTTTTGCTCAGGGCCACTGCAGTGACAGGATGGCAATGGGATTTGAGGAACTCTGGGTTGCACCTACTTGAGATTGCACCAGGAACCTGAGGCAAATCACACATTACTCTCTTTGACTCCTTCCTGCTATTGAGAGCCAGGGAAAGCTGGAGGTTGGGTGAATCTCTCGTTTGGCATTATATATTTGCAGTAAACATCCCCGGTCTTGTTTCCCTCTGGCTTCTATCCTTCCTCCTCCCCATGACTTTTCTCCTTTTAAATGGAACATCTTTTGTATTTCCTTCAGGAATCAGCAGGAGATCAGAGAGCTTTATGGTAGCTTCATGCCAAACTGCGGCATAAATGCTGTTGATGCAGCGCTGATGGCTGTCAAGGCCACGGCAGTCGTGTCTCAATGCCCTGTGAACTTCCTGCACTTTAAAAATCTATTTTATTTATAATTAGTAGAAGGAAAAATCTCTGTTATATGTGCGATTTTCTCTGACGTGCCCGGCGAATGACCCGATTCCTCCGCAGCACTTACAGACGGGGTAAAAGTCATTACAGCCAGTGCACTGATGAAAGGCCCATACCATCACAGTCTGTTTAATACACTTCTGGTTGGTGTGTGAGTCAGTCTGTTCACCTGCAGATAAAGGTCAGGTGTTGTCACTTCATGGAAACTAAGATGTTGTGTGTTTGAGTGTAAAGAGCAGATCCTTTTAAAAGGTCTCGCAGGGTTTGTGTGCTCCGCGGCCCGGCTGACATCTCTATTAAACCTCTGCTATTAGGATGTAAGTTCACTTTCTGTCCTCTCGTCACATGTAGAGCTTCCCGTCACTATGTAAAAGGGAGGATGAGATGAGCGTGAGGAAGATGAAATGAGGTTTAAGATGAAAATGTGAGGAAAAGTGTCAGACATTTGTCAGACGCTCACAAGGAATCATGACTTTGTCTGAAAGAAAAAAGAATAGAAAAAACATAAAATCTTTATCCCTTATATAACTTTTTAAAAGTTTGGGGTATCTATCTATCTATCTATCTATCTATCTATCTATCTATCTATCTATCTATCTATCTATCTATCCATCCATCCATCCATCCATCTATGGATGTTGGATGGATGGAATGAAAAGTTTTGTTCAGCAAGGATGCATTAAAGTGAAATTTGTAATGCTACAAAACATTTCTATTTCAAATACAGTAGATGCTGTTCTTTTAAACTTTCCATTCAACAAAGAGTCCTGAAAAATATTGGTTTTCACAAAAATATTACTTTATTAACAATATACACTGTTAAAAATAATAATAATATAAATAAAAAATAGTATAAAATAATAAATAATAATATAAATAATAATGTAAACTGCAAAACGGCTTTCTGAAGAATCATGGGACAATGAAGACCTAAACAATGATGCTGAAAATTCAGCTTAATAAAGTATAAATAAAATTAATTAGAAATAAATTAGAATAAATTACATTTAAAATATTTTCAAATAGATAAGTGACTTTAAACTGTAATATTTCAGATTATTACTATTTTATGTTTGATAAATAATTATTTATTATCAAATTTTATATTTATTACTATTTATTATTTTGATAAATACAGCCTTAAATGCAAAATTAAAAGTTTATTTTTTAACTAATTCAAATACTGTTGAAGTTGAATGAAACCCTTTTAATGTAAAATAAGGTTAATGCATTAAACGTGATGGTATTGTACAATAAATACTAGGGTAATCTCATTGCAATAAAATGAACCTATTAATTTCCATGAATTTAATATTCTATGAACCCAAAGGGCTTCATAAACATTTATACTGTTCCAAAGTTGTAATGTAAAATCAAACTCTAAATTTGAGTCATTGTCAGTATTTTAAAATAATATACATTTCAGTGTCTATGCAAACATGAATATGTATGTTTGGAGGAAAAGCACTTTACTTATGAAACCTACAGTTAATGATGACATAACGTTGCCTTGCTCATCGGCCAAACCTTGACACCTCGCTTTGCTTGTTTGAAACTCATTCATGCACTCAATTCAGTATGATTCAATTCACGAAATTCATTCTGCTGCAGTTGTGTGCAGAATAATGACACAAACTTATATATTCATTCAGTACTGTAATGAAAAATATCTTAGCCTTTTGCTTTTCTCCCCGCTTCTGTCCTCCTCAAACAACTGACAGCATCATTCAAATACATAATAATATCTGAGGATCTCTGAGGATAATTGAGGCTTTGCAGAATCCTGTGAGACTGGATTGGAAGATGAAGATGAGACTGTGAGGATGAGGATGTGAAGATGTGAGGATTTGAGAACCGGGGAGAAATCCAGTTGTGAATTGCATTAATATTCATTCTGTTATCATTAAATCATACTGATTTAAAACGTACATCCTTCCCCTGTCGAGCCAGTCAGATCTGTGATTCATGTTTGCATTAAAGGGCACTTTGAAGTGTGTTTGATATGAGCTGCATAGAATTTTAATGGCTGTTTTTAAACTGGATTGACTTTTGCACCTCCTCACTGCAGCTTCATCTGAAAGTAAAAACTAAAGAGTAATGTTACAAACTGAAGCTGGATTTCAAGTATGAGCAATATAGGCCTTAAACATTATACCCAACAAAAGGCATAATTAATGGCATAAACTTTCATCAACAGTCATCCTCAGCTCTTTTAGGTAAGTGGTTCTCAACTGGTTTTGCTTCAGAGCACAGACAAAACTTTTTGCAACCCATTTAATGTCCATCATTTGTCAATAAGACCAGGAATTTATTTAATTATATTGAAAATGGAAAATGGTGGTTGATGCCATTGCACGTTGATGTCAAATGTACATTTTGCCAAATCAAAGTCCAGACTTAAATCCGATTGGGATGCTGTGGCATGACCTTAAACAGTCCTTTCATGCTCGAAAACCCTCCAATGTGGCTGAATTAAAATAATTCTGCAAAGAAGAGTGGGCCAAAATTCCTCCACAGCGATGTGAAAGACTCATTGCCAGTTATCACAAACACTTGATTGCAGTTGTTGCTGCCAAGGGTGGCACAACCAGTTATTAGGTTTAGGGGGCAATTACTTTTTCACACAGGGCCAGGCAGGTTTGGACAGCTTTTTTCCCTTAATAAATGAAATCATTATTTAAAAACTGCATTTTGTATTTACTTGCATTATCTTTGTGTAATATTAAAATTTGTTTGATCTGAATCTAAGTATGACAAATATGCAAAAAAACTAACAAAAAAAAACAGGAGGGGGGGAAAAACCTTTTCACGGCACATATATATATTCAAGTAAAAAAGAAAGTTTTTTACATTTTTAAATTATTTAATTTTTTCAATTTATGTGTGCGTTTGAAATGTTGTCACATTCTGCAGGAATCATTCTAATATGTTGATTCGGTGCTCAAGTAACTTTTCTTATTATTAATGTTAAAAACATTAAAAACACTTAATATTTTCATTGAAACAGAAATATTTTGTAACATTATAAACATCACTTTAATTGAATGCATCCTTGCTGAATAAAAGTATTAATAGCCATCTGAATATACAAAGGTGGTCGCAAATAAATGCTGAAACGCTCTCCGCCTCAGGGCGCCCTGTGAGGCTTATGCATAATCGTCAGTTGTGTTGAGATATGTCTGAATGCATGCCACCGATTGTGTCCTAATAATGCCGGTTGTCGCCTATCTTACCTCTTTTCTTCTCTTACAGATATTATTATCAATTAATGAGCATGTTCTGTACGATTTCAAGCCCTGCCGTCGCAAGATAACGGCCACATTGTATCTGGCACAAACACATTTTATTATCTAGTTTCCCAATGGAGCGCTGGGAATGAAAACCTCACCTTTCTTTATTTCACACACAGAGTGATATTTACCCATGGTTTTTCTGGCTCTGAGAAAACGCGGCCAGTCTCAGACGAGGAAAAAAAAAGAGCACAGCATCAAAACAAACAGAGGGCTCAAGCTGATTCATTTTAATAGAAATGAAAGGTCTCACGTCCAAAACCGGCCTCTGTGTACAAACTCGCCATGTTTGTTTTCAGTAAACCCAACACTTAGGAATTCTGTTGTGTTCTTTTTATTGCATGGCATGGCACAGGGACAATGTTTACAGGGCACAGGATAATGCAAACCACAAATACACACGCTAGAGCCTTTTTACTGGAGTACGAGCCCCTGTAATACCAACATGAGAATCATTCTCTCTGATAATATCTTAGCAATCATGTCATGGGTGTTTTCTATCAGCTGTTTAGAATCAGAAATAGCAATGCCAGATTCGCATCTTTTGATTTAATCGGTCAAATGGACTAAAACAGGGTTTTTAAAAACAGGGTTTCTGCAGATTTTACGAAGTTAAAATGAAGACTTTTAAAAGAACAAAATACAAATTTAAGGAATGAAAGACATTACAGTAATGTGGCCTCTAAATGTAAATGTCTTGTAATAGCAACACTTTAAAGTTTGAAACTACAACTTACAAAAAATCTCCATTACTTTTTAATGGCATTAACTTTAAAATAACATTAACATTAAATTAAGAATGAGAAATTGATCAAAAAAGTTTGATTAAAACAAGAACATAAACCTACCAATCAACTTAATTCAAAGGAAAAAAGACTTCATATTGATATATTCTCAAGCAAATGTATATTATACAAATATATTTAATGATTTCTGAAGGATCATGTGACACTGAAAACTGAAGAAATGATGCTAAAAATTCAGCTTGGAAATCATAGGAATAAATGACATTTTATAATATATTCAAATAGAAAACCGTTATTTTGAATAGTAAAAATATTTCAAAGTGTTACTGTTTTTTCGGTACTTTGGATCAAATAAATGCATGCTTTGTGAGCTGAAGACACTTCTTTAAAAAACATTACAAATCTTACTCTTTAAGTATGTTTAGATATTTGTATTGGGAAGCAAAACAAGAATACTGAGAAAGATACTCATAGTATAATTTTATTTGCAGTACATGTATTTAATGCCATGTACAACATTTATTGCCATGTTTTTTTTTATTTAAAACTTTCTTCTCTGATTTTAGGCCTTAAATTGTGGAAGGGCGAATTAACCCCTTAACTGTCACCCCCCATTTTTTTAAATAGGCATGAAAGTGCACTATCCAAACTTAAATTGTTGTAATTTATGAACACTTTGGAATACAGACCTAAGGCTGGTCTCTTTTTAAAGAAGAAAATCAGCAGATTATTGCAAAAGTGTGAATTTGTGAAAGTGCATTTTTTCAAAAAAGTAAAGTATCAAAATGTTATAAAAGTTTAAGTTTACTGTAAAGAAAATGCACTATAGTAATTTTATTTTATTTTATATATAATACATATTTTACATAGCAGGTTTTACTCTAAAACTGGTATAAAATTAAAGCCATATGTCTAAATAAGTTATGTTCCAAATTTGAAGTTGATATGAAAAAAATTGAGGTTCCTGTGAGATTTTATTTAGGGCGTTATACCACAAACAGCCACCGGGTGCCATCCAAACTCCATTGAATTTTTTTTAATAATTTTTTTCTGTCACAAATGTCTAGATTTCTCTGTCAATATTACTTCTATCTCAAAATATGGAATCCTGAGACTCAGACCTTTCCAATGAAAAGTTTTTGTCAAGATTATAAAAAGGTTTGATTCTAAATGACCGTAATGCATTTTGTAATACGACACTTGACACCGCCTGCTAAAGGGAGAGGAGACTTCCAAAATATTTTAAAGTACCATTTCCCTGGTAACGCAATGTTCGATTTCAAAATGGGTTTAACAGTATGAATCTTGGTCTTCTAAGCTTTCAAATGATATATAATTTATGATGATTACTAAAAGATTTGATAGAGATAAAGGACAACAACCAAAAAGAGTGCCAAGCGTCCCACAGGTGGGACGGTGACTTTTTAAGACCTTCTTAAAACACGCAGAAACCCTAAAAAAGGTCTGAAATTGTTCGCAATTCAGTTTGATTCATTACGATAGTTCACTCACACTGAATCATTTGCAGCGAATTCCCACATCGAAGTGGTGAAAGGATATTTTGTAAGATAGAAACAAAAACAGTGCTGGATGAAGTGGATATTTACCTACAATTCATGGTACGAAACAAAACTTGCAAATGTCTTCTATCATTTGTCAACGACTAAGCAACTATTTATTTGCACGTGCAGCTTGTAAATGACTGTACTGCAGGTAAAGATGATTCATATCCATTTATATCAAATACAGAATTAATAAAAGAGTGGTATCTTGAGGTATTTTAGAAGGCACCATTATGTTATTCATCATGCCTTAAAATGTAGGCAACTCACTATGTTTTGGAACAGAGCTCTTGTCTTTATATCAGGTTGGCATCTGTGACTATAGGCATATGAAACCTGTCAGTTGGTTGTGTTTAATTTGGGTAATTCTGTAGACATCGCTGTCCAGAATAAAACCCAGGAGAGAAGCGCCGAGAGCGTTCATGTGCCAAAATATGCTCATTACACACTGGGCCAGAGCTTCGGCGTGGGCAAAGTGAAATGGATTATCTGAGCGCACTGTTAGGACAAACAGCTCTAATTCTTTGATTACAAATTAGGATTCATGTGCGAGGAAATTCCAAGCTGTAAATCAAAGCCGTGAATAGCAAATCCTCAAGTGCACGGCTGTCTGCTGCTTTCTTTGAAAGAGAAATCTGCATATGGGTAAATATCATGAAAACAAGTCCAGGTCACAATTCTCTGGAAAATCAAAACAGAAATTATGTATTAAAAAATGAAGTCTACTTAAGATCTATCTATCTATCTATCTATCTATCTATCTATCTATCTATCTATTCTCTGGAAAATCAAAACAGAAATTATGTATTAAGTCTACTAGTCTACTTAAGATCTATCTATCTATCTATCTATCTATCTATCTATCTATCTATCTATCTATCTATCTATCTATCTATCTATCTATCTATCTATCTATCTATCTGTTTATCTGTCTCTCTGTCTGTCTATGCTCAGTGGGAATTTTAATTAATATAACAGCAATTTTTATTTAAAAAAATGAATTTCTTATAGCATTAAGTGAGTAAAACTATTAACATGATGTATGAAGGCATTTTGTTTTTTCAAATTATAATTTGAATAATAATATTTAAAATTTTCACTGGACCTTATTTGTTATTGTAACAAGATCTGGAGGCAAAATGTGCTTAACTCTCATGAAAATAATGTTACAATGTCTTAAATAACATTTTTGCAATTTCTTGTATTTAGGCACAAAAACGCAAATGAATTATATTCTAAATAAATGAATGAATGAATGATTGAATGAATGAATTAATAAATAAATAATTAAATGCTGCTTTTTTTCTTTATTTTTTAACTTTTTATTCATCAAAGAATACAGGAAACATATCTCATAGTTTCCACAAAATATGAAGCAGCACAGCTTTTTCCAACATTGATAATAATAAGAAATGTTTCTTGAGCATCACCTTAGAATGAGTTCTGAAGAATCATGTGACACTGAAGACTAGAGTAATTATGCTGAAAATTCAGTTTCCATCACGGAAATAAATTACATTTTAAAATATATATTAAAGTAGAAAAGAGTTATTTTAAGTTTTAACAATATTTCACAATATTACTGTTTTTATTACTGTATTTTTTATTAAATATAAAATAAATGCACCCTGTGTGAGCATAACAGACTTCTTTCAAAAACATGTAAAAATATTTTAAGTGGTAGAATACATAAAATAAAAATAAATATTTTTGGGGTTAAATACGGATGTGTTTTGTGAGTTTGTGACAGATTCACCTAAATAATAATAGGAACCTTGCGTGTTTACCATCCTGACAAATTCAATTTTATGCATGTATGTGTGTGTATGCATAGCTTCTACAACCTGCACAACAATGCAAGAGAGTGCATTAGGGATTAATATCCTGCATATGAATGAGATACCAATCCTTGAACAAGAGCGGAGCTGGATTTCAATTACATTTTCATCCCTGTTGTAATTTAATGTTTGTGAAGCAGGTCTGAGTGACCTTGTGTAATCAAAGCTGGAACAACACAATCACACTCAGATTTCAGCATACCACAAACAGAGGTGATATCTACCCCATTTCCCTCTCGATTATGTATGATGCCGTGACCGTCCGATAGCAGACTGCAGAGTAAGCCAGCGGACCACAAATCACGGCCAACGGGACGTCAGATGAGGACGCTATTTGTTCAGCAGTCACCTCATTCTGTTTATAATGAGTGCACAAACACACACACACACACACACGCAGACGCACTCAATCATTCAGGATGCATTGCGATCGCTCACAAGGTCAATGAGTGGTGAAGACAGATAGACGTCTCGGAGCTAAGTGTCTCCCGCTGCAGATAGACTTCAGATAGCACACAATGATGTCAGCTGGAGTATGAGATCTGCTCTACATGTGCCAATAAATGATTACACATAGTTTGTCCTCTTTCTGTCATGTGTCTGTGTATTCCTTCTCATACACAGACTTTCCTAGAAAATGAGAGAACAATTCTGTACATGAAGGCACTGTTTATGACATCTGTCTATTCATTGTACTTTTAGAAACACAATTAGATTCAGTATTAAGAGCAATAATAGGATAACAGATTTGCAATACATTCATATTAATCTATTGTGTAGTGAACACAATAGTATTGCAATTAAACGCACAATTGATTGTTTTTGTATTGTATATTGATTCTCTTCAAAAGCCTTTTTTGAAAAATCCACTGAAAAACAGAAAAGATACTGGTCATCTTTTTCCAGGATATTATCCATTGAGTTTACAGACATTTTCTTTAGCTTTAAACACAACACAACGCAATGTGTAATTCAAAATCCAATTAAAACACCCTTGAACAAAATGTATTCTTATAGTAACACAATATATTGGGTACTATTTTTATGGACGTTTCGTTTCTTCAGAAAAGAACCATTTTTGATTCCCCAGAGAACCTTTCAGGGAAAAGTTCTTAAAAGAACCATTTTTTTCTTAGTTTGAAGAAAATTTAAAAAATCTGTGTGATGGAAAGGTTCCATGGATGTTAAAGGGGTCATATGATGCGATTTCAAGTTTTCCTTTCTCTTTGGAGTGTTACAAGCTGATTGTGCATAGATAAGATCCCTGAAATTGCAAAGACTAAAGTCTCAAAACCAAAGAGATATTCTTTATCAAAGTTAAGACTCTGCCACACCCCCCTAAAACGGCTCGTTCTAACACGCCCCCACATATCTACCTCACTATGTGGGAATATTTGCATAATGCGCCCAAATGTGCACGCAAAGAAAGAAGGCGTGGTTTCAGTAACCGCAGTTAGTGTTGAAGCAGTCATGTCAGGGAGGTGCTGTGTGTTTCTAGACGAAAGCAAAAGCACTTTATTTGGCCTTCCGAAAGTAGATGCATTTAGAATCTTTAAGATGACTTACAACAGAACAGCAATGCATTTTATGGACGACCGTTTCATGAACCTAGGAGACACATCTGTCACGCGACTCTGTTCCCCTTTCAGGCTCTGTCTTTACATTTATTTTGAAAGATGAAGCTCGCGATTATGGTAAGGGGTATTACATTTCCGACGAGTGCTTGCGGTGTTCGGCCAATCACAATGCACTGGGTCAGCTGGCCAATCAGAGCAGACTGCGCTTGTCGGAAGGAGGGACTTTGTAGAAAACGAAGCGTTTGAGAGAGGCGGAGCATAGAGGACCTACAATAATGTACAGTATTTGAAAAATAATGTTTTTTGAACATTAAAGCATGTCAGCATATTCTGTTATACCAAATACACAAAATAATGATCTTTAAAAAAGCATCATATGACCCCTTTAAAGGCTCTTCACAGAACCACTGATGCCAATAAAGAACCTTTATTTTTAAGAGTGTAATTCAGTGTTGCCAAGTTTGCAGTTTTGCCGCAGAATTGGGCTACTTATATTCTGCTGCCGCAGGCGGATTTGTTTAGGCCATGGGTAGAAGCGAAAACCCCTGCCACTACCGGACCATGATTTCGACTAAGATGGGACCCCCTGGAAAGGGATTTTAGGGTGATTTTGATAGCCATTCTCCATTGGGCTAGTTTTGAGTACCAACTGGGCTGGTTTTGTTATGCAGACCTGGCAACCAATTATGCAATATTATTTATAGAATCAAGTTTTACTTTAAAATGGCTTTGAACAAGTCTCTTCCAATCAGAATCAGGCTAGAGGTGTGGATTGCAAGAATTTTTGGCACTTAAAAATGGGTCGCAGGACAAACTAGGTTGAGAACTTTTATACAAAGGAGAAGGAATGCAGAGAAAATGGAAGATTAAAGTAGAAATAAAAAGTTGCAAGACAGATATTGACCTCTCCTGGCTCCATGCGTCTGGCCTTTATAGTTGCTCTCTTGCCATGGTGATTCTTTTAGTGCATTTTCAGGCCATTCCTGTGTATCTCAACGTCACGAATGATGACTGAGTGCTGGATTTCTCTCACTGTAATGCCGTTTACATGGATTTTTTCATCCAATTCCTGCACTCAATGGCATCTGGAGAACCGATCCGCATCCTTTAACCCTGAAGTTCAACTGAGCTAGTGTCTTAGCGATGAACCTGTACTGTAAATTCAACCAATGATGGATTCTCCATACATCTGTCATCTACAGTTACAAACATGATCTGCTAAAAAAAATGTATTAAAGGATGTAGTTTTGGTTCTAACACTTGTAAGTTTTTTTTTTTTTAAAGAAAATAAAACTCTCATGCTCACCAAGTTAGCATTTTTTAATATAAAAATACAGTAAAAAGAGTAATATTGTGAAATTTCAATACAATTTAAAATAATGATTTCCTATTTGAATATGCCACATGATCCTTCAGAAATCATTATAATATGCTGATTTGCTGCTCCAGAAATATTTCTTATTATTATTACCAGTTGAAAACAGTTGTGCTGTGTAATTGCCCAAAAAAAAAAAACTTCAATGCAT
Organism: Sinocyclocheilus grahami; assembly: GCF_001515645.1. NCBI lineage: Eukaryota > Metazoa > Chordata > Actinopteri > Cypriniformes > Cyprinidae > Sinocyclocheilus > Sinocyclocheilus grahami. Next base: position 2,383,780 of record NW_015505198.1, on the reverse strand, counting down.
GTGTATGAATTCATATGTGCAGCATCTCAATTCCCAGCACGTCAAAAAACATGTCATAAACTGATTAGTCTGGGCCTGCTGAAACATTGAGCATATAAGATGGGCTTTAACTCACGGGTGTGCTGTAGACATTCGTAAGCAGACGTTTTTTATCCCGGGGTCCTGCTAACTGTCTCCTACAGGTGCGTCTCTCTGGAGATGTCATTAGCAAACCAAGTCTGACTGTAGCTGCAGGCGTGAGATTCTTTGTAGTCAACTAAGCAGTACAGCGTCCTCAACACTGCATCCAGGGAACACACGCTCTGGCTCGCGGTACCGATCAAGAATTTCTGCTGCCCTGAGGCTCCTCATCCATCACCGCAGCTCATCATCTTCAGCACAGAATGAGGCCTTCAGAAACTAGAGCCAGGAACCGCATGCTTGTCTGTATGTTCTTTATTGACACTAACAAAACCCCAGGTTTAAATTAGAAACAAAAAGGGTTTTACAGCCTGATGTCATAAGAGAACCTTTTAAAGTTCCTCAAAGAACTACTTATTCTCAAGTTTTGACTTTTCTTAGCAGGATTCCGGCAGTTATCGTTTGATCTGAAACTACATTTCAGCTTTGCTGTAATTCTGAGCTTTCCTGTTGATCAAACAGTAGAGTATGGCGCTTGCAGCAGAGAGATCAAGGAACGCAGGAACTGATCAAAAATGTTAAATGCGTTTATTGAATGCAATGTCAGACGCTGCTCGGATAAAAGCGTATGCCAAACGCATAAATGCAAATTTTGTGGGAAAAAAAGAAAACATGCAATAAGCGTAATATAATGTTGAAAATCACCCAACAATTCTGGCATTGTTTACTCATGCTCATGTTGTTCCAAACTTGTACGAGTTTCTTTCTTCTGTTGAACAAAAGAGAAGATATTTTGAAGAACGTTGGAAACCAGCAGTTGAAAATATACTATGGAAGTCAATGGCTGCCGTCAACTGTTTGGTTACCAACATTCTTCAAAATTAATGTGAGTAAATAAGTTCATGGCTGAACTATCCCTTTAACCCTATTCCCAAAGTTCAGTAAAATGGTTATTTTCATGTATTAAGTAATATTAAGATAAAGTGTGAAGTATATGACTCTGGACAGCAATACACACTGTAAAATTCATCACTAAGCATACAAATATATTAATATGGCACTATACGCTTGTTGTTATAGGCTAGGCAACACTAAAAACACTATTATTAAATGAAATTAATACTTTCAATCAGCATGGACGCATTTAGTTGATCAAAAGTGAGATTAAAAACATTTGCAAAATTTGCAAAAGATTTCTATTGCAAATAAACGCTACTCTTTTGAACTTTCTATTCATCAAATAAAGTATCTTGAAAATAAGGTATCAAGGTTTTCACAAAAATATTAAGCAGCACAACTGATTTCAACATAATGGTGATAATAAAAAGAAATGTTTCTTGAGCAGAATGATTTCTGAAGGATCATGTGACACTGAAGACTGGAGTAATGATGCTGAAAATTCAGCTTTGCATCACAGGAATAAATTTCATTTTACAGTACATTCAAATAGAAACATTTAATTTAAATTGTAATAATATTTCATAATATTACTATTTTTACTGTATTAATATATGCAGCCTTGGTGAGCATAAGAGACTTCTTTCAGAAACATTTAAAATAATCTTACGAAACCCCAAACTTTTAAATAGTAGTGTACTTTTTAAGAAACAGTGTGTGATATTTCTAAGACACTGACAATTTGACTGGATGAGAAACTTTAAACACAATATCCCATTTTATTAGATTTACTGGGGTGTCTTTGGCCACGGCGCCACATTTCTTGCTATGAAAACATTTATACGGCCCTGCATGGTGGTCCTCGGATGTGGTGCACCTGGGCATGTGCCCAAATGTCCATATGGTTAATCTAGTGTAATGACTTCTAATGCCTTTAAGTATAATGAAAAGAACAGGTTTCATGGTGCAGTTTTCTAGAGGTCATAGGTTTTAGTGAATTAATTGAAACTCAATTTGTTTGGTGTTTAGAGGAAGCTGTTTTAAATGTTATAATTATTTCAATGACAAAAGCGAATAACAAATGCATATTCTTTTAAAGAATGCATTTCTGTAAAACACATATGGTTTAAATGGAGCCAGAGGTCTGAAGGCATCTACTGGCACATGTGAACCAGACATATGTGTGAACGGACACGGCACTGTGCGACACACAGAGATCTGCTCTGCGGTTCACAAGCACAAAGACTGAACTGAAGGATCCTGCAGTCAATATGGAGAGAACAAGCGGAAGCAGCACACCGACAGAACAGCCTCCACGTGCCCGAGGAGAGAGCAGCTCTTCACCCGGGGCAAACACATGCTACGGACACACACACCAGCAGAACTTCAGCCCTATAATTCATTCAAAGCCTTCACATCAGATCATCTCATGAATAAAGTAAATATCTGCAGTACATCTTTCACTAGAGGGGATATTAAACTCTAATGGAGTTGGGGGGGGGGACTTTGCTTCTGAGTCTTCTGAGTCATACAACAACTTTGCATGACAGGTTGAAATATAATAATTCATTATTCTCTGAAAATATCCCCCTCTGTCGCAGCACTCAAATCAAAAATGGGGCCAATTAAATTGGTTAGATGGTTCTCACCATTTTATGATCATGTGAACCTGATTACAAAAATTAATATTTCTGCATGTTATAAATTAATGAATGAATGCATTTTTTATTAAATAAAATACTCATTATTATAAATATGTATTCATAAATGTTTGCATAATTTTAGAATAGCATTATTAATTTATATATGCATCGTTAATAACCTTTTGTCATATATCAACCAGCGACTTTTTATTTCACAATTCAGATTTATTTTTCAGCAATTGCAACTTTATATATCTCACAATTCTGCGTTTATATCTTCCAATTCAGTGCTTATATCTTGGATTTTTGAGTTTATATCTTGCACTTCTGAAATGTAAGTAAAAAAGAGTCTAAATTGTGAGAAATAAACTCAGAATTGCAAGAAAAAAAGTCAGAAATGTGCAATTACCTTTTTTTTATTTCTTTATCTCATGGTGGAAACAAAGCTTCATAGTAAACAGACTCGTCTAAACATAAATGTTCATCACCGTAACGGTTCCCAGTTCATTTCTAATCGGACATAACAGAAAAATGACTCGCGGTTCAGTGAGAGAGTCAGTTTTGAACACAGTAACAGCTCTGAACGATTCGCTGACTGAATGTGTCTGATTCGAACCGCTAATTCAAACCTGATCTCACAGCAATTTGTATATATTTGACAAGGTGGCTAATTCATACAAAATGCATATGACCTCACTCGTACGAATTCATATGATTTGTGAAAAATCATACGTATTTTACAAGGTGGCAAATTCGTACAAAGGACCACACCTAACCCCGCCCCTAAACTTAACGGTTACAGAAATCGTATCAAATCGTACGAGTGAGGTTGTACAAATTAGCCACAAATTTGGATAATTCATGCTATTTTGTGAATCTTTTTTACGGACTCATTAAAAAGAACCAGCACATAAAAGTTGTATTGGATTTAAACAAATAACTGAATACACTGAAATGACTAAATGTGCCGATTCATGCTGTGAATCTTTTTTTTACTAACTTATTAAAAATAACCAGTTCACAACAAATTTGATGCACTTTCTGCACACACTTTTAATGAGATGTGCATCTTTTAATTTGTGAATAACGATTTTATGGTGGCTTTAAACATAGCGCATCCGGTGTGAATTTAGAGTCAGAACTATCGGTTTTCTAATATACGCTCTGATACTGTCAAACATTTCAGCAAACAGATCATTCTCAACATTTTCCTCAAAGAAATAACCTTTACTCGGTTTCTGTTATTAAGCAGGGATTAGTGTCTTGTGTAAAGGCTATTAGAAACAGAATCAATACTTATGTTCCACGGTTGGCACTAAATGGCCGGAGGGGAAAGCTCTTGGGGAAAAAAAAGGACAAGATATATATATATATATATATATATATATATATATATATATATATATATATATATATATATATTTAGTTTTTGTAATAAAACAAAAATGCTGTATGGTTTTCTGGCCCTGTCTGACCCTTGAAATATTTGGTCTGAGATTGCTGCAACACAGGATGCTCAAGGTGTTCAAAGACAAATCCAGTACAATGAAGCCCTTTGTTGGATGTAAGAAGTAAACAACAGCCTCAGAAATACACTGCAAAACGAGTCCAGTTTCACAAGCAGAAATCAATGGAGTCTGGCAGAAAAGCTTCTTATGTAAAACAAGGTTACTGAATTATCTATGTTTTTATATATATATATATATATACTGTATATATATATATATATATATATATATTTATATTTATATATATGAGTGCACCTTTGACAGTTCTTTGCACTGCTGCTGTCATTATGAAACTGCATCTCAGCTTTATTTGCTTTATGACAATTAGCTTTTCTGAAAAGCTAAAATTATGACAGCATAACCACTATAACCCAACAATGCAATTTACATAAACATCTCTCCACAAACCAGGGATTCATTGCAGACTTGTTTTTTCCCCCTGTAATTAAATTCTACTTTGCTTTTCCTGAATTTACTTTTACCTGCTGTAAAATTGGCAAGTGAGCTATTCTGTCATTTCTAGATCTGTACTGACCTCCTATTGCCCTTTAAAACAGAGCATTGTGGGAAGGCGCCAGGTAAGAAAAGGGGTCATTATACTGACACAAATTTGTCTCTGTTCATTCATTGTGCTCAATTTTGAGAACATTAAGCTTGTGAAAATTTGCCTGCTAGAAGGATGATTCCTATAATTTTTTATTGCAGTAGTAACAGCATAAAAACAGCTTTACCTGGAATGAGACAGCGGGAAAGTTTCCTTACAGAATGAGGCTGAATAACAAAGGCTGTGATGTAGCTGCACCTCTGAAAATGTCTGATCATAATGAGATTTGCCTTCCAGTGGTAAATACTCCCTGCACGCAACTGTTGTTTGCTCCGCTGTCTGTGCCATTTTATTTTTTTTATAGCTCTCTAGCTATGCCAACTTAGTGAACAGGAACAGAATTCAATAAAACTCATATTGAGCTACTAAAACAGGGTATCATCCTAGGAATAACTAATGAAATCAATGAATTTGATTGAAATCAATTTAGCCATATACCTTAAAATATATATTTTGATTTTTATTGCCTGCAGAGTTATTATAATGAACTAAAACCATAAAAAAACTAAAATTTGTGTTACTTGAAATAAAACAAATGAACTGAAATAGATCAAAATTATTTTAAAAACGTTTTAATTTCAGCTAGTTGACAAGGCAATGTTTCTCATTTTAATTCAGTTTAACTTGATGTTAAATTAGTCCAACTAAAACTAAAATTAAATAAATAAAACCTACATACACATATAAAAAAACAATAGTATTGACAAAAAACACACAACATAATTATTAAACTAAATTAAAACATTAACTGAAATTACAATGAAAATAGAAAATAGAAACAAAAACTAATTCAAAATATTAATACAAACTATAAGTATCTAAATAATACTAAAACAACTATTATTGCCTGAAAGTGGGGCATGTTGTCACATTATATGGAGTAAGTTGTCACAATGCAAGCTTCAATTAAACAGTATTTTTGACATAAAACAACTATTAAATACAATACAATACAATTCATACAGCTTGAAAAGACATTGTTGTGCATTTTTTTAAATTAAATTATATAAAACTAAAATCATTATATCTATATCTATATATATATATCTATATATCT
>NW_015505198.1:2375180-2377863 GCF_001515645.1 Sinocyclocheilus grahami | reverse complement strand
TTAATTATGAATTTATCAGTCTTTTGCATGCCAAAGTCAATTTCTGCATAGAAATATTACGCCAAATAGAAGCAGAAAATCGTGCTATACTACGCACTTTCATGAGATCGGGTTAGCCTACAACAATTAATTTGTTGGCTATTTTACAAATGGGAATTCATGACAATGTTTACATTCAAGCTACCCGTAAAAGCGTCTGGAATGCAATAAAGTAATTTTAAAGCTGAAAAAATAGGCTAATAAATAATTCAAATAATTCAGTTGCAGCAAATCCTTTAAATTTTCAGGTATTCAGAACAGAGCAACATAAAAATCAGAAAATGCAGCTATACAATTACAGGACAAAGTTTTACACCCCCAAATGGTGTAATAAAAATAATTTGTGTTTTATTTTTTAATTGTACGGAATTATAAAATAAAACGCAAATTATAATCGGGTCTGTTTTAGGCCTTTCCTTATTTTTATATTTTAGATATCCATCAATTATGGTGATGAAAAAAATGACTTTTGTGACAGCGTTTGTTTTCTTTATTTTATAAAAGCACAATGTATTGTTGATATTGTGAGTGCACACAAATAAAACTAGCCCCTTTACAGTTTAGAATGATGTATTAGACTACTCTTAACTTTATGAGCAAAAATGACTGCATATTAAGTTGTTTCCACTGTTAGAAAAAAATGTAAGTGATCGCGCTGGCACCTCCATGTCCTGCAGAGCACGCTTTAGCTTCCACTCTCTGCACAAACTATTGGATATGCGTCTAACAGCGCACATTTATCTAGGTTAAACACTTAAACTAACATTGTGATATGCTTGAACTGTTTAATATCTATAGATTTTATTTTAGGCAAGTCGTGATGATTTGAGAAGGCTAAATTGATCAAACATAGGCTATGATCAATTCACTGTCTGCCGCTGGCCGTTACTTAAAAAAAACTTACATATTAACGAACAAAAAATGCTCTAAACGTTTTTCTTTAAAAAAAAACTAAACGAAATATAATCACTTTTCCACTGCATACAAAACGGAACTATTTTAATAGCTGAAACAGTAGTATAAGCTTTTTTTGGGAAAAGGGGAAAAAGACAGGCTAGGGCCTATTTGAGACCCGTGCAGGGCTCTAATCTACTTCATCCAACGCTGTTTTGTTCTCAACTGTGAGCATGCTCTTGATATATGTATTTGACCATTTTGTTGAGTTTAAAACGTGTGACACATTCGTTCTGCTCTCATTGATCATTTGAGAGCAATCCCCCCCACAACATGAAAGAGATCCATTATAACATGTGCATGAAAATGTAGAAACACTGGACACAACATATATATGTGTGTGTGTGTGTGTGTGTGTGTGTGACAACTTGCCTCACTCTGACATTCATGAAAACCTTTCAGTTAAAATCTAAATGTGCTCAAATGTGACAACTTGCCCCGGTCTCCCTACATGTATATCAGGTTAGGTCTTAATGGAAAATTGTGTCATGACTCAGCTTCAGAGAGAACAAGATGCCAATTTCAAAAGCAGTCTTATAAACTTCCATGTATAATTAATCAGGATGTGGAACATGAACTTTTATCTCCCAAAGGAAAAAAAGGAGGAATGAACAAGATTACTCTCAGGATGTGAATGTGGATTCCTGCATAGTTTCTCTTTCTCGTGGAATATCCCACATACACAAACAACAGATGAAGCTTGGCAGGCCATGAAATGTCTCTCTAGCGTTCTCCACCTAGATTCTGTACAGCAGCACATGCCTGACACAGTCCATTTAGAAAGTCAACACTCCTGTGGGGAGGCTGATTATAGTGGAGAACTCAACTATACACGTTTTACATTTTTATTTCTTATGAAAAACATGTTTTACATTTAAACACAAATAGAACGATATATATGCTTTTAAATAGTATTCAGTTTGTTATTTTGTTATTTTACATGGAGTGAGTGGCCTCATGGTTGAGGTCACAATAAATTATAATGCTTAAAATGATCACATTCATCAATTTTAATAACATAATATAAATATTAAATGTATAACCCTTTGTTATTTTGAATAAATACTTGGTAAAATGTTAATCAAAAAACTTGTTTAATCAAAAATATTTGCATATGGTGAAGTAAATATTCCCCCTCATTAACTTATATTTACATTTTTACTTTTTTTTTTTACACAAATTAAGTTTCTCCCTATAAGACAAAAACCAAAGTCCAAATAAATAAAATGTTGCAAAATGTAATTGAAATTCAATAAATTGCCTCCAAAACATATATAAGAATTGAAGTATATACAAAAAAAAAAAGGATATATATATATATATATATATACAGGTGCATCTCAATAAATTAGAATGTTGTGGAAAAGTAGAAACAAAAACCCACCAATTCACTATCTCGACAAATTAGAATACTTCATAAGACCAATAAAAAAATTTTTTAGTGAATTGTTGGCCTTCTGGAAAGTATGTTAATTTACTGTACATGTACTCAATACTTGGTAGGGGCTCCTTTTGCTTTAATTACTGCCTCAATTCGGCGTGGGATGGAAGTGATCAGTTTGTGGCACTGCTGAATCAGAATCAGAATCAGAATCAGAATCAGAATGAGCTTTATTGCCAGGTATGTTTACACATACGAGGAATTTGTTTTCGTGACAGAAGCTTCCACAGTGTAACAGAATGACAGTGA
>NW_015505198.1:2344514-2372961 GCF_001515645.1 Sinocyclocheilus grahami | reverse complement strand
GAGAGAGAAAGAGAGAAAAAGAGCACTTTTTTCCTTTTAATGGAGGGCTGTATCCCATTGTACTTTAATTTGAAATTACGAAATTGCTCATATATATATATATATATCGATTGATATCCATTATCTACATTAGAGAGAGAAAAAGAGCACTTTTTTCCTTTTAATGGAGGGCTGTATCCCATTGTACTTTAATTTGAAATTACAACAAACTGAAATTGCTCACATGAGTCAGGCTTACTGATTAATCCACACCTTTCTGCTAATATGTCATTACTGTGTTCAATTCATTGACAGCAAGAAACAGCAATTGCTTTGTGGAAATTGTTGGAAAGCTCTGGCTCACACCCAGCCGCCTCAGTGGAAGTCAGCACAGGTCTCAGCCTCGCTAATAAAATATGTCAGTTCAGGAAGATGAGAGCGAGTGTGGATTTAATTGGCAATCAGAAATTTATTTTCCCATCCGAGTTGAGATTTGCACATCATCTGATAATAATGGCAGAAATAGCTTTCAGCAACAGTGACCTTTATCTGACCTTTAAAATGATGAAAATATTTTAGATTCCTCTCACTGTTTGGGGCCGTTAATGCACAGATGGAGTTTCACCTACACGAACGCCTGAACGCCAGCAGCTAATATTTTCTGTTTCCTTCAGAGCTCTGTCTGGCTCTCTGTCCGTCACATTCTCATCCGGTATCCTTCACACACCCACACACACATATGTCCTGCTCAATGAGTTCAAAGGCCTTTTAAAATAAGTTGCTTCACTTGACAGCCATCTTGGCAACGTCCAAGACAAACTATGTTGTAATCATGCAAGTACATCTCATATTTACTTGAAGAGGGGGAAAAAAGAAAGAAAGAAAAACTAAACTGCTGGCTAAGTTTTGAAGAAAAAAACTTAGTTGCTTACTCTATTTATTAATTTATCCTTCCTTCCATCTATGCATCCATTCAAAAGCTTAGCCAGCAATTTAGGACATTTCAAAACAAAACAAAACAAAATGTGTTACTCTTTACTTTGCAGTTGTACTATTTATTTAATAAACTAACACCTTTTTTTTTTTTAAAAAAGGTATTATTTATTTATGTATTTCAAAAGCATATTTTTTATATTATATGTATGCATAATAATGATAATAACAGTAAATGCATACTATTTATTATTGTTTATTTTTAATTCATTCATTACAGTTGTGTGTTTTTTTTCTTTTTTCTGTCTTTTTTTAAAGCTTCTAAAATAAGCAAATTTCAGAAACGTCTGCTAAAATTTTTTTATTTTGTTAATACATTTTCTGAAAAAAGACAAACATAAAAGTGAAGAAAGACAAAATATTACATCATGGATGAATATTACATTTACATTTAGACATTTTGCAGAAGCTTTTATCCAAAGCGAGGGCAATGGAAGCAATCAAAATCAACAAAAGAGCAATGATACGCAAGTGCTAAGTCTCAGTTAGCTTAATGCAGTACACGTAGCAAGTTTTTTAAAAATAATATAATAAATAAAAAGTAAACAGATAGAATAGAAGAAGAATAGAGCAAGCTAGTGTTAGAGGCCTCTTTTGCTTTTGTTAATTGTATAATAAATAGATAGAATACAAAAAGATTAGAGAAGCCAATGTTAGTTATTTTTTTTTAATAAAGAATAGAATTAGAATAGAGAGTGCTAGAGTTAGAGGGTCAAATAAAGATGGAAGAGATGTGTTTTTAGCCGATTCTTGAAGATGCTCGGACCGAGTTGAATATTTACTGAGTAATCCACTATTTGGTAGAGGGGGTTAAAATGAAAATTTTCATGAAAGATGACAGCATTATTATTTTACTTTTACACAGAGATTGGTATGTCTATTAGAGCAATTTTTTTTTTTTTTTTTTTAGCAATCTTTGTTGAATTATGTGCCAATGGTGACAGTTCAAACATTGGAAAAATCCTTTTTTGATTTTTTCCCCCAAGGTTTGCATGCTGTAACTCAAGAAGTATTGAAGATACTTAATATCATTTTAGATGAATGAATGAATGAATTAATAAATAAATGTGGTGTATTTTTAAAACAGGATCAAATTAATTAATTTATCATTCATTCATTCATTCATTCATTCATTTCAGTCTGTCAGAACGGAATAAATAAATAAATATTTTTGATTGGTATGTCTATTAGAGCAATCTTTTTTTTTTTTTTGCAATCTTTGTTGAATTATGTGCCAATGGTGACAATTCAAAAATTGAAAAAATCTTTTTTTGATCAATTAAAAGAACCAAAGACTTAAACTACTTCAGTCTGTGTGCATTGAATTTATTTAATACACGAGTTTCACAATTTGAGTTGAATTACTGAAATAAATTAACTTTTCCACGACATTCTAACTTATTGAGATGCACCTGTATATATATATATATATATATATATATCGATTGATATCCATTATCTACATTAGAGAGAGAAAAAGAGCACTTTTTTCCTTTTAATGGAGGGCTGTATCCCATTGTACTTTAATTTGAAATTACAACAAACTGAAATTGCTCACATGAGTCAGGCTTACTGATTAATCCACACCTTTCTGCTAATATGTCATTACTGTGTTCAATTCATTGACAGCAAGAAACAGCAATTGCTTTGTGGAAATTGTTGGAAAGCTCTGGCTCACACCCAGCCGCCTCAGTGGAAGTCAGCACAGGTCTCAGCCTCGCTAATAAAATATGTCAGTTCAGGAAGATGAGAGCGAGTGTGGATTTAATTGGCAATCAGAAATTTATTTTCCCATCCGAGTTGAGATTTGCACATCATCTGATAATAATGGCAGAAATAGCTTTCAGCAACAGTGACCTTTATCTGACCTTTAAAATGATGAAAATATTTTAGATTCCTCTCACTGTTTGGGGCCGTTAATGCACAGATGGAGTTTCACCTACACGAACGCCTGAACGCCAGCAGCTAATATTTTCTGTTTCCTTCAGAGCTCTGTCTGGCTCTCTGTCCGTCACATTCTCATCCGGTATCCTTCACACACCCACACACACATATGTCCTGCTCAATGAGTTCAAAGGCCTTTTAAAATAAGTTGCTTCACTTGACAGCCATCTTGGCAACGTCCAAGACAAACTATGTTGTAATCATGCAAGTACATCTCATATTTACTTGAAGAGGGGGAAAAAAGAAAGAAAGAAAAACTAAACTGCTGGCTAAGTTTTGAAGAAAAAAACTTAGTTGCTTACTCTATTTATTAATTTATCCTTCCTTCCATCTATGCATCCATTCAAAAGCTTAGCCAGCAATTTAGGACATTTCAAAACAAAACAAAACAAAATGTGTTACTCTTTACTTTGCAGTTGTACTATTTATTTAATAAACTAACACCTTTTTTTTTTTTAAAAAAGGTATTATTTATTTATGTATTTCAAAAGCATATTTTTTATATTATATGTATGCATAATAATGATAATAACAGTAAATGCATACTATTTATTATTGTTTATTTTTAATTCATTCATTACAGTTGTGTGTTTTTTTTCTTTTTTCTGTCTTTTTTTAAAGCTTCTAAAATAAGCAAATTTCAGAAACGTCTGCTAAAATTTTTTTATTTTGTTAATACATTTTCTGAAAAAAGACAAACATAAAAGTGAAGAAAGACAAAATATTACATCATGGATGAATATTACATTTACATTTAGACATTTTGCAGAAGCTTTTATCCAAAGCGAGGGCAATGGAAGCAATCAAAATCAACAAAAGAGCAATGATACGCAAGTGCTAAGTCTCAGTTAGCTTAATGCAGTACACGTAGCAAGTTTTTTAAAAATAATATAATAAATAAAAAGTAAACAGATAGAATAGAAGAAGAATAGAGCAAGCTAGTGTTAGAGGCCTCTTTTGCTTTTGTTAATTGTATAATAAATAGATAGAATACAAAAAGATTAGAGAAGCCAATGTTAGTTATTTTTTTTTAATAAAGAATAGAATTAGAATAGAGAGTGCTAGAGTTAGAGGGTCAAATAAAGATGGAAGAGATGTGTTTTTAGCCGATTCTTGAAGATGCTCGGACCGAGTTGAATATTTACTGAGTAATCCACTATTTGGTAGAGGGGGTTAAAATGAAAATTTTCATGAAAGATGACAGCATTATTATTTTACTTTTACACAGAGATTGGTATGTCTATTAGAGCAATCTTTTTTTTTTTTTTTTTTAGCAATCTTTGTTGAATTATGTGCCAATGGTGACAGTTCAAACATTGGAAAAATCCTTTTTTGATTTTTTCCCCCAAGGTTTGCATGCTGTAACTCAAGAAGTATTGAAGATACTTAATATCATTTTAGATGAATGAATGAATGAATTAATAAATAAATGTGGTGTATTTTTAAAACAGGATCAAATTAATTAATTTATCATTCATTCATTCATTCATTCATTCATTTCAGTCTGTCAGAACGGAATAAATAAATAAATATTTTTGATTGGTATGTCTATTAGAGCAATCTTTTTTTTTTTTTTGCAATCTTTGTTGAATTATGTGCCAATGGTGACAATTCAAAAATTGAAAAAATCTTTTTTTGATTTTTTTCCCCCAAGGTTTGCATGCTGTAACTCAAGAAGTATTGAAGATACTTAATATCCTTTTAGATTTTGGTTCTTAAACTTCAGGTATTTAAACATTTTAAGGTCCCTACATAGTTCTTTTCCATAAATAAATTGTTAAATTGCACACATTTTCAGTGGGTCAATTTGCAAACAGCTTCTTTTAAAGAGGAATGTCTAAAGAACAAAATAAGGTTGAAATTAGAAATGTGGCTCCATGTCCAAATTTTTGTATCTACAATACAAAAATTATAAACAAAAAAATCAATATTGATAATTAGAAGCGAAATTCTTAGTACTGTAGGAAACAAAGCAGAACACAGATGAACACAACAATTCAATCACTGTCAGATTCTCGGGAAAAAAATGACAGTCCAAAGGTTTTTGTCCTGAAAGCAATGCCAAAGATTGTTGAAGCCCATGCAGTGCACAGTTCAAAAATATGTCTGTGTGTTTATACCTGTGTATATCCTTGCTGCTTATCAGTACGAAGTGCTGGCTAACATTAATATGTAACATCCTGCAAGGCTCTCTCTCTCTCTCTGATGTAGTTGTGCCTCCTAAAGGAGAGCGAGTCGTGTGTTATCGCAGCCCAGCAGAGTGATGCTATCTGCAGCGTTCGACTAGTTTCCATTAGGGAATTACCAGGTCAGGTTGGCTGGGTTGGAGGGTAGGGGCTGCAGAGCAGACCTGCGGTAATGAAGGAATTCGCCTTCGTTGTTCGGCCAGAGGAGTATATCAGCATTTCTACATTACTCCACATGCTGGGCCTGCACTACGAGAAGATTAGGAAAGAGACCGGGATCGTACATCAGCCTCTGTGTGCGCGCTGACAAAACCGAGAGATAGACCCGAGAAGAATCGCAGCAAAGAGCCTTTCAAAACACCAGACACCTTGCATAGAAACAAGATTGTAGTCCCTGTGTTTGTACTGGCACGGATTAAATCCAACTGTATCAGGAGGCAGATCACATGAGCGCCACTGTCTGCACTCCTATTGGTAGTCGACGGATCACATTGATGCTAATTTGCATAATACTTTATGGATAACTGGCAACAAGCCTGGATGTTGGAAATGCATAAATTCTGCCTTATTTAATGCCGCTGAACTCCAGCGAGCTGTATTTGAATGCAGAAATACAGACCATGTGTAAGAAATAATACTGCAGGTGTCACATATTTACAAGAAAACTAATTAAATTCAACAGGAAGTGACATTACATAAGTAAAATTGCTAAAAATGGATATTCAATGAGAAGAAAAGTGTAGGGTGGGTCATTATTAAATGTTATTTAAAGAGTAAAAAAATTATCCTAAAAACATATTATTAAAACTGATTGATAATAATAAGAAATGTTTCTTGAGCAGCAAATCAGCATATTAAAATTATTTCTGAAGGATCATGTGACACTGAAGACTGGAGTAATGATGCTGAAAATACAGCTTTGCCATCATATGAATAAATTACATTTGAAAACATATTTAAATAGCAAACAGCTGTTTTAAATTGTAATAATATTTGACCGTTTTACTGTATTTTACTGTATTTTCTATCGAAATAATACTGCAGGTGTCACATATTTACAAGAAAACTAATTAAATTCAACAGGAAGTGACATTACATAAGTAAAATTGCTAAAAATGGATATTCAATGAGAAGAAAAGTGTAGGGTGGGTCATTATTAAATGTTATTTAAAGAGTAAAAAAATTATCCTAAAAACATATTATTAAAACTGATTGATAATAATAAGAAATGTTTCTTGAGCAGCAAATCAGCATATTAAAATTATTTCTGAAGGATCATGTGACACTGAAGACTGGAGTGACATTCATATGAATAATGCCATCATATGAATAAATTACATTTGAAAACATATTTAAATAGCAAACAGCTGTTTTAAATTGTTATAATATTTTACCGTTTTACTGTATTTTACTGTATTTTCTATCAAATAAACGCAGCCCTGGTGAGCATAAGAGATTTCTTTCAAAACATTTTTTAAAATGTTATCGATCCCAAAATTTACTAGCAACATTAGACACTGTTTGCACCAAGTAAAAATAGCAATAAATAGCTTATTTGTATTAAGTGCAAAGAGTGATGATATTTATAGTGCAAAACAAAAGGTTAAACATCCGGCTGATGGATTGTAGATTAGTGAAAATAGCATTTTTAATATTCAGCCTTAATATCATCCATCAGCAACTGATTGGATAATGAAAAGTCTTGTAAGACTTTTATTATTATTATTATTATTATTATTATTATTATTATAAGACTGACAGTTGGGGAATGTGAATGGAAAAATTAGATGGATTGATGATGTCAACCAAGTTACTGAATTTAGATGAAAACGACCAGTAACGTGTTAAAAAAGCAAACATTCAATTTTGATTTCATGCTGACTTTAACATCTAATGAAACAGCCTCATTTAGCATAAATCCCCAGTTATGGAGCAGTGCACATGTTTACAGCTTGACCTCCAGCTAAATTTTATCTTAGCGGGTCCTCTGTGGCCATTCCTAATGAGGGTTCCCTGGCTATATTTTGCATTATGTATAAAATGTTTTCCACTGCAAAAATAAAATGTTTTTTAAAGCAGGCCAATGGTATAATGAGGATGGAGAGAAGTTTAAGTAATGTGTCAGGCCTCCTGTTTTAATAGCGCTGCTCCCAGGAGGTTACAAATGTGTGAGTGTTATAGCAGATTTTATAGTCATTTGACAATGAAAGTCCACTGGTTATTGATTATACACACAATGTTGCACATGCTGTAATAGATCGAAATGAGACATGCTGCTTAAATGAGAAATCAAACTCTGAGAAACAAATAACAAAATGGTGGCATTTTAAAGCATTCAGTGAAAAGGAAAGTGTGTAGTGCCTGTGCCAACAAACAAAAAGGCACAAATAATGATTTTTTTTCTCTCCCTGTTTGCCATTGGTTGGGAAAACAGACAGCACCACCCCCAACTCTCACACCATTGTTTGAGCTGATCTGGGGTGCATTTCCCAAAACCATCATTAGCTAACTATAGTTGCTTTTGGGAAATGCACCCCTGGCTGTTTCTTGCTATGTTGTAATCATGGAAGTACATCTCCTATCTACTTGAAATTAAAAAGACTGAAATCTTCTAAACTCCTGGCAAAGCTTATGAAAAAAACACAACACTGTATATCTATATATTTTTTCAATATAACTAAATTCATTCATTCATTCATTTCTGTCTTTCCCAGTAGATGAATGGATTGATGGAAGGACAGATGGATACATAAATAAATAAATAAACAAATAAATAAATGCATGAATGAATGAATGAATGAAAGAATAAATGTGGTGTTTTTTAAAAACAGGATCAAATTCATTCATTCATTCATTTCAGTCAGTCAAAACGGAATAAATGAATGAATGAATAAATGTGGTGTTTTTTAAAAACAAGATCAAATTCATTTATTTATTTTTCATTCATTCATTTCAGTCTGTCAGAACGGAATAAATAAATAAATAAATACATATTTTTTTCATTCATTCATTTCAGTCTGTCAGAACGGAATAAATAAATAAATAAATACATATTTTTTTCATTCATTCATTTCAGTCTGTCAAAACGGAATAAATAAATATTTTTTACATTCATTCATTCATTCGTTCACACACACACACACACACACACACACACAGACACACACACATCAATCAAGCAATCAATCAATCAATCAATCAAATAAATCTATCAAAAAAAGAAAAAACACATTAAGCTTGGACAGAATAAGTATTTTAGCATCAAAAAAAATCTTTACATTTAATTTGCCATTTTCTTATAAATAAATGTGTTTTTTTCAAAACAGCAGGATCAAATAAATGTATTTGTTTTTTATTTCAGTCTTTCATAACAAAAATAAATAACCAACCAGCCAAACAAACAACCAACCAAATATGATTTTTGAGTTTTAAAAACACCACAAGGCCACAGTGTTTACACTTTCCAGGAAAATCAATCTACAAATGGTTTACTTCTACAGTAGCTGTCTCTGCACATTAAGCTTGGAACAAATATGTATTTTAGCATCAAAAAAATGACACACTTCATCTTTAAGTCTCTTGTTCCACTGCCATTTTCTCAAGTATCTTTACAGTAAAACCCAAAATAAAGGCAATGCCACTTTTACGCCACCACAATGACATGTAGCACAGCGCTCGTCTCTCCCACTGACTGTCAAAACACTGAAAAATACTTTGCATGTCCAAGAATCACAAAGCCAAATCAAACTCACTCTGGATCCGCCTCAGGCAAAGCGGGCCCCTGTGAACGTCTGTCAGTCCGGCAGAGCCGAGCAAAAAGAGCGCTTTTGTAGAGCACAGCTTTAGTAAAGCAGAAAGGAACTCACCCAGCGGCTGTCCTGCGATGATCCTGGTGTTCTCTCCTGCCACGGCCGCCCGTGCGTTCCTTTCACTCACGTACTGGACGAAAGCGTAACCCTTGTGCACCGAACAGCCCACGATCTTGCCGTACTTGGCGAAGATGACCTCGATGTCGGTCTTCTTCACGATGGCGGTGTTGAGGTTGCCGATAAAGACCCGTGAGTTGAGGGAGCGCGGGTCGTTCTTGTTAGTGACATTGCTGGTCTGACACTTCCCGGTCATTCTTCTCCTGGAAAGCAGAGACATGATGGGAACGACATCAACCACGCCTGATATAGGGAATGTGTGTGTAGCATTTAAAGGTTTTTCACTGTATAAATGTTGAAATGTTTAATAATATAGATTTTTATATGGATCCCTTTTGGAAATGGAACCATATTTCTACCAAACAATTTTAGCATGCCATTGGGGTCAGGCTTGAAAAATACTCTTGTCATTTTCCTCTGATTTGGGTACCATGACATCAATATTTACCATATTTAAAGGGATAGTTCTACCAAAAATGAAGATTCTGTCATCATTTACTAAGTTTTTCCAAACCTTTGAGTTTCTTTACACTGTTGAGCACAAAGGAAGATATTTTGAAGTATGTTGGTAAGCAAACCAGCCATAGTATGGAAAAAAAAAACGATGGAAATCACTGGCTGCCGTCAACTGATGGGTTACCAATATTCTTTTGTGTTTAGAAGAAGAAAGAAGATCATGCATGTTTGGAACAACATGAAGGTGAGTAAATGATGACAGAATTTTCATTTTTGAGGGAACTATCCCTTTAATAATATATAATAAAACTTTCTGATCATACCGAGAATGAGTTATCAGTGATGTTATTGCAAAGATTTTTGCCAGATTTTTATCTTTGTATACTTAATATGTTGCCAACTCTTATTTTTCAACCACTTCTCTCCAACTACCTCTGATATACACTAGAAACCACTTTCATGGTCCAATCACATCCAGATTATAGGGCAAAATCAAGTACCGCTCAACATTTTATAATTGTTGTAAACCCTGTTTCACTTAAAAAAGAAGACTGCAAATTTTGGCTTATTTTTAGGAAAGTTCACGGCCAACAAAGGAACATCTCCCACTTGGCTCAATGATGTTGTTTGGAGATCATGCATGATGGAAAATGGAAATACTGTATCTATATGACAGAAAAGTTGGTGATCTGGTACAAAAAAATACAATAAACATTCCTAAACTGTTCAAAAGTACAAATAACATTTCCTCTATCCAAAATTGCTTTCTCCAGTGGAAAAGTCATCTCGTCTGAACTATACACAGACCAAGCACTGTGTACAAACAAAAACAGTCCAAAACAAATAAGTTTAAACAAATATGTCATTGGTTTTTGATGTGAGAGAACAACAGGGGATGGACTTTTTCACTGGAGGAAGTGTTGTTATGGATTATGGACTCATATTTTGACCAGAAGCAACGGTTTAAAGTTAAAAATATCTTAATGATAGATTTGTTTCTTACAAACGTGCAGCTTTTCACTTCACAAGACATTCACTGATGGACTGGAGTGGTGTGGATTACTTGTGGAGCTGTTAGGACTCTCATTCTGACGGTACCCATTCACCGCAGAGGATCCACTGGTGAGCAAGTGATGCAATGCTACATTTCTCCAATTCTGTTCTGATGAAGAAAACTCATCTACATCTTGGATGGCCACCGGAAAGTGGAAAAAACTTCCCAAAAAAACTCTCTAAAAGCACTTGCAGTGTATTCTACGTCCCTGACTCGACCTTCATATTTTACCATCATAAAGATTTTAAGATAAGACACTGTATTGTTTCCTTATCATGATAAAAGAACAGCTATTGGAGTGATAACAATAATTAAACTGCTGTTTTATGGTATATAGCCTACAGACTTGTTCCTACTGATTCTTTGAAAAGATTGTGTCAGCGACAGCACCGGTGTATTTAACATCCACACCGCCCAGCACACTGAATATGTGAGAATATGAGTGAGCGCTGGTGTGTGTACGTGAGAGATGCATGTGTTTATTTGTGTTTGTGTCTATAAATCTGCGAGAATATGAGCAATCTCTGCAAGCGCGCTGGTGTGAAGGCGAGAAAGCGAGTGGCGCGCGGCTGAGAGACTGTAAATGAAGGCCTCTGGTTTATGCAGTCTCCGTATTACTCAGTGAACACACAGTCAGTCAGTCTTCACATCAGAGAACAGAACAGCAGCGAGATCCTCCCATTGGGTGTCATCCAACTCCCCTTCCCGCACACACACATTCGGAGACAGTGACTGCTATTGTCTGAGACAGAGCTGCATTATGTTCTGTCTCTCACGCTGTCAACGACCTACTCTCACAAGACAGCAAGAATGAACACGCAGCTCCATGGAGACACTAGTGAGAATCAAAGGCGCTGACCGAATACGACGCATTGAGTTGCCCAAATATATACTTGGTATTTGAGCTGCAGGAGTGTTGAGTTTCGCCGCTGATGGGTCGTTCACACTGACAGTGATTTTAATCTCTGGAGGTCGACAGGTCACAAGTAGGCATTACTATTTATGGATGCCATAATGCTACTGGTGGGCTGCGTAAGCATAGCTTTCGCAAATCTAATTTATTTTTGGCAAAAACTGATAGAAATTAACATTATGCAAGGAAAAGTGTTTGTACATAAATTGTGAAAATGAATGACTTCTGGTTGCTGCAAATTGTTTATTTTTGTACTATAAAATTATTTATCAACACATTCTTTTGCAATAAACAGTAGATATATGACGATAGGATTTATTCATATTTTAAATTTGCTTTGATTATTTTTTTGTATTTAAATTAATTTAGTTATTTTTATCATGTTTATTAGTTTTTGCTTTTTTAATATTTCTATTTAATCTTCATTTATTTTAAGTTCAGTTTTAGTCATTTTAATACTTAAACTTATTTCAGTTAGATGCCAAAGCAACATTTCTGATTTTCATGTCATATTTGTTTTATTTTATTTCAGATTTACTTTAAATATGTTTTTGCTTTTTAATATTTCCATTCGGTCTTAATTTATATTTACATTTAGTCTTTTTGCAGACGCTTTTATCCAAAGCGACTTACAAATGAAGACAATGGAAGCAATCAAAATCAACAAAAGAGCAATGATACGCAAGAGTTATAACAAGTCTCAGTTAGCTTAACATAATACACATAACAAGGGTTTTTAAAATTATATAATAAATAAAAAGAAAACAGATAAAATAGAAAAAGAATAGCGCAAGCTAGCGTTAGAGGCCTTTTTTGTTTTTTTCAATTGCATAATAAATAAAAAGAAAAGAAATAGATAGACAGAACACAAAAAGAATAGAGAAGCCAGCGTTAGTTTTTTTAATTTAATTTTATTATATTTTTTATTTCAATTTATTCTTTTCCATTCTAATCTTATTCATTTTAATGCATAAACTTATTTATTTCACTTAGTTGCCTAAGCAGTAAGTTGAAGTTTTTCATTTAATATTTGTTTAATGTTTATTTTAGCTTAATTTTAATTAATGAAAATTATTTTAAATAGTTTTAGGCAATAATAACAACAACAACAACACTGCTGAGCATTTGTTAATGGAGAAGAAAGTGAGATTTGTAAGGCAGGCAAGAATGTGTACATTTTAATTAGTAAAAGATAAAAAAATTATCTACTTCTTTATGTAAATTAGATTTCAAGACATAGCATATGTTCAAGCATATGTCTGATAACCATTTTTAAAAGCATAACCATTATAAAAGGAAATACTGAATGTAGTAACCCAGAAATCAAGCTCAACATACGCTGCTGCTCTGCTTTCGTGTTCGGTGTGAAACAGGAAAACTCACAAAAATCGTGTCACACCAAGATTGTATCTGATCACCAAACGACACTAGTATTTTGTGTCGACGTCTTCAAACGCCGTTATAATTTAAAGCTCTCTAATGTCACTGAGAAATGAAGATTAGATTTATTTATCTTGGGGACCAAATGCTTGAATAATGGATCCAATACTCTGTAAATAGGATTAGTTGCCAAGGTTACCTGGCTGAAGGCTCACACATTCAAACACGCGCCGACACACTCGCGCTCTCGTGTGTGCAGTCATTCATGGAGACAGAAATTGGAAGAGTGAAATATGCCCTCTTGTAATTTCCCAAGCCACAATGTGGCCACGGGATCATGCCATAAAAACAGCACTAGCACTCTCTTCAACTTCATCTTTTTCACTTCTGCCCACAGAAAGAAAAATAGAATTATTATTTGACATCTAAGTTGCTTCTCCTACACAGAAATGAGATTAAGTGGACTTTTAAGTAGTATAACAAAACTCAACTTTAGGGTCTCAACCTTGGAGCTTAACCTTAAGGTCATGAATTGTGACCCCATGTGGGTTTTACTCACCAAAACACCAATTACTGTCCAAGTACATCTCTTGTTTCTAATATTTATCCTGAGAAAAAGACCACATGTGAGTTTCAGAACAGATCTCAACAATGTCTCAAAGATTTGCAGACACCAAAAAGATTTGTAAAAACAGTAACCGAATATTGTGAAATATTATTACAATTTAAAATAACTGTTTTCTTTTGAAAAATATTTTTAAATGGAATTTATTCCTGTGATCAAAGCTGGATTTTCAGCATCTTTACTCCAGTC
Organism: Sinocyclocheilus grahami; assembly: GCF_001515645.1. Taxonomy (NCBI): domain Eukaryota; kingdom Metazoa; phylum Chordata; class Actinopteri; order Cypriniformes; family Cyprinidae; genus Sinocyclocheilus; species Sinocyclocheilus grahami. The sequence continues at coordinate 2,359,316 of NW_015505198.1, read as the reverse complement.
TTACTGTAAGTGTCACATGATCCTTCAGAAATCATTCTAATATGCTGATTTGCTGCTCAAGAAACATTTCTGATTATTATCCATATTGAAAACAGTTGTTAATATTTTTATGGAAACTGTGATACATTTTTTCAGGATTCCTTGATTCCTGAAAATCCCAGTAAATAACATTTTATGTCTCTGCAGATGGTGTGTGGTTGAAGTTCTTTCTTTCTTGGTTTATTAAATTACGTCTTTTTTTGGGGGGGATTCCAATTAAAAATAAAATTTTAAAAATATAATACAATAAATAATATAATTTTATAATGATGATGAAGATTATAATAATAATAACAACAATAATAAAATAATAGTTTATTAAATATGTTTTTATTTCAATTAATAATAATAATAATAATAATAATAATTTGATCAAATAAGTAAGTAAATAAATAAATAATTATTGGAGTCAGAGCAGATGGTGCATGGTTGGATTCTTTTTATATATATATATAACTTTTTTTTAAGGAATCAAATTTTGTTTCTATCATTACGTCAAATCCTGGAACAAAAAATCTCAACAAATGAGATTTGATGAGCTACAGATGAGGAGATTATTTTCACAAAATAACTTAACATTTTCAGCTTTTCCTCACTCAAAGCTATTGTACAGCTTCAGAAAACTTGGAATATCAGTTGGGACACTTTTATGGTACTTTCATGGCGCTTTTTTTGAAGCTTGCTGAGTTCCCATTTATTTTTGTTATTCTCTTTCGTTGGAGAATTAAGCTATATATTTACTTGGTGCTCCATGAAGGACAGAGTCATACAGGTTTGGAAGGACATGAGGGAGAGGAAACGATGACAGGATTTTCATTTTTGCCAGAACTATTCCTTAAAGGTGCAGTAGGAGATCTTGGAAAATGCTAACTTTAGCCTGATAGCACTGAAAGCGAACGTCCCACCCTCCCTGCAATCGCCGTCCAAAGCCACGCCCCCTGAGCGCATTTACGCTCACAGACCAGAATACCAGAGACAACATTAATACAATAGGCTACATCAGCGGTTCCCAATTCCAATTCGAGACATACATTTAAATAGTATTTATTTACAGAGGTATATTATGTCACACTTCACACTTCTCTAGTAACTTTCGTTTGTGTGTGAAGACGCTGTGCAGTGCAAATCCGTGAATGAATATTCCGAAGTGAAGTAAACTTCAACGGATTTCCCCTGCTCAGGGAGTAGGGAGCAAAGAACACTGTGTAGGGAGCATGTCAACATTTCTTGGTCCTACATCTTCCACCGAATATATAAATACAGATAAATACATTTAGACCACTTAACTTAATGATTGCTATCGGGATGTGAAGAGACTTTCAACCAGCATAACAAAAAATGTTTCTGAAGATAATCACCTATTGCACCTTTAAGGTCTCCTGTGCTGTGAAACCTTTGAGCAATAACATTCTCCTTTGGGTATGCAGCTCTTGGGGGTTTGATGGACGATAAATTGCGCCCGAATCTGAAAAAGCAGTTTGACAGAGAACAAGCGCTGTAATAAACAATAGCAAACATACAACCTCTGTACCGCCTGTCCCCTTAAGAACATTCCTGTGACTGATGTCCAGGCCCAATTACAGTGCCGTGAGGTTAGCGCTTTTACACCACCTCGATCTTTCAGAAGGACAGAGGCCTCCTCTCCCTCCTCCTCCTCCTCTGGTCGGCAAATCAGCAGCCTGTTATTTAGAGCCTCTGCACTGGCACCCGTATTGATGATACCGGACAGGGAGGCGAACATTCGCAAATCAGCAAAGATGTGTTAAATTGCCCCTCTTATCAGATAAATCTCTTGTGCGGCGCGTTTGTAGAAGATTGTCCAGCATCTGCCAGCTGATCTCTCGCTGGTCTGTGTTTTACGGCAGCTGGTTGTGGGATTCTCAATTGTCCGCACGTTATTCTCGTTTCATGGCGGATCTGATCACACATCTGCAAAAAACGAATGGAGGTTAAAGGGTGAATTACTTTATTCACTAACCACCCACAATCCAGTGGAGCCGGTCACCATCTGCGCTGACGTGATGCTGTGCTGTGGCTATTGCAATTCAACATATTTAGTGCATGGAAATAAAGGCCTGAATTTTACCATTAAGGTGCTGTTTGTTTCAGCTATTAGTTGAATAAATGATCTTTTGGTGTTATTTATTGAAACACTCTTGAATATTTTAAGCTTCATGCAGCACATGCTGAAAAATACATCACAATATTTTGTCAAAGATGCTATTTTTCATACAGTAAGAAATTAATGATGATCATGCGTTAATAAACAAATAAAAAAAATTTTTAATAATAAATAACAAGTCTTTGCAGATGGTGTGTGGTTGGATTTTTTTTATTTTTGGTTATTAAATTACTTTTTTTGTATTTCAATATAAAATAATATTTTTAATATTTTCAATAATTAATCAATTACATGTACAATATTCAAAATAATAATAATAATAATAATAATAATAGTTTATTATTATTATTATTATTATATTTTTCTTTAAATAAATAAAATATTTCTTAGAGTCAGTGCAGGTGGTTCGTGTACATCATTTGTTTTATGTAATCAAATTTAAAAGAAGAAGAACAACAAATAATGATTATTATTATTGTTGTTGTTGCTGTTTTAAATTTGATCATTATTTAACATTTTTCTTTAATTTAATAAATAAAAACAAACAAACAAATAAATATTTTTGTTATTAAATTACTTTTTTTTGTATTCCAATTTAAAATAATATTTTGAATATTTTAAATAATGTATAGATAATTTTTTTTACAATATTTAAAATAATAATAATAATGATAATAAAAATAATAATAGTTAATTATTATTATTATTATTATTATTAATAAATAAATAAATAAATTAATTAATTTTGGAGTCAGTGCAGGTGGTTGGATTTATTTTTATAAAATCCACAAATAATATAAATTATTAATATTATTAATATTAAAATAAATATTATCAATATTAAAATAAATATTATTAATATTAAAATAAATAACAGATATTTATTTATTTGTTTGTTTGGATGTTTGTTCGTTTGTATGAAAAATATATATTTGGTCAGGATTTGAACATAAGCTCCCTTGAATTCTGCCCAGAAAACACTTTCTGTCAGAAAAGCACTCCTAAAAACCAATTTTTCCCCCCTTATCTCGCCAAGGGCACCAAGTGAGCCAGAAATGCCACTGCTGCCTCCTCAAAGAAGATAGGTGTGTGTGTGTGTTACTATATAAACCGCACACTGCAGTGAGCCCTTTACGGTACAGTAACAGCACGTCTGGATCTGAGCGCAGGCAGCTCATGAACCACAAAAAACCAAGGATTTAAGTTTAAAAATCTCCACGCTCCGTGAGCTCATTAAGAGTCTCAGAATTCCCCCCAATTGACATCCTGTGTGATTTCCAACTCAGTGAACGTGTGTGTGGTTCTGCCAAGACCCTGCCACGCAACACTAGAGCACTGAGGCAGCAATCAGCCCCGAAAAGCCCCTCAATCACACGCAGAGAAGACAGGAGAGAGAGTGCTACACCTCGTGTGATAGTCCTCCACAGCGACTGCACAGCGAGCACTGCCACAGGGTTAAAACCGTGTGACTGTTACCCAAACACCCCGGGTGCTTCCTCAAACTTCCTGGCTTTTGAGTCACGATCACGCTCTGGCAGGAATACCCATAATGCCGCTGGGAAGAGAGAGATGTGCGTGTATGCAAGAATCAGGCATCACTCTGTGAACGAAACATGCTGTCTTCATATCACAGCATAACAAAGACTTCATGAATATTAATTAGGTTATGCTCAAACATTTTAATACAATATTTTACAATATGTTTTATATAGAATCTTTGGGATGTACTGAGACAGAGAGTTGGTTTGTAGTTTTGAATTTAGTATTTATTAATTTAGTTTTGAAAATAATAATAATAATAATAATAATTAATATAATTATAATGTATTGAATACATAACTAACCCTAACTAAATAAGTAACTTACCAACAAACTGAATGAATAATAAATAATACATATAATAAAACAATAATTATAATAAATAAACAAATAACTGAAGAAAGAAATATAGAAAGGAAAAAAGGAAAGAGACTTGTAGTTTTCATAAAATAATTTTTTGTTACACACACACACAGAGGTATATATATAAATATTTAAAATAAAATAAAATAAAAAATATTTATTAATACATTATTCAAGTCTTATCTCATTAATAATAATTTGATTATGCTTATAAAATATTAAATAATTAATCAGGTGGCTATAATAATAAAATATTAGATAATCAGTCAAAACTAAATCCTAAATATTTGATTAAAAATATTTAGATAGGAATTGAAATATACTTTATATACATATATACAAAAATAAATATTTAATAATATTATTATTCAAGTATTATCTCAATATCTCAATGATTATGCTAATAAAATATTAAATAATTAATCAGGTGGTTATAATAATAAAATATGAGAGAATCAGTCAAAACTAAATTCTTAATATTTGATTAAAAACATTTAGATAGGAATTGAAATATACTTTATATACATATATACAAAAATAAATATTTAATAATAATAATATTATTCAAGTCTTATCTCAATATCTCATTGATTATGTTACTAAAATATTAAATAATTAATCAGGTGGTTATAATAAAATATTAAGTGTCAAGTGAAATATGGGTCTCAATACCCCCTAATATAAGTTTTTGTGCTCATCAAAATAGCATCTGCACATTGCACTTTGTTTGAGAATTCCACTGGAATGAACAGCGAGCTGTGGAAATGCAATATACAGAAGTGGAGAGCTGTCTGCGCCAGAAAACAAGGCCACTGTCGCTTTCCTTCACTGCTGACAGCCACTCAGCAAGATGCCAGTGTATTCCATACATCCCTGTCGCAAGCTGTTTCAGAAAGTGCTGGAACAATATGGTCGACACAAGCTCTCACCATCCCCAGCATAAATGACGTCAGTTTTAACATTATGAAATGAATAATTCCAGCTCAAAAATCTGATTGAGGCCATCTGAAGCTGAACTGCTGATGAAATACACAGAGCTGTGACTAACAGTTGAATTTTATATACAGTAGAGTTTGCCAAATCAAGCATCACTGTTTGTACTTGGGAAACTTAGTAAACTTTGGTTGTGCTATCGTGAATCGTGCTGCTTTCCTCACAATTTTCACCTTGTGAGCAACAAAGTGGGCAAGAAAAATCCCATAGACCTACACTGAAGCAGGGACCTGAGCCATATTTCCAGATTAGGATATCACAGAGACTTGAGGGCAAGCGCTTCTGCATTGGGTCAATAAGCAGCCACCTAGCAACCATCCAAAACCACATAGCAACATCCTGGCAATAAACCTAAACAGTTTTGCACAGGCAAGCAGCACTCATATTGGTTTTTTCTACAGCACCATCAGAGCAGAATGCATGGAAGTCCTCGCTTCATTCTGTCTTCTCTACAGCTCTTCTCTACTGCACTTTCCAAACGCTCCGTCCAGAATCAATCGACATGGAAGCAAATGATGCTGTCCGTCACTGGGGGATTGATGTCAGGGACGGAGGGGGATTGATTTAGGAGGTGGGATGGATGAGGGGGAATGACGGTCTGTGGTGATGGAGCTTCTGATTGCCCGAGAGCTCTCTTATCAAAAGGACACTGAAGAAATGCTGTCAATGACAGGACTTAATTGCCTGGCTTGTGTTTCTGACACACTGCAATGATATTTCTGGGAAAATCCACAAACAGGGAGATCAAGGGAGAGTGACACAAAAAAGATGGATTCAAAGAGACAGGGAAGACCTCAGTGAGGGTCATTTTCAACAGTGTCATTTGTGCCCCATTTGTGTCCCCATGTTTGTTTGTATTTTTCATCAGAATGTCAGGTGATTTTCTTGTTCTAGTTCTGCAGTAACTTTGTAAACTGAAATAAAATAAAATATCAAATAAAATACTTATTTTCTATTTCACACATGGCCCTGATTTCTAAGATTGTCCCACCACCACTAATACTAATATATTTTTATTTCATTTTTTACATGAAATAAAACATACACAAATAAACAAACAAACAAATAATTACACAATTTTTCATTTTATATTTAAATTAAATCCTGAATTTCTTTTCTAAACATGGTCCTGTTTTCTGAGATTGAGACCCACCACCACTAATAATAAAAAAAATTTTTGTATCTATTTAAATTAAATGAAATACAATTAAATAAAACAAACTATTACTTAAATATAATTATTAACTAAAGATTAATAACCAAAAAAAAATTACTTTTATTACTTTTTGTTTCTATATTTAAATTAAAAAATATTGTAAATTATTTACGTTTTTTTTATATTAAAATTTTTAATTTATATTTATATAAAAATATATTTAAATTAAAAATCATGTTTTTTCATATATTTCCATATATGGTCCTATTTTTGTTTCTATATTTAAATGTAAAATTTATTTATTAATATTATTTTAAAAATGAACATGTTTAATTTATATTTATATAAAAAATATATATATATATATATATATATACTGTGTATATATATATATATATATAAACCTAATAATCTATAAAACTATATATATACACACTCATGCCATTTTGAGGTGAATACAGCAATCTGTCACGTCACATTAAAGAGCTTGAAAAACACATTATTATAAGACATTGTTGTTATTTCGCTACAAAACTAAATTTGACAGAATTTGAAAGCTGAGGCTTTGTTTTATATTAAAAGTGCCAAAAGCACAAAGCTTATTGCTATTATTGGGGGGCTGGCACACTACATACAATTAAAGCATTCGAAGATGTGAAATATTATTTCCAAGCATACTGTCCCTGCGAGTACATGACACATGCTATGATTTCTGCTAATAATACAACATATATTCAAATCAGTTGCCAGGCCACCGGAATTTCTCTCGGTGCTCCCAATCTGGGCCATTTGCATGCGCAAAACTCTCAAAATATTATAACTTTAATCTCATAATTGCTATGACTTAATTCTTGTAATTTTAACTTTATTCTCAAAATATTATCTTAGATTTTTTTCTTTTTAAAGGGGTCACAAAGGAATTTTTCCTTTCTCTTTGGAGTGTTACAAGCTCTTGGTGCATAAAGAAAATCTGTAAAGTTGCAAAGACTAAAGTCTCAAATCCAAAGAGATATTCTTTATATTTTATATTTTATATATTTAAAGCGAGTTTTTTGGGCAGTGTAGAGTAGAGCTTGTTGTTTGTCATTTCTCCGATCACAAATGCAGACATGGTTTTATGTTTACACGGCGCGATGCAACGCAACGCGTAAAAAGACAGTATAAGTCATTATAATCCATAATTATGTCCCCACTGGATGCAACGAATGCCTCGTTTATAATGGGTTTTCATGTTTTTGAATCATCGCTCCGGCCTGACAGGGCATCATCACAATATGGTAAGGGGCGTAACATTTCCGTCTCACGCTTGAGGTATTCGGCCAATCACAACGCACTGGATAGCTGGCCAATCACAGCACACCTTGCTTTTTCAGACCGATGAGCTTTGTAAAAATTGACACGTTTCAGAAAGGCGGGGCATAGAGGAGAAACAATAATGTTAAACCTTAAACCGCATAAACACGGAAGTTAACGGAAGTTGTCAAGTTTCCTAAAAGACCAAAAATCAGCATGAAGTACCACAAAAGTAGTCCAAATGACTTGTGAAGTCTTCTTGAGTCATATGATATCTTTTTGCAAGGAAATAAGGTCTTATGGGTGAATATGTGATGACAGAATTTTCATTTTTTTGTGAACTATTTCTTTAAAGTGTTACTGGGAGAGCAGCCGTATGCAGCAGTACCCTACTGCTCTCCACAGCTGAAATGAATTCGGTGAATCACTGCAATGCAACGGGGAGTGTATGTGTGTGTGTGGACATGCATGCATATTTATGTGCAGAACCTGCTCTACACTTGCCTGTGGGTGTGTTAGTTAGAGAAGATACTCTCTCTTTCTGTGTATAATGAGTCAGGTGTTTTCAAACTTTTTGATGACCCTGAAATGTGATGATACCCCTTACTAAAAAAGATAGGTACAGTACAGGCAGGTATACACTACCACTTAACAATTTTGGGGGCAGTAGTCAGTAAATTTTTTCCCCCATGTTCGGTTCACCAAAGCTGCATTTATTTGACAAAAATACAGCAAAAAACTTCAGTAGTGTGAAATATTATTAAAATTTAAAGTAACAGTTTTTTACTTTAATATACTTTTTAAACCGTAATTTATTCCTGTGATGCAAAGCTGAATTTTCAGCATCATTACTCCAGTCTACAGTGTCACATGATCCTTCAGAAATCATTCTAATATGCTGATTTGCTGTTTAAGAAACATGTCTTATTACAATCAATGTTGAAAACTAATATTTTTGTGGAAACCGTTATTTTTAAAACCTTTCCAAGATTCTTTAATGAATAAAAAGGTTCAAAAGAACAGCATTTATTTGAAATAGAAATCGTTTGTATTAATGTAAAAGTTTTTACTTTAACTTTTGATTAAATGAATGCAAATCTCATAGAATTTTTAACTCACCCTAGATTTTTTTTTAAATGGTGTACAATAAATAGTAAATATTAATAAATATATAATGTTTTACATATACATTTAAATGTAAACATAAAAATATAATAAACATAGAAATATAATTAAGAAATATAATCTGGAAAATATTTGTTGTTTTCTACCTACCCTTACGGGTACTGACAGATGTATAGAAAGAAAAAAATATCAACATAACATATTAAAAAAACAAATAATTTTAAGTGTGTGATTAAAAGTGATTAATCTCAATTTCCAACAAGTCATTTGAATAAAATGGTAATAAAAACCAATGCAACAAGTATTGAATATTTTTTATACTCGCAAAGCTATGCAAAACTCAACAGGGCTGCTATGTTGTTCTGGATAGTAGACACATGGTTGGATACTGTCCCAAGTCAAAATTCAATCAGCACTTTCCGCTTTCAAGTCCACTTTGGCTCGGTCTCTAGGTATTCCTGTTGCTCAGACACAAGAACATGGTGTTACTATAGCAATACAAGATCATGGGTTTGATTCGCAGGTAATGCATGAACTGCTAAAATGTTGAATGCAATGCAAGTCGCTTTGGATAAAAGCGTCTGCCAAATACAGGTAGTTTTATTCACCCTTTTTCCATCATTAAACCATATGAGCAATAGTAAAAGTGCTGCTTTCATTAGCAAATAGCTCTAACAATGTATACTGTAGCTGCATGCTGTGTCCACAATTCTGAACAAGAACAGCCTGTCCTCTCAGACGCCATCCACAAAGACACATAAATGATGAACGTAGCACAGAGATGCACACATAATGGAGCAGGCTAGTGTTTGAAGGTCTGACCTCAGTCGAACACATTAGTGGCTCTGAGTCATCGCAAGAACCGAACATGAACTAGAGTGGAAAATGAGTGGACAAAAAGGGCTGTCCATAAACCAAGTGCCCCGACATTTCCCAAAGGATATAAAAAAAAAATCTCAAATGGGAAACATTTCCAACGACACATCCGCTGTTGGCAGGGCATAACCGACAGGGCCGTGTGCTTTCTTGCCCTTCGCGAAACCACAAAAATGTTTGTGAAGGGAATGAGTGAATGACAGCGAGAACATTAGCCAGTCTAATTGAGGTAGATTCAGCCCCCTGCCAGTCTGACAGAAGACACTAGGATAATTACAACTGTCAGGACGTCCAAATCACTCAAGCCAGTGTGCAATCACAGGCTGAGACCTGACATTAAAAAGCGACTTGTTGTCATTAGCATCCCCATAAATATCTGTGGCGGGATTTAGGGCTGCTTCCCAACCCTGATTGTCCTTGCTGTCACAATGTCTCTCGACTCTAGGACATCTTGTTTATGCCCTCCTGGATCTCTGATCTCATGTTGGCTTTTTGAAAGTCGAAGAGCCATTCACTAAGCAATTGCGCCACTTTTGTGCATGAGATTCCAGCACAAGCACGTCTTAATCACTAACCACCCACAATTCAGTTTAACAAAGCGCCATCTGCACTGATATGGCGTTGTTTGCATATTTAAATTAAGTCACTGTCATTCTTTCTTTGCTCAAACACACATTCTTTATATGCAAATTAAGCTTATTATAGATTGCAGTTTGTTCTCAAAAGTCAATTAAAAAATCTATTGATCATGACAGCAGTAATTCATCAAATGATGAAATAGAGAAAAGCGAGATTTTCTATTCAAATGTTTATTTCATCAGAATACCTGGATACTTTTAATGGAGAAAATAATGCATGTAAATTAACAATGCTACTGGCAGTCAGATAATAAAATCCCAACTAAATACTTGAGTTAAACCGACCAATCCGCCCACCGTACGCCCACAAGAACATCTTCAATTTTTTATTTCAGATATTTTATTCCAGAAGCAAGTCACTCTGGTCTTGCTTTAATGTGATTGATGCCTTCAGCTCTTTGATGTTTCAACCCTTGAGATGTTTTTCCGTGATGAATAAAAGGCAGGAACGGCTAGGAACAGCTCTAAACAGAATGTCTTGTAGAGATGCTGTATTTTTTTTTTCTCTCTCAGACTTCAATCTGAGCGGAGGTTTTCTTCTGAGACTGGTTGGAGTTTGGATAAACACCAGTCCTTGAGATGTTTTTCCGTGATGAATAAAAGGCAGGAACGGCTAGGAACAGCTCTAAACAGAAGAGTATCTTCAATCTTGTAGAGATGCTGTATTTTTTTTTTCTCTCTCAGACTTCAATCTGAGCGGAGGTTTTCTTCTGAGACTGGTTGGAGTTTGGATAAACACCAGAGATATCACAACCATGTAACATTAAATGCTCCATCAAAACTGGTTCACCACTACAGCTCTTAATTAGAAGGCATGATGCATGCTAGGACATGTCACTCCTCCACAGAGAGGTTAGTAATTGCTTTACTCAAAGCTAAATATACATAACAGGACAGCGGAAGCAGTACTCAACCACTGTGAAGATCCGATCTCAGTAACACTTTAGATTAGGGAACACATATTCACTATTAACTAAGGGTTTTCCCTTAATAAAATTTGCTGCTTATTGATAGTCTGTAAGGTATTTGTTGATGTGGTTATTTTTAGGTATTGGATAGGGTTAAGAGATCTAGAATATGTAGAATAAGGCATTAATATGTGCTTCATAAGTATTAATATACAGCCAATATGCAAGTAATATGCATGCTAATAAGTTTATAGTTCTCTAATCTATTTAACTTTTTTTACTTATCATTTCCCAATTTCCACTATTTTAGGTCAAGGTATAGATGTAAATAAGGAATTCACTAACAATGAACTGCATCCACTGATACGCTCAAAAAAGAAGAAGAGCATTAATATGTGCTTCATAAGTATTAATATACAGCCAATATGCAAGTAATATGCATGCTAATAAGTTTATAGTGCAGTGTTCTCTAATCTATTTAACTTTTTTTACTTATCATTTCCCAATTTCCACTATTTTAGGTCAAGGTATAGATGTAAATAAGGAATTCACTAACAATGAACTGCATCCACTGATACGCTCAAAAAAGAAGAAGAAAAAAAAAAGGGAATTTAAAAGGAAAAAGTCTGGTTAATGGAAAGATTTTGTGTTAAATTAATGTGAAAGCAAATTGTAACGACGAGTCAGAGGCATGCGGATCCATTTGCAGCTTTTATTAGAATCAAAGGCAGAGTTAAACAGGCAGTAATCAGTCAACAGCGTCACGAACAGCAGGGATAATCCAGGAGAATAAATTCTTTGCTCAAACACACATTCTTTATATGCAAATTAAGCTTATTATAGATTGCAGTTTGTTCTCAAAAGTCAATTAAAAAATCTATTGATCATGACAGCAGTAATTCATCAAATGATGAAATAGAGAAAAGCGAGATTTTCTATTCAAATGTTTATTTCATCAGAATACCTGGATACTTTTAATGGAGAAAATAATGCATGTAAATTAACAATGCTACTGGCAGTCAGATAATAAAATCCCAACTAAATACTTGAGTTAAACCGACCAATCCGCCCACCGTACGCCCACAAGAACATCTTCAATTTTTTATTTCAGATATTTTATTCCAGAAGCAAGTCACTCTGGTCTTGCTTTAATGTGATTGATGCCTTCAGCTCTTTGATGTTTCAACCCTTGAGATGTTTTTCCGTGATGAATAAAAGGCAGGAACGGCTAGGAACAGCTCTAAACAGAAGAGTATCTTCAATCTTGTAGAGATGCTGTATTTTTTTTTTCTCTCTCAGACTTCAATCTGAGCGGAGGTTTTCTTCTGAGACTGGTTGGAGTTTGGATAAACACCAGAGATATCACAACCATGTAACATTAAATGCTCCATCAAAACTGGTTCACCACTACAGCTCTTAATTAGAAGGCATGATGCATGCTAGGACATGTCACTCCTCCACAGAGAGGTTAGTAATTGCTTTACTCAAAGCTAAATATACATAACAGGACAGCGGAAGCAGTACTCAACCACTGTGAAGATCCGATCTCAGTAACACTTTAGATTAGGGAACACATATTCACTATTAACTAAGGGTTTTCCCTTAATAAAATTTGCTGCTTATTGATAGTCTGTAAGGTATTTGTTGATGTGGTTATTTTTAGGTATTGGATAGGGTTAAGAGATCTAGAATATGTAGAATAAGGCATTAATATGTGCTTCATAAGTATTAATATACAGCCAATATGCAAGTAATATGCATGCTAATAAGTTTATAGTTCTCTAATCTATTTAACTTTTTTTACTTATCATTTCCCAATTTCCACTATTTTAGGTCAAGGTATAGATGTAAATAAGGAATTCACTAACAATGAACTGCATCCACTGATACGCTCAAAAAAGAAGAAGAAAAAAAAAAAGGGAATTTAAAAGGAAAAAGTCTGGTTAATGGAAAGATTTTGTGTTAAATTAATGTGAAAGCAAATTGTAACGACGAGTCAGAGGCATGCGGATCCATTTGCAGCTTTTATTAGAATCAAAGGCAGAGTTAAACAGGCAGTAATCAGTCAACAGCGTCACGAACAGCAGGGATAATCCAGGAGAATAAACAGTAGCAGAGCGAGGGTCGGGGCAGGCGCCAGAGAATCCCACTAGGAAGAACAGTCCGAGGTAATACACAAGAGATGACAAGACAGGGAATAAACGCTCAGAAATGTAGCCGGGGCAATACAAGACTTCGCAAACACAGAGTCTGGGAGCTGCTTAAATAGGGAAGCTAAGGGGAAACACCTGTGCCAGTAATCAGTCCCAGGTACGAGGTGTATGGGAAATGTAGTCCATGAACGTTAGTACTCGGGAGAGGGTGCCCTCCGGAGGCCGTCAGAGAGAGCCACAGAGGCCTGATTCGTGACAGAGCCCCCTACCTGTGAGCGGCTCCTGAAGCGAGGAGGTGAACGACGCCGAGGCCTTCCACGGGAGCGAGGGGCTGGTTTGTGAGGGTGGGTTCTATGGAATTCCGTAGTGAGTGAAGGGTCCAGGATGTCCTGAGAATTAACCCACGATCTTTCCTCAGGACCATACCCCTCCATGTCAATGAGGTATTGAAGTAACCTGCCCCGGCGTCGGGAGTCCAGGATTTCCTGTACCTGGTACGCCTCCTCGCCATCCACGATGATGGAAGGGGGACTCTCGTTCGTGGCCTCCTCCTGGTCCCTCTCTCCTGTCGGACAACCGGCGGGCTTAAGCAGGGAAACATGAAAGGTGGGTGAGATACGATAATTAGAGGGAAGAGCCAAATGGTAAGATACAGGTGTAATCTGTCTAATGATTTTGAATGGACCCATGTACCTGGGACTCAGCTTCTTGCACGGGAGCCGAAGGCGAAGGTATCTTGTGGAGAGCCAGACCCATTGTCCTGGGGTGTAAGCGGAACCTGACCTGTGACGGTCTGCCTGTTCCTTGACCCTGTGGATGGCACGTTGAAGGTGCACATGAGCAGTATTCCATGTCTCCTCACTTCTTTGGAGCCAGTCGTTGACGGCAGGGAGCTCTGAGGGTTCTCCGGACCAAGGAAACAGGGGTGGTTGGAAACCGAGTACACATTGAAAAGGCACAAGGCCGGTGGATGGCTTGCGGAGAGAATTCTGTGCGTATTCCGCCCACAGGAGAAAGCGACTCCAGACGCTCTGATTCTGATGGCAATAGGCACGCAGAAAGCAGGTCAGCTCTTGGTTTAACTTTCGACCTGGCCATTAGACTGTGGGTGGTATCCAGAGGTGAGACTGAAGTTAATGTTGAGGTGTTGGCAGAACGCAGACCAAACTCGGGAAGTGAACTGAGGACCACGGTCCGAGACAATGTCCTCAGGGAGACTGTAAAAACGGAAGACCTGTTCGAAGAGTACCTCTGCTGTTTCAAAAGCTGTGGGGAGTTTACTTAGGGGTATGAGATGGCATGCCTTTGAGAAATGATCAATGACCGTTAGGATGGTGGTATAGTTCCTTGAGCTGGGGAGATCAGTAACAAAGTCTATAGCTATGTGTGACCATGGCCGTTGGGGAACCGGAAGTGGCTGAAGAAGACCTGGTGGGAAGATTTGGAGACGTTACAATTGGTACACTGACGAACAAAGTTTATGGTATCCGCCTGGAGAGTGGACCACCAGAACCGGTTGGAGATGAGTTGAACAGTGGCTGTAATTCCGGGGTGACCTGCGCTGGGGGAGTTATGGACCCATTGAATCACACGCTGA
>NW_015505198.1:2322720-2344498 GCF_001515645.1 Sinocyclocheilus grahami | reverse complement strand
TCTTGGCGTATGCCGCCCACAGGAGAAAGCCACTCCAGACGCTCTGATTCTGATGGCAATGGCACGCAGAAAAGCAGGTCAGCTCTTGGTTTAACTTTCGACCTGGCCATTAGACTGTGGGTGGTATCCAGAGGTGAGACTGAAGTTAATGTTGAGGTGTTGGCAGAACGCAGACCAAACTCGGGAAGTGAACTGAGGACCACGGTCCGAGACAATGTCCTCAGGGAGACCGTAAAAACGGAAGACCTGTTCGAAGAGTACCTCTGCTGTTTCAAAAGCTGTGGGGAGTTTACTTAGGGGTATGAGATGGCATGCCTTTGAGAAATGATCAATGACCGTTAGGATGGTGGTATAGTTCCTTGAGCTGGGGAGATCAGTAACAAAGTCTATAGCTATGTGTGACCATGGCCGTTGGGGAACCGGAAGTGGCTGAAGAAGACCTGCTGGGCGCTGGTGGGAAGATTGAGACGTTACAATTGGTACACTGACAAACAAAGTTTATGGTATCCGCCTGGAGAGTGGACCACCAGAACCGGTTGGAGATGAGTTGAACAGTGGCTGTAATTCCGGGGTGACCTGCGCTGGGGGAGTTATGGACCCATTGCATCACACGCTGACGAAGGCTAGTGGGAACATAGGTACGATCGGGGGAACATTCTGGCGGAGTGGGTTCATCGATCTGGGCCTCTGCAATCTCTATCATAATGTCCCATTGAACAGGAGCGAGAATGAGGTTAGAGGGGATGATGGGTTCCTTGGACGGAGGGATCTGAGCTGCTTCGAACTGCCTGGAGAGAGCATCTGCCTTGGAATTCCTAAACGGAAGACCTGTTCGAAGAGTACCTCTGCTGTTTCAAAGGCTGTGGGGAGTTTACTAAGGGATATGAGACAGCATGCCTTTGAGAAACGATCAATGACCGTTAGGATGGTGGTATAGTTCCTTGAGCTGGGGAGATCAGTAACAAAGTCTATAGCTATGTGTGACCATGGCCGTTGGGGAACCGGAAGTGGCTGAAGAAGACCTGCTGGGCGCTGGTGGGAAGATTGAGACGTTACAATTGGTACACTGACAAACAAAGTTTATGGTATCCGCCTGGAGAGCGGACCACCAGCACCAGTTGGAGATGAGTTGAACAGTGGCTGTAATTCCGGGGTGACCTGCGCTGGGGGAGTTATGGACCCATTGAATC
Organism: Sinocyclocheilus grahami; assembly: GCF_001515645.1. NCBI lineage: Eukaryota > Metazoa > Chordata > Actinopteri > Cypriniformes > Cyprinidae > Sinocyclocheilus > Sinocyclocheilus grahami. The sequence continues at coordinate 2,343,308 of NW_015505198.1, read as the reverse complement.
ACACGCTGACGACGGCTAGTGGGAACATAGGTACGATCGGGGGAACATTCTGGCGGAGAGGGTTCATCGATCTGAGCCTCTGCAATCTCTATCATAATGTCCCATTGAACAGGAGCGAGAATGAGGTTAGAGGGGATGATGGGTTCCTTGGACGGAGGGATCTGAGCTGCTTCGAACTGCCTGGAGAGAGCATCTGCCTTGGAATTCCTTGAGCCTGGACGATAGGTTACCTTGAAATTGAAACATGTGAAAAACAGGGACCATCTTGCCTGCCGTGGATTGAGTCGTTTGGCCGATCTGAGGTACTCGAGGTTGCGGTGATCAGTCATAACAACAAAGGGAAGTTTGGCCCCCTCCAACCAGTGACGCCATTCCTCCAATGCTGCCTTCATGGCTAGAAGATCCCGATCTCCCACATCATAGTTCTGTTCCGCAGAGTTGAGTTTACGAGAGTAGAAGGCACAGGGAAAGAGTTTGGGGGGATTACCCTGACGCTGAGAGAGTATGGCTCCGATGCCTGTGCTGGATGCATCCACCTCCACGAAGAACTCTACTTTAGAGGGGATGATGGGTTCCTTGGACGGAGGGATCTGAGCTGCTTCGAACTGCCTGGAGAGAGCATCTGCCTTGGAATTCCTTGAGCCTGGACGATAGGTTACCTTGAAATTGAAACATGTGAAAAACAGGGACCATCTTGCCTGCCGTGGATTGAGTCGTTTGGCCGATCTGAGGTACTCGAGGTTGCGGTGATCAGTCATAACAACAAAGGGAAGTTTGGCCCCCTCCAACCAGTGATGCCATTCCTCCAATGCTGCCTTCATGGCTAGAAGTTCCCGATCTCCCACATCATAGTTCTGTTCCGCAGAGTTGAGTTTACGAGAGTAGAAGGCACAGGGAAAGAGTTTGGGGGGATTACCCTGACGCTGAGAGAGTATGGCTCCGATGCCTGTGCTGGATGCATCCACCTCCACGAAGAACTCTACTTCAGGGTCAGGATGAAGAAGAATGGGCGCGGAGGTGAAGCATTCCTTTAGCCGTTGAAATGCCCTGGTGGCCGATGGTGACCAAAGTAGCCGTCACTTCTCTCCCTTTAGCATGGAGGTGAGAGGTGCTGCAATGGCGCTGATGTCCCGAATGAAATGTCTATAGAAATTAGCAAAGCCCAAGAAGCGCTGGAGTTCCTTTACCATTGTCGGTTGAGGCCAGTTGAGCACAGACTGTACCTTCCTGTCATCCATCGCTACCCCCTCAGCGCTAATGATGTAACCAAGAAAAGAGGTGACTGTCTGGTGGAACTCACATTTCTCGATCTTGGCGTATAGCTGGTTGTCAGTGAGCCTCTGAAGAACTGCCCGCACGTGCTGCACATGTGATTCCATGGTATCTGAATAGATCAAGATGTCATCGATGTAGACTATGACCCCCTGGTTCAGCATGTCTCGGAAAACATTGTTAATGAAAGCCTGGAAGACTGAAGGACTGTTGACCAGGCCAAACAGCATAACGAGGTACTCATAGTGCCCTGACGTCGTTGAGAAAGCCGTCTTCCACTCGACTCCCTCCCGAATGCTAATCAGATTGTAAGCGCTGCGAAGGTCGAGCTTGGTGAAATATTTCGCAGTGCAAAGTTGTTCCAGAGCTGCAGGAACTAGAGGTAGAGAGTACCGGAATTTGACTGTCAGCTCATTGAGACTGCGGTAATCAATGCATGGTCGAAGACCTCCTTCTTTCTTCTTAACAAAGAAGAAACTAGCTGACGCAGGTGAGGTGGATGGTCTAATGAACCCCTTTGACACCTCCTCCTCAATATATGCCTTCATCGCCTCGGACTCTGGCTGTGATAGTGGGAAAACTCTACCTCTAGAGGGGTTTGACCCTGGAAGAAGATCGATCGCACAGTCACTGAGTCGGTGAGGAGGAAGTTGCGAGGCCTTGCTCTTACTGAAAGTGTCAGCGAGGTCATGGTACTCAGAGGGTATTCCCGGAACCGGTGAATCATCTGATATCTGAGCTGGTCGGGGAGATGCTGCCTTGCAGGAGTCAGACCACTGTAGAATTTGCCTAGTGGTCCATGAGATCCGGGGGTTGTGTCTTTCTAGCCAGGGCAGACCAAGTATGATGGGATTCAGAGGAGAGTCAATAGCAAAGAGTCGGATGGTTTCCGTGTGAAGTATGCCAGTTCACAGACACAGATCCTGGGTTATGAACTTGATCTGTCCTGTGCCCAGAGGACGTCCATCTAAGGCTGCCACTGCCACCCGGGATTCACATGGAAAAAGAGGGAAGTTATGAGTATTGGCAAACCTTATGTCAATGAAATTCCCTGCAGCCCCCGAACCTATCAATGCTACGGTCTCCGTGCACTTATCATTAAATGTTAGAGCAATGGGAACTTCTAAACAGTTAATGGAATCAGGAGTGGCACTCACCGTAGCGTAACTTCGAGCGGCAGGTCGGGTAGGACAGGAGGCTCTTATATGGCCGAATAGGCCACAGTAGAGACAGAGACGATTCTGCATTCCTCTCTCGTTCCTCATCGGTGAGGCGAGTGAAACCAATCTGCATGGGTTCCGATTCAACGGGAGCTGTGGCAGCTGGAGGATACACAGGAAATTGGTGAGGTGGACGTCGTGCCCGCATTAGATTATCAATGCGGATGGAGAGCTCAGGGAAACAGTCAAATGAGGAGAATGACAGCCGTCTCCCTTCCCAAGCAGCAGTGGCCCAGTCCAGTGCTCGTCCAGTTAACAGAGAGCACACAAATGAAACCCGACTATCGTCGGTGGGGTAGAACTGCGGTTGTTGATCTACAAACATGGAGCATTGTAATAAAAAGCCCTTACATCTTTCCAGTGAGCCGTCAAACTTCTCAGGGAAAGCCAGACGTGGGCTGGTCGACGAGTGACAGGAACTGGAAACCGTTTGTGACGGAACGGATGGAGGAATGCTCGGCTCAGGCATGGCGACGCGAAGGGCTTGTAGTATCCTCACCATCTCCTCCGTGAGCACGGTGAGTCGTTGCAGCTGTTGTTGATGAGACGCTAACATGGAGGCCTGGGCAGAAACCTCGGTGGTTAGCTGATAGATCGCTGCTGGTTCCGTGTGTGGCGAAGTCTTCTGTAATGATGAGTCAGAGGCATGCGGATCCATTTGCAGCTTTTATTAGAATCAAAGGCAGAGTTAAACAGGCAGTAATCAGTCAACAGCGTCACGAACAGCAGGAATAATCCAGGAGAATAAACAGTAGCAGAGCGAGGGTCGGGGGAGGCGGCAGAGAATCACACTAGTAAGAACAGTCCGAGGTAATACACAAGAGATGACAAGACAGGGAATAAACGCTCAGAAATGTAGCCAGGGCAATACAAGACTTCGCAAACACAGAGAGTCTGGGAGCTGCTTAAATAGGGAAGCTAAGGGGAAACACCTGTGCCAGTAATCAGTCCCAGGTACGAGGTGTATGGGAAATGTAGTCCATGAACGTTAGTACTCGGGAGAGGGTGCCCTCCGGAGGCCGTCGGAGAGAGCCACAGAGGCCTGATTCGTGACACAAATGCTGGTTTAGTTTATTTTTAAATGCATTCAGTGTTATTTAATTGATCTGAATTAAGTTACACAGAAATTACACATTTATTCTGAATTTATGATATACTCCATTTACAATTAATTAATTTATTAATTAATTAGAGATTTTAAAACTTCATAGAAAAGGTCATGGAAAAGTCATAAAAAATAAAATAAAATAAATTGTTCTTCAAAATTGGATCATGATTAAAATGTTGCTAGGATCACTTGAAAATATACACAAATAGGGTGAACTCAGGAAAATTTGGCACTTTTTCCTATTGAGATGCCTGGGATAAAATGGCCCAATTATCTTGAATTAATATTATCTCTTTTTAATAAAATAAAATTGTGCAAATAGCGAATTAGCGAGTATGAATAATGCTATATATATATTATAAAGCAAATTCAGTGAGGTGTGTGATAATGATGACAGTTAATTATACACATGATGCAGCGCTATACCAGCATAGATAATGCCTAGTTCAACTGGTATGTGGGTGGTTAGTAAATAACACACAGATTTTGTTCAACAGTTTGTTTTATTTTCTCTACTTTGTCGCAGAGCGAGTAACTGTTCGCCCGGCTCCTTTCCGCCCCCTGAATGCTCAAATACCTCGCGGAATCGTCTCAGGAAACAGTCAAATGAAGGGAATGACAGCCGTCTCCCCTCCCAAGCAGCAGTGGCCCAGTCCAGCGCTCGTCCAGTTAACAGAGAGCACACAAATGAAACCCGACTATCGTCGGTGGGGTAGAACTGCGGTTGTTGATCTACAAACATGGAGCATTGTAATAAAAAGCCCTTACATCTTTCCAGTGAGCCGTCAAACTTCTCAGGGAAAGCCAGACGTGGGCTGGTCGACGAGTGACAGGAACTGGAAACCGTTTGTGACGGAACGGATGGAGGAATGCTCGGCTCAGGCATGGCGACGCGAAGGGCTTGTAGTATCCTCACCATCTCCTCCGTGAGCACGGTGAGTCGTTGCAGCTGTTGTTGATGAGACGCTAACATGGAGGCCTGGGCAGAAACCTCGGTGGTTAGCTGATAGATCGCTGCTGGTTCCGTGTGTGGCGAAGTCTTCTGTAATGATGAGTCAGAGGCATGCGGATCCATTTGCAGCTTTTATTAGAATCAAAGGCAGAGTTAAACAGGCAGTAATCAGTCAACAGCGTCACGAACAGCAGGAATAATCCAGGAGAATAAACAGTAGCAGAGCGAGGGTCGGGGGAGGCGGCAGAGAATCACACTAGTAAGAACAGTCCGAGGTAATACACAAGAGATGACAAGACAGGGAATAAACGCTCAGAAATGTAGCCAGGGCAATACAAGACTTCGCAAACACAGAGAGTCTGGGAGCTGCTTAAATAGGGAAGCTAAGGGGAAACACCTGTGCCAGTAATCAGTCCCAGGTACGAGGTGTATGGGAAATGTAGTCCATGAACGTTAGTACTCGGGAGAGGGTGCCCTCCGGAGGCCGTCGGAGAGAGCCACAGAGGCCTGATTCGTGACACAAATGCTGGTTTAGTTTATTTTTAAATGCATTCAGTGTTATTTAATTGATCTGAATTAAGTTACACAGAAATTACACATTTATTCTGAATTTATGATATACTCCATTTACAATTAATTAATTTATTAATTAATTAGAGATTTTAAAACTTCATAGAAAAGGTCATGGAAAAGTCATAAAAAATAAAATAAAATAAATTGTTCTTCAAAATTGGATCATGATTAAAATGTTGCTAGGATCACTTGAAAATATACACAAATAGGGTGAACTCAGGAAAATTTGGCCCTTTTTTCCTATTGAGATGCCTGGGATAAAATGGCCCAATTATCTTGAATTAATATTATCTCTTTTTAATAAAATAAAATTGTGCAAATAGCGAATTAGCGAGTATGAATAATGCTATATATATATTATAAAGCAAATTCAGTGAGGTGTGTGATAATGATGACAGTTAATTATACACATGATGCAGCGCTATACCAGCATAGATAATGCCTAGTTCAACTGGTATGTGGGTGGTTAGTAAATAACACACAGATTTTGTTCAACAGTTTGTTTTATTTTCTCTACTTCATGCTCTCATTTTCTATCATTTTCCCTATTTCTCATCTTCAACACACACCATTCCAGTCATTTAAGCTTGTGGTTTCGAAATACACAGAGCAACTGAGAGACGATGTTAGTAGTAATGGACTCATAACCCGACATCAACCCCTACTGCCGGATCGGTTGGCCATCAGGGTGACATCATTTACACCAATTTAAGAGGTTGAAGGGGAAATTGCACATTGTTTGGTGCTAAATTATATGTTGTGCTTCATTTCTTAATTAGATCCCTGAGCTGGGTGGCTGTGTTTATTGGTGTAGTATCTCTCTCGCCACACTTTCAGGATTACCGCAGCCCCTAAATGCATTTCGCTCATGCGAGTAAAGCAGAAATAGACCTTGATGTTTCATAACACAACCGGACATAGCAATGCTAGAGATGAATCTATTAGTTGAGGTGGATTTCTTGACGGCTACAGGGTAATTCAAGGCTGGAGTTTAAGCACAGGAAAATGAAAACAGGAACTGGAGGAAATGGACAACCTAGGCAGGCTCAGTGGAAATACCTGCCTGTGCCTACATTTGTGCATAACTACAAAAACATACCCTTACATACAATTTAATGCAGTTTCCAGTTGAAATGATGACTTGTATGGCAGTAAAACACCAATAACTTTCCCTTTTCACACAAATAATGATTTAAGGGCAGATTATCCATTAGTAAAGACTTATTTTTGTTTGGTTCCTTGAACAATACTATATTATGACCTCAAAATGTTTTTTACCATAGTGCATGATTTGTAAAATTATACATTTTGATGTTTGCATCACATAACCAATTCAATTTGTATGGCTTTTCTGACATAGTAAACTTGCACGGTAGCACACCTGGTACAGCATTGCACTTGCATCAAAAGAGTTGAAACACTTGTAAAGCCAAGCACAAATAGCATGTTTGCATCAGCAAATGTGTTTTTTTTTAATCTCATATTATCTTTTGTTAACATTATCATTCGGTTTAGGGAATGTATTAGTGTAGGTGCTACACTATTTTCAAGAGCATTTTTAATCACAACTTACCAGACATTTCATTTACAAACTACCTCAATATGTAGGCCTACATCAACCAATGTAATAAAACGTTGCCAGATGCATGTTCATCTGTTTTGGATAATACTGAACTCTCTTTTAGTGTCACTCAGTGGACATTTCATTTTGAAAATGTAGATAGATAGAACGACAGATAGATGGAAAGACTGATTAAATGATAAAAAGTGTTTTTTTGTTTGATAAAAAAAAACACCTTACAGTAAAGTACGAAGTTTGGTACATAGCATTATGGAAATATAACGTTGTCAGGTTAATGTTAATCTGTTTTGGATAAACCTGAACTCGCTTCTAGCATAATTTAATGGACATTTCACTTTAAAAGTGTAGCAAAACGTGCAAGAAGCGATGTAAAATCATTTTGCTGAAATGTTAACACAGGCACGTTTTTCTAATGAGCCTGGGTTGGAAATGGAGGTGGAAGGATGCACAAGAGAGAGAGAGAGAGGGAAATCAAAACGGCCAAATTAGATGAGGCTAATGAAATAAGAAGCGTCTCGCTGAGCTACATGTCTCTCCGTTTGTCCCTCAGAGAGTTTCCAGCCATCCGGCCTCTCGTTTAGTCAACTTTTTAGCCATAAATGACAGAGCTAATTAGCTGCTTTTCTAGCAGCTGACCAAACACAAATCATTCCGGGCCAGCAATAAGCTGGCAGCCTGGGACGGTCTGTGATGCCATTCCGAGCACTGCAGGGCCTGGAGGGGCCCCTGGTGGCCCCAGAGGCAGCATGAGAGGCCCCTGCAGGCACATCATGCGGATCTGCTCATTGCATTACCCCAAAAAATGTCCTAATGGCAGAGAGCAGCTCTTCAAACTCAGACAAACGGGTCTCTGTAGTCTCTCTCGCTCTTCAACTCACTGCACAAGAAACGTTTTCCCTCTCTCCTGCGCTCAAATTATAGCCCTACATTCCCCTCTCTCTCCCTTGCTTATGTACCATCACAATTTATTTGCTTCTGCTTTCACTGGTCTCCAGAGACAAAAAGTTTGGAATCTGCCTGTGAAGTGGACTTGGGGACTTATGGCACGCATTTATAAGTAGCGTTTGCTAAAGCAGCATCACTATGGTTGAATTCAGAATAGCATACCAGGCACACTCCTCTTACTATTTCTGCCAAATAATGATAGGTAAAAATAGTATGAGCATTTCATTCTATTACGCTATTACAAATTCAGCATATTAGTATTGCTAAAAGTAGTACTGCTAAAAATGAATCTCAGTTCAGTTTCTGAATTTACAGTGAATTTGAATTGATGTAGCAAACAAGATGTAGAATTGCAATTCTAATTTGAATCCAATGAAGTAGAAGTAAAATGAATTAAAATGTAAATATCAGCTGTAAATCAACTGCAATTTTTATCAAGAAAAGCAAAGTTTGTCAAAATTTCAAATGTTTCCTTGACAAAACCTTGTTTGAATGTCAAAACAACAGAACGATATAGACATAACAATAGAATGGCAGATAGATATAATAACAGAAGATATAATGATTACTTTAATTTTGGTGGTTTTCTATTAGATGGGAAGGCGGCCTTTTCGGGTTGGTACTTCCCAACCATAGCTATGCCCCGATTTCTGATGTCACCACTAATCATTCGAGTTCATTCCCCGTAAGTATGGTAATGATTCCCAGATGTTTACATAAGAGTCACAAACCACGGAGGGAGCCGCCTCCCTGATGATGCCATCGCTGTGTGAATTGGGGTGGATCGAGATTTACAGCATCAGAGATAATTTATTGATTTATATATTTATTCGTTTTTTAGTTTCAAAAACCCTGGTGTAAATTATCCAGTATATCTCATGCATCCTAAACAAGCAATGTGACTTCAGGAATATTTATTGCTCGAGATGCAATAAATGCACCGATGAATCTTTCACAATAAGACCCGAAACGTGCATTAAGAAAGTAAATAACATCAATTTTGGTTTCCCTTTCACTTAAAGTGAGTCATAAAATCTAGATAAATGTCTGGCAGTCGTATTTGTATCCAGCACACTGAGACAGGTTACAAACAGATACAGGATATAAATAGGCTATGAATATCAAGTTAGACAAAATGGCATCGCTGGTTTTGATGCATTTTAGCAGCAGGAATCATCCATCTTGGGAGTTCCTGTACTGGTACACAACACCCTCCGACGCATGCTAAATGCAATTCCCCTGCATTTTTTTCACCTAATTAAGATGTTACAACAGAGGACAATTCCATCAGTGGCTAAAATGAGGAGATATATCAACAACAATCCAGCATCTCGACAAGATGGTGAGACACAGAGGAGAAAAGAATTGAATTTTGGGTGTCTGATTATGATGGAATAGGCCAATCACTCCTTCTCCCACACACACACACGCTTTACGGTAAACACATCTATATTCACATTCATACTGCATACACATTTGTATTCCTCTTCTACCCAACATGTAGACCCCCTCTGTCTCCGATCTGTGTGTTATACCCATCAAAAAACCTATGCAAACACTGGATTCTGTAAAAATAACATGCTTCATGGTTTTTGTTGGTGCATAATTGAGTGTAAATGAACTTCCATTTGGCAAACGCAGTTATTGGGCCCTGTATAACAGAAGTGCATAATGTGTTTGCAGGTGGCCGTAATCAGGAGCTGCTGTGAGCTCCAATACTACCACATCATTTAAAGCTTTGTTTGAATTGATATCAAAAGCACCCAAGCATACCAAACCTGAGCCAGCAAATGGTCATTATTAAGCACAGTTAATAGAATATTTATGTTAGCTGACAACAGGACTGGGCGATATTTCAAAAATAAAATATATATATTTTTTAATCAAAGGAATCGTAATTATGATTTAGACAGTCATTTGTACCAAGTACATTCAAAAATGTCCAACAAAAAGTAAAAATAAAAAGTAAATGTTAAAAAAGATTTAAAAAATAAATAAAGTGAATGGAAGAATTAAAAACAAAGTAAAAATAAATTAAATAAAATTTTTTTTACTAAAACACAACAATTATATTAATTTTAAAAATACATATATTTAATTGTTTATATCCACCAATACCTGGTAAGAAGTTGCAATATTTACAACATAATTTAACATTAAAAACTCATTTTTGAGTGGAGATGCAAACAAATCTTGAATCAGTTTTTATCCAATCAACTGAAATTGACAATTTTACAGTCTGAAGTACTTTGGAAATGCATTAAAGAAGCAAAATACAGTAAAAATAAATCATGAACACAAAATTTTTAAAAATTGTTTCTATGCACCATTACAACAATACCACATTGACTGAAAAAAACTGCAACCTAAAAACTGTACCGTCTAAATGAACTGGTTTTTATTCTAGTCAAAAATATTATTTAACATCACTGAATCAATTTTATTAATTTATGATAATTGCAGGTTACCACTTTTTTTTTTTACAGCTGATAAGTGAACACAAACAAATATTTGAATATGTATTTTTATCTCATTCAATGAAATGGACAGTTTAACCAAACGAATTTCCTGGAAATTAATCAACTATTCAGGCTTTAGGAAAGTTAATGGCTAAAGTACAATGTGTTAAAATCACAGAAAATGTACAGTATTGGTTAATTGTACATTGTCAACATAATCATAAAAAGTATATTGCAAATATTTAATATATCGCCCAGTCAGCTCATAATGTTATCTACACAACATTGAAATGTTTTCACAAGCAAGGTGAAAATGCTTTGCAAACGCTTTTATGTCATTTCATATTTTCATTTTTTTAAGCATTTTTGCTTTACTTGTGAAAACACCAGCTAAAAATAACTGGCTAAAATATTGCTAAAAACAGTAACAGCGAAACCGATCAAAAGAAAGAAAAGTAATGTCAAAGATTCAAAATCTTTGTTTGATGGGATTGTGGGTAATGATGTTTGTTTAGATGCAGTGTGGCGAGTGAAGCTGTAGTTTAGCAGCTGGGTAATGTAATTACCACGGTGCCGTCAGAGCACTCTTGATCTCATTTAAATAGCTTGTTTGCTGTCACAGAAGGCGTTGACTCAAGTCTGTTTGTCTAAAATCACCCGATTTGATGGACAACTCCTTTCGCTGCATTTCTTTTTACGTGAAGCCACAAGAAATTATGTCAAGAGGAAAACAATTCGGCCACTTCCCGCGAGCCTACAAACAGCACCAATCAGAATTAAAGGGGTCATATGATGCAATTTCAATTTTTTCTTTCTCTTTGGAGTGTTACAAGCTCTTGGTGCATAAAGAAGATCTGTAAAGTTGCGAAGACTAAAGTCTCAAATCCAAAGAGATATTCTTTATAAACGTTGAGTCAACCATGCCTAACTAAAATGGCTCGTTCCAACACGCCCCCACATGTCTACGTCACAATGTGGGAAGATTTGCATAACGCCGCCCAAATGCTCACGCAAAGAAAGAAGGCGTAACTTTTATTCTCGCTGTAGTATTGTTGTTGCTGCTGCTGCCATGTCGTGAAGGCGCTGTGTGTTTCCTTGTGAAAGCAAAACTACTTTGTTTGGCCTTCCAAAAGAGGACGATATCCGCTTCGTCATGCATGGAGCTGATCCGTGCTGGTCGCTGAGGAAATACATCAATTTTGCGCTGTGGCTTTCGCCGGCTTTCACCGTGGACGAAGCTGAGTCCAGCCCGGGTTCGTCACATGTGGTTGCCGCAAGCCCACCAGACGCTCCTTCCTCGAATCCACCGGCCGCGCCGTTCTCAAGCCCACCCGCCTCCGCACACTCAAGCCGGCCTCTGCTCACTCAAGGCCGCAGTGTGTGATGCTGTTTCATTGTAAAAGCGAAACTACTTTGTTTGGCCTTCCATAAAAAATGTGGACATGACTAGAAATCAGTGGTTAACCGTCAGTTACAACACTGTTCCAGAACACTTCAACCCAAATATTCAGATGTATCCAGTGCATTTTATGGAGGACTGTTTCCTGATCCTGGTAGAGTAGACTACAATGCCGGCTGTTCTGACTCACAGACTGTAAGTAAGTTTTTTATATTTAAAGAATTTGCCACTGATGATTCAAACACGAGTTTTGAGCAGTGTAGAGTAGCACTTGTTGTTTGTCATTTCTCCGATCACAAATGCAGACATGGTTTTATGTTTACGCAGCGCAAACCGATGAGCTTTGTAAAAATCGACACGTTTCAGAAAGGCGGGGCATAGAGGAGAAATAAAAATGTACAGTATGTGGAAAATAATGTGTTTTTTGAACCTTAAACCGCATAAACACATTTCATTACACCAAATACACCAAATAATTTCCTTTTTAGCAACATCATATGACCCCTTTAATGCTATTAGCGGATTAGAGCCTTAGAAATACTAAATATTGTGTCAGCTCTCTGTTTCGGTGTCTCTGCTACACCAGAATCTAAAGTTTGGAGGGTTACAGAGAAGGATGGAAAAAAGGAAACAAAGAGGAATGTGGGAGCACTGGAGAGAGAGAATATTTATGGGGGTCACACCAGGTCAGGATAAAGAGGAAGACCCTTAGGATCATTTATAATTAAATTGCAAAGATACACACAGCATACGTTGAAGTGAACGCTCTCTGTTCCTCTGAGCATTGTGGGTTTCTTTTGTCTTTTTCTGTCTGTTTGCAAACAAAAATATTGGCAAGGTAAGATGCCAGAGCTCAAGAACAGAGGACTTTAGAGACCTTAATGGAAGTATAAAACTCTATTAGAGGAGAAGCAACAGAATTTACTAGCAGTATTAGCTCGCGCTGCTGTAAAAAAAGGTGCGTAAATCAAAAGATTTGGTTTGTGTAAGTGAACTATTTCATTAACTACATACTACTGTATGCGTTTGTCACATAACAAAATCTAATAAGATTTATGAAAGCCGAAACACACTCTATCCAAGTATGTGTAGCATACTTTTAAAATTTTAGGGTCAGTAAGAATTTTTTCAATGTTTTTGATGGTTTTTAATGTCTCTAATCTCACCAGGGCTGCATTTTTAATCAGTATAAACAGAAATATTGGGGAAATTTTATTATCATTTAAAATAACAGTTTTCTACTGGAATGCATTTTAAAACGTAATTTATTCCTGTGATGCAAAGCTGAATTTTCAGCATCATTATGCCAGTGTCGCATGATCCTTCAGAAATCATTCTAATATGCTGATTTGCAGCTCAAGAAACATTTCTTATCACCATCAAAATTAAAAACCGTTGTGCCGCTTAATATTTTTGTGGAAACTGTAATTTGGAAACGTTTCAGAACAGTATTTATTTGAAATATAAATGTTTTGTAACACTTACTGTCACTTTTGATCCATTTAATACACACTTGCTATATATATTTTTTTATTTTATTTTATTTTATTTTTTTAAATCATACTGACCTCAAACTCTTGATCAGTATAGTGTAAATGCAAATACTTTTAGCTAAACAATCTGAATTGCATTTCAAAACAGGTCAAAGTGCAATTCCTCTACTTTTTTTCTTCTTCTTCTTATTTGATAATTATTACTGTATAAACAGTATTGTTCTACAGTCAGTTTTCTCATTCAGGTCAACTCCTGTCATGGCAGAGGAACAGTTTAAAGAGGGCGAATCATTATTTATACCATACCTTTACATTACCAGGTTTGTTTATTAATATTAAGGTCTAATTTCTGAGAGAAACTACATAAAATATCATAACAATAATAATATAGCTGACATGTTCATAGCTATTCTATTATAACACATTTGGCTTAATGGCATTTAAAGGTAACTATAGTGCACCCTTGTTATCACCACATTAACAGAAGCATGTAGGGCTTCGTTTGCAATACGTTGACTAAATGTTTTGGGTTTGCATACTTGCGTAAGCATATTTCTTGCCTTAGTGCTCAATGTAATGTTTCCTCTCAAGCTCAAGTACGCACACACACTCGCTCACACACACAACAGGATTAAGATACTGTAACCCAGCATATATTTACACAGACCTGCTGTCATTGTGCCCCATTCAGACATGCACAGCTTAATCCCACAGTCTGGACCAAAAAGCTCACGTGTTTCTATTGTTAAGCTGAATTGGAGGATGTCTGCCAGGACACACCGAGTTTAGGAGCTGTCATAAGAATTGGAGCAAAGAAAGGAAACCAAATCTGAAGCCCCTTTCATGTTTCATGAGCTTCTGAATAGTAACACTGGCAACAATGGTAGTGTAAACACATCCTTTTGAATATCGTGGAGTTGTGAGTCTGGAAGAGCACCAAGCATTTGATTGCATGTAAAAAAATTAAATTTTGTGCTTCTCATTCTTAAATATGCTGTCAAAAAATAGAACAAATTTAAATGATAATCACTTTAGTTTATTCTCTTTAAATCTCTTTAACATCTCAACGGTTTCTCCTAGAAAGCGATGAGACAAAGTGAAGCCAAATGGACAATTAATATTAATCAATTTGGTGTACAAACAATTTTCAGAAACGGTTATTTTAGTACCATTGGGATACTATTATAGTCTATATAGTTTAATATTTTGAATTAGTTTTTATTTTTAATATGTATGAATTAAAAATGAATGTTTTCGTTTTACCTTTAGTCATTTTGTTTGTTTGTTTTTTAATTTTTTGTGTCTGTAGTTTTCATTCATTTTTATTTCAGTTTGAGTTATTTTAGTACATCAAGTTAAACCAAATGAAAATGAGAAATGTTGTAGCTAAAATTGTAGCGGGTTTTTTTTTTCAGTTAAAGTAACAATTTCAAGTAACATTTTCTTATGGTTTTAGTTTACGTTTTAACTGTGAAATTTTAAAGCAGAAAGACTGAAGTAATATTTTCTTGTAAAACTAGTACTCCATCAATCTTTATTTACTTTATCAACTTTGAAAAATAATTTTTTTAAATGTAATTTCTTAGGCCATGTGTCTTCAAGATCCAAAGTTTGCGATCAAAAATTTAAAAATCTCAAAAATCTCAAAAATAAAATAAATATACAATGGGGAAAAAAAAACTTGCGTAGATTTTAGTTTGAAACAAATTTACACAAATTGCTAGTGAACTTTGCAAATAATCACAAAAAATATTTTCTTCCATAATCAATTTTCGTCAAATAAAGTGTACACTATTAACTGCTTACAAAATGCATACTACAAATACAACAATTGTCACATTTGTGTCTATTTTGTCTTTCAGAAGAGAAATTTTAGTAGAATTTTCTGAATCTAAGCTGATACTTGGAAGAAAACAATGAGCACTCTATTAAATCTCCTGAGCTATGAAAGTGCACACTCAATATAATTCTCGTCTGGTCAGTTCTACTTCCATCTCTTTTCCCAAAGCTCAACATTTTCCTCTAAAATGACAACTCATCCTTAAAGACTGTGCCAATTATCCATGTTTGTGCTGATTACAGAGTTAGAGGCAGAATAGCAATGAAGAACTGTAGTTGTGGAATGATTAGGCTGCAGTATCCTTGGCCAGGACAAGGGTGAATTTATCATGGGTGTGTAAGAGACTCCCCTGTCCCTTATTATTCAGGCTGGGCTAGATATGAATTGACTTTCTCCAGTAATTAATGACTCTCTGGAGCAGTTTTATAAAGGATATTACCTGTAACAGAGAGAGCGTGTGGGTGGCAAAGCAACTGCAATTATTCAGTCCACTACAGAAAAAGAAACAAAATATTTATTTGAAAAAAATATTTTAGAAAAAATAAAAAATTATATATACATATATATAAGAAAAATATTAAGAGAATGTAATATTTAATAGTGCCAAAGACACTGATTATTAGTTCAGATTAAATGACAGGTGGAATTTAGTTTTGCTGTCATAATCATTTGATTAAAATTCTATTAAAGGTAGAAACGACTGAACATCATATTCTAAAGCTGCTTCATATGTCTCATATCTGAGATTTGATCACTCGTTCGTCTGTCCTTGACGTTTCTGCCACGCAAAGCAAGACTTTATAATTAAAGCTCTGTTTAACAACCAAGTGAGCTCCCTTGCCACGTCTGCTATCTACATAGGAAGCTACTTTCTAAAGCAACATCCTAACCACAATTGATTTGAAATGCTCTATACACATGTAGGCATGAGCTCAAGCTAATAGCAGATGATTCCAGTTGAATTTGCTTTAATTTGCTGCTAAGCTATGTATGTGGCACTCTAGTAATAAGCCTATAAAATACACAAATATAGGAGCAAAGTTGTCTATTTTAATTAAAGAGAGCTATTTTTAATTGATACTTGATGTATTGAATAAAATACATGTATATTTATAATTTAATTCACAGTTTGCCTTGTGTGAATGCCGTATTAGACAAAAAGAGGACATCTTAGAAGACAGCAAAACTATGCACGCTTCGTGTCAGGACCACAGCCTTTGCAAAAGAGCTTAAAAGTGGAAAAATTTGCTAAAATCCCCCAAAGTGGAAAGATTTGCTAAAATCCCCAACTCTCTTTGATTTTTGACAAGAGAGCTGAAAACTGTATTTATGGCTTCTAAGTATCCTGTTGATCTGGTTCAAGCCCTGCAAAGCAATGACTGGTTGACTGGTTAGTGCTCTAAATGCTGTTTCTTGGCACATTTTGACTGAACTATGTCCAGTTCCTTTCATTTATAGTACAAATGTGACTGCTAATGTTACTATTAACAGTAAATAGACAGACACATACACAGAGCGCTACTGAAGAGCAGAAGCTGGTTTGCGCCCGGCCGGATGTGCCTTTATGCTTTCTGGTGCTTACGTCACCCTGCTCGTGACGTCTCGCTGCTCCATTGGACGGATTTGACACGTGCTTCAGAACGCGGTCACGCAAGGGCGTTCCCAAAGCGACTCGACGCAGCTCGAGTTCCTGAAGGGGAACAAAACAACTCTCAGCAGATCATTCTTGAGTGATGCTTCAGAAAGCACAGGTGATGTCTTTAATATTTAATAGCGCTAATAATAAATGAGACGCACATCCTGTATAGAAGAAGTGCAAAAAACCCACTCTATTAGTAACAACAACAGGGTAACAATGAGCCCTTGACGCGACTTCTCTCTTTAGCAGTCTTTCTGAGTCTTATTCTAATCACCTCAGTGATTCACATTTTTCTTGCAGCATGTGACATGTTTTGTAACGGCATCACAATCAAGATGTTTTTGTCCCTCTCAGAACGTCCCCTTGCGCAGGAGCGCCGCAAGAACAACCGCAGCCCTTTCCCAAACGCAGTGCCTTTGTGGAGACCATTACCGCTCCGTTTAATTTGATAATTTCAATGGTTAAAAGCAGCAGGGGCTGCAGCGGGATTTGAATAGGCCAGATGCACTGAGAAAAAAGACACATCAAGTTCTTTTGACAGCGGAAAGACTCAATAAAGTCACCAAACTTCACCTCAGTGAAATCAGCGGGGCTCATGAGATGTGAGCATGCTGATTTCCTCAACTTAATCAACCCTGAGGTCATATTAATAGGGTTTCAAAAGAAAAGTCAAAGATAGGAAAAGTAACACTGACAGTAAATGCATTATATTTAATTGCTTTACATTCAAGTGACGTCAAAATTAAATGGGTTCCTGTGATAATAACATAACTGTATGACTATGGACTGCAAAGTTTTGACAGTGACAACCACAATTAAAGGGATAGTTCACCTAAAAGAAAAAAATGACTCATGTCATTCCATACCTGAATGACTTTTTTTTCTTTTGTGGAAGATTGAAAAACATTTCAGTGTTTTTGTCCATTTAATGAGAGTCAGTGGGGTCCAATCTAATGTTGTTTAGACCACACTGACTTCCAAAATAACTTATTTTGTGTTCTGCCAAACAGTCAAACAGGTTTGGGAAGGTGAGTAAACAATGACAACATGTTTCATTTTTGGTTAAACTATCCCATTAAATGCAGGAGTGATCTTCTAACATTTTGATGGCAAAGGAACTCTTAAATATACCCTTAAAGGGTTAGTTCACCCAAAAATTAAAATTACTCACCTTCAAGCCATCCTAGGTGCCACATGGGACACTTTTTATAATGGATGGATGCACTTTTTTGGGCTTCAAAATCTCAACCACCATTCACTGCCATTATAAAGCTTAAAAGGCTTTATAAAGCCAGGACATTTTTTTTTTATTTAGGCCTAACTCCGTTTGTATTCATCTGAAAGAAGAAAGTCGTATAAACCTAGGATGGCTTGAGGGTGCGTAAAGCATGGGTTAATTTTCATTTTTAGGTGAACTATCACTTTAAGTACTGTATAAAAGGCAACAAATATCAAATCACCATCTTACAATAAATAAATAAAACTAACATTGGCTTTTAAACTTTTTTTTTATATATTACCTGGACAATATGTATTAAAATATTACTTGGACGATGTGTACTTATCTTTAATTAATGTATGAACCTGAAAATTAAAATAATTATATAATTATAAACATAAGTATAATTAAACATAAATACATACTAAAAGATGAACACTTAAAATTGTTCACAAAACTATAAAAAGAAGTGAATGGTGCACACAAAACGCTCTAATGTGAAAGCAGCACAAGTTTAGAGAGGCCCTAAGGAAAGAGTCGCTTCTCAGACTGTCAACAAAGCCACTGCTGAGTCACAGTCTTACAAAATCTGCTTCATTACTCAATATTTATTGAGTTCTGGCAAGTGGAGGTCTATAGGCCTCCATCCCCACGGGCCGCTTGTGCCGCAAGCATGCAGATCAGCAAGTATATCAGCCTGGCCGCATCTTCGGCTACTTTATGAGCTGGCGTGCAGAGCACGGATACCACTGACATCTTTAGCACACTCAGTAGACAAGTTGATACATGCACATACGCTTCACTCAGTGGTGCGAGTGCACCTGGAAAATGCAAAGGGAGAACGTAGAAAACAAAACAGACGAAAACACATGGATGCTCACAGACGGAGCTTTTAAGTGCCGTTTGAAAATGGCAGCTTGTGTAATTTTTGTCAATCTCCTTCACACAGGGACACAATGGGCCCAATCAAAGCACTCAATCCAGCCCGACCACCAGGCGAGCACTTACGGCTGTCAGTCACAGCACAGACTGGGAAGCGGCTTTGGATGCTTCCCTCGTACCGTTTTCCTTTCACAGCTCTGACGTGGACGAAATCTGCTTCCTGTGCTAATCGAATCTCCCAGATCATAATTAGCTTGCAGACAACTAAAATAAACCACGACTCGAGAACCTCAAGATTTGTCGAAGGCCCGAAAACAGTTCAGAGCTGCTCAGTTATAAGTTAATAATTCGTGGCACAGTTGCACTCACTTCCACTTTAATAATATTTACACTTACGGCTTCTCTTAGAAGATGAAAGCGAACGCTCCGTCTGATTTCCATTTAAAGATTCAAATCCTCTTAAGCTAAACGTGGGATGCTGCGTTGCATTATTGAGCAGCTCTGAAATTGCTGCAAAGTCTGGCCAGTTGTTTTCTGGGTATATCGACAGTTTTGATAGAATCAGAATCTCATAAATGCAAAAAAATTCCACTTAGCGAACATGAGATAGTTGTTTCTCAAGGCCATGAATCCAATTAAACATCTTCACGTGGCAGAGTGGTCAACGATGTGATGACGCCGTCGGCTACATTTCTGTCCGACCGACAACCTGTAATTAAGAAAAAAGCCAACGTGCACGGCTGCGGACCCGGTTCGGATGGGTCAAAAGAGTAATGAATTTTGAGGAGGCAATCAAGTCGAGCTGTAAAATTCTGTTTGAAGAGCAAGCATAACCAATTCATACATTAAACCAAAAAAAAAGCCTCACTTAGCATACATATTCTGCATTTTCAAATATGATAATAGCCACCGCTGCTTCACAGATACCAAGCGAGTCTACGAAAATTCATATGCGTTTCTGAGCTCTGTCCATCAGCGGTGGCTTGACTGGAATTTCTCGAAAGCAGTTGTGGCCGGTTCCATGTCAAGTGAGAACGTGTTTTCATTACAACCCTATAATGTCACATCTCAACGTTAAAATAACCCACGCTCAATGGTCACATACAAACATGCAGTCGCTCTACGCGACCTCTCGAAGAAAACACATCCTCATTTTCTAATGAGAATGACAGAAGCAGAATAAACCCATTAGTTGAAGTTTGTAAAAGCAAGTTGAGGAAAGCCTTTAATGCATTTATGTGCTTTGTTGTGTGTGTGGGTGAAAACCCTGCAGCGGTGACTATGAAGTCTAATCTTTTTTCTTATAGTAGACAGTTTGAATCTACTTCTCATTTAGAGAGCAAACGCCGTGTGTTCGGTTGCGCTGTCAGCCAGCAGCTCAGTGTGGAGAATCAATTATACTGGAGGGAAAGTTTAACAGGCTAATTTAATTAATGTTATTGCCATACTTAATATTGCTCATGCATTATCAGCTGTTTCGTCGAGGCTGTCGATTGCACGCTCTCTAACTCCAACTTCTCATTAAAGGTTATTGATGTGACTGACACAGTCAACAGTCAGTGTGACAAAGCAACAAGGATGATTCCAGTTTCTCCAATGTTAAAACAAATGTCTGTTTTAATATTTTTAAGGTGCACTGCATTTATGATGTAAAACGTACCACTCAAAATATTTCTTTTAAATAAATGTATATTTTTATTCAGCAAGGATACAATAATCAAAAATGACTAAATAATTATACATTGTAACAAAAAAATATTATCCTAATTATATATAATTACAATATAATTAGATATAATAATTTTTTTCTGTTTCAAATAAATGCTGTTCTTTTGAACTTTCTATTTCTCATAAAAAATAATTAAATTAAAGAAAAATAAAATAATCTCAGTTTCCACAAAAAAATGCCATTTTCAACGTTGATAATATTAATTGATGTTTCTTGAGCAGCAAATCAGCATATTAGAATGATTTCTGAAGGATCATGTGACACTGAAGACTGGAG
>NW_015505198.1:2315878-2322642 GCF_001515645.1 Sinocyclocheilus grahami | reverse complement strand
AATAAATATTATTATATTAAATCATACTCTTTTAAAACAGAAAGGACATTGCCATTATAGAGGATAGAGCAACTGTGTTTGATTATTTCTTCCGTTCTCTTGCTTGGAAGGTTCCTTCCACTCAAGTAGAGTTTAATCACATGAGTTTGTTCATGCTAGTGAAACCAAGCTGGACCAGAACACATGCAGTGATGCTGGTAAATCTGACAGCAATCGCAAGGCTCATCGTGTTTGCAGCCCCTTTTTAATTAATCTGTCACTGTAGATCCAGAAACACAGGGCAATGTTCCTGGTCGCTTTGACCTCATCAACAACCTTCAGCACCACACACACACACACACACACACACACAGACATTTGAGACATTATTCATAATCCTCACATAAATCTATCGTATAATTTCAAAACACTATCAATATAGAAGATAAATGTTTATTTTTTTTCTTTAAAGTCTGTTTCCATATGACTGGTAGATCCACCTCCATTCCTTAAGTATCGGCACCCTATTTTCCACGGAAAGGTTGGCTTCAGTGCTGCCGGTCAGATACAACAGAGCTGTGGGAAACACTTTCACCTCGTCTCTGACATGTCTGTCCATCATCTCCGGTCTAGACAGCAGAACTCTCATTTAACTGGCTTTTACTGATGGTGGCCCGCATTACCGCTGATGAGAAGGCGTGGGATTCAGAGCTCATTAATTCCAACAGGAAGGAGGAAATAATGAGGAAAATCAAGCCTGACTGCTACAGATAGGCACAATGTCATTTTTCCAGACCTCTCACTCAAACTTCAGTTCAGATTCAGAAAATGCTGCGGTTTTCCGCATCACATGAACGATACATTCTCGTGATGTCACTAGAAAAACACCCAATTAGGTGAAATCCCACACATAAATATGAATGAATCTCACAACATGTCCAGCTCACCATTAAAATTGTTTGCCCTAAACGTATCACCCAAATTACTGAAATGCACCCAGATGTTTTACGTCTATAAAATTCCCATGAATCTTAATGGTGATTCTCACTACTGTAGTACATCTACTTTATTACTGTAAAAATATTTAAAGCAGTTTGTTAAAAATTATTTTCTTTCAACAATGATACTTTAAATTTATCAGAAGTGACAATAAAACACTTATAATGTTATACAATTCTATTTCAAATAATTCCGTTTTTTAAATTTCTATATATTTAAAAAAAATTATAACAATTTACAAAAATATATTATGCAGCACAACTGTTTTCGATATTTATGATAGTATATATTTCTTGAGCACCAATTCAACATATCACAATGATTATTAGATCAACATAGAATGATTTCTGGCATTACAGGAATAAAAGTATATTAAAATTTTAAAAAAGTTTAAAATGTAATATTTTACAATATTACTATTTTCACTGTAATCATCTTTTTTTCTTCTTCTTCAATTAAATCAAATAAATGCAGCCTTGGTAAGTATAAGTGACTTTCCAAAATATTTAAAAACTTTCACTGACCCCAAAAACTTTACAGTTTAAATAATATATTACTTTACATTTAGAATGAGATTTTTTTGCATTACAGTGCTGATAATATTTAGGTAATATAATTTATATATATATATATATATATATATATATATATATATATATATATATATATATATATATATATATATATAAAATAAATATTATTATATTAAATCATACTCTTTTAAAACAGAAAGGACATTGCCATTATAGAGGATAGAGCAACTGTGTTTGATTATTTCTTCCGTTCTCTTGCTTGGAAGGTTCCTTCCACTCAAGTAGAGTTTAATCACATGAGTTTGTTCATGCTAGTGAAACCAAGCTGGACCAGAACACATGCAGTGATGCTGGTGAATCTGACAGCAATCGCAAGGCCCATCGTGTTTGCAGCCCCTTTTTAATTAATCTGTCACTGTAGATTCAGAAACACAGGGCAATGTTCCTGGTCGCTTTGACCTCATCAACAACCTTCAGCACCACACACACACACACACACACACACACACACAGACATTTGAGACATTATTCATAATCCTCACATAAATCTATCGTATAATTTCAAAACACTATCAATATAGAAGATAAATGTTTATTTTTTTCTTTAAAGTCTGTTTCCATATGACTGGTAGATCCACCTCCATTCCTTAAGTATCGGCACCCTATTTTCCACGGAAAGGTTGGCTTCAGTGCTGCCGGTCAGATACAACAGAGCTGTGGGAAACACTTTCACCTCGTCTCTGACATGTCTGTCCATCATCTCCGGTCTAGACAGCAGAACTCTCATTTAACTGGCTTTTACTGATGGTGGCCCGCATTACCGCTGATGAGAAGGCGTGGGATTCAGAGCTCATTAATTCCAACAGGAAGGAGGAAATAATGAGGAAAATCAAGCCTGACTGCTACAGATAGGCACAATGTCATTTTTCCAGACCTCTCACTCAAACTTCAGTTCAGATTCAGAAAATGCTGCGGTTTTCCGCATCACATGAACGATACATTCTCGTGATGTCACTAGAAAAACACCCAATTAGGTGAAATCCCACACATAAATATGAATGAATCTCACAACATGTCCAGCTCACCATTAAAATTGTTTGCCCTAAACGTATCACCCAAATTACTGAAATGCACCCAGATGTTTTACGTCTATAAAATTCCCATGAATCTTAATGGTGATTCTCACTACTGTAGTACATCTACTTTATTACTGTAAAAATATTTAAAGCAGTTTGTTAAAAATTATTTTCTTTCAACAATGATACTTTAAATTTATCAGAAGTGACAATAAAACACTTATAATGTTATACAATTCTATTTCAAATAATTCCGTTTTTTAAATTTCTATATATTTAAAAAAAATTATAACAATTTACAAAAATATATTATGCAGCACAACTGTTTTCGATATTTATGATAGTATATATTTCTTGAGCACCAATTCAACATATCACAATGATTATTAGATCAACATAGAATGATTTCTGGCATTACAGGAATAAAAGTATATTAAAATTTTAAAAAAGTTTAAAATGTAATATTTTACAATATTACTATTTTCACTGTAATCATCTTTTTTTCTTCTTCTTCAATTAAATCAAATAAATGCAGCCTTGGTAAGTATAAGTGACTTTCCAAAATATTTAAAAACTTTCACTGACCCCAAAAACTTTACAGTTTAAATAATATATTACTTTACATTTAGAATGAGATTTTTTTGCATTACAGTGCTGATAATATTTAGGTAAAATGTGTGTAAGTGTTAGGAAAATAATGCAAAGATAGAATGAAAGAAAATAATTATTTAAAGAAAGAAAAACTAAAAAATATGCATAATTGTCTTTATAGGAAATGTAATTTCTTATTTCTTTCTTTAGCTTTTGGGGTGAAATGTGGCCAGGATGTATTCCTGGCAGGTTTCGTGAGATTCGTCCATAAAAACCTGACCTTTTTCTTAAATAAAAAATTAAACTAAATTTAAATGCATTCAGACTTCATGAAATATGTCGATCATGCTTATTGTGTGGGTTTGGAATTAACATATATCTTACAAGAAATGCAATAACAAACATATCTCTGAAAACTGTATGTTTTTATGGCATAATATGAATTGCATTTGGGTCTTTCCTGGTTTTTCCTCTGATTTTGCACACACACACACACACACACACACACACAAACGAAAGCTGTCTCTTCCTCTGTGGCAGTAGGTGTTATCGTCTCAGAGCAAGGTGAGGTTCACAAAAGACATTCACCAGAGGTCACCTTTCCCACAATTCACTGGGGCCTTCTGAACCACAATCTGGCATGTCAACAACAGGGTGGCAGAATGGACTCCTGACAAGGGAGAGATTAAAAAACTGAACAGGCTTAAATTAGAAAAAGAGAGAGCGAGAAAGAGAGAGAGCAAGAAAGAGAGAGAGAGAAAGAGAGAGGCTGGAATAAAAAAGCTTTTATGTGATTGATTACAGTATTGCCACTCTCTAATACAAAAAAGTATTGATGTACCAACTTTTATTTTACCGAGGTGTACGATTGAAAAACTAGATAACCTGGTATTAAGTACCACATTTACCCAGAATTTGACCACAAGCTAAATGAGAAAAACAATGTTGCCCTAAGATCAATCTCAGGTAAATTACTATCCAATTGCAAGAGAGTAGATCTTATTTCATTTGTTAAGAATAATTGCATTTACATTTGGCAGATGCATTTATCCAAAGCAACTACAACTTCATGCATTAACCCGTGATCTTGGTGTTGCCAGCACTATGCTCTGCTATTTGATTAACAAGAATGATAGATAATTGCTCTGTAAAACATTTAAATATGACGGTATAATGTACTTCAGATAAAACCTGCTCCAAACAACATGTAAAAACAAAAGGAACCATGAAAATATAATGTGGTAAAACAAGAAGCCATATGAATCAGAGTTCATCGTGGCGTGGCGTGGCGTGGCGTGGCGTGGCGTGGCGTGGCCACTGAAAATAACATACAAAATAATGTTCTTTTTAGCAACATCATATGACCCCTTTAAACCTAACTGATAGTCTTACCAGAAGTAAATATGAGATAAAAACTAATTTGTTGAAGAAATAATGCCATTTTAGCTTGCTTATACAAGTCTTTGAGCTCTTCTACAAGAGCAGTGCTGTATCAGGTGCGCTACCGAGCAAGTTTACTACATCCATCCGGCCCTACATCCGACTACTACATCCGGCCCTACGCAGCTTGCGTATTTTGCATATAGGGAGGATCGGCTCTGACTACATCAGCTGATTATGTGATGCAAACATCAAAATGTATTAAGATACATTTACTCAATAACAATTGCATTTTGGAAAAGTTTCACATACAGAAACAAAGATGTCAAAACGGTCGCTGCTCTCACGGATCCGTGAAAACGACTGAAAACACTGTATTGAAGTATGCATTCCAGGCCAGTAATACTACTGGACACATGATACCTATGCGCAATTGCGCATGACATCACAGTTTTCAACAATTTGCTTTTTCATAGTTTACACTGAGACAATAATGCTAGAATTTTCAAAAACTTGCACTCTAAAAACCTGCTTTCAAAAGTTTGCATTTTCAGCCCTCCAAAAATGCTGTTTTCATTTAAATGAGCACCCAAAACATAAAGAAAGTTGTCCATTTTGGTGTTGTTAATGTAGCCTTAGTTTTTGAGTTCATAACATAGTATTGCGCAAATGCAAGTCAAAATGCAAATGCAAAAATACTAATTGATAATCTGCACCTGTAATCATAATTTATGTGAAAATGAATAAAAGTTGTTGGTGTTCTGTTGCCTCTAGCATTACTGTATAGGTATGTTTTTGTTGTTTTGCAAAAGGTAGAAGCATATTTTTTAATTAGATTGTGTTGATTTTCACAGTATTTTTTGTAAATACTTTGCTTACAGTGTACATTAATGCTCATGTTAATTCTGGAATCTTGAATCTTTCTAAACAGATTCAATGTATGACTAAACATCTACGTATGTAAACCTAGTCAATGAAACAAGAATATTAGAGGCAAATGGAGACATATGTGCAGCACCAAACTGAAAAAAAAAAACAGAATGGATGCTGGAGGGGGAGAGAAACACATGGCGAATTAACCCAGCAGCCTATGCCTGCCTCACGCCCCTGACCTGTATATCTCTTACCGTCAGCCAAAGAGCCAATGAGGAACATCTGTTAGACTGTCAATCTCCCATACCACCCACCCCCACACACACAGCACAATCTCATCACAGGCAGCAACCTTCTTCTTCCTGCCACTGGAAAGGTTGCCATGCTCACATGGTTAGCCAAGCTGCTGACATTTGTTAGTCTGTTTATGTGGAAATAGATAGTGTTATTACAACGAGGTGTGCTGCTCTCGGCCCATCTGCACCGGCACAGCTGCTGAGCCTCACAGAAAAACAAAAAAGGGAAAAAAAGAGAAAGGAGAGGAAAGAAATAAATGTCACAAGATAAAAAGCCAGTTGGCATTGAAGGCCTTGCACTCCTGCCTGGGAGAGGATTTAGGAAACAAAGCCAGACGACCACAAAGAAAAAAATGTGCGCGTGTAAAATTCCCTGCTTTGTGTTTGCGGCTTGCCGCTACATTCATATTTTTTTCCATGCACTCATTCTGTCGTCTCTGCATATGTGGCGCCTGAACCTCTAAATTGGCCTGCTGAGGAATCATCTCCACACATAGCAATGACTGATCGACAGAATAGAAGCCAGCCATGAAGCTTGGCATTTCCGTCAACAAACAGAGCTAAAAAATACAAACAGTCCCTTTGGGAGCTGCCATTCACTTCCCCCAGTGAAGACGTTTTGTGGTGTGCCGTGCGTTCAGCTTATCACCCACTCAGCCTGACTCTTATCGAAATCAGTTCCTGCGGACACATGGACAGAAAAGAGGGAAGTGACCACACAGAATTCAAACGCTATAATTTTCTCCTTATAACATCCAACCCTTCCAGACCCTCTTGTATATGACGCCTTATCATAAAGCCTTTCTGACACAGATAATCAGGGATAAACGATCATAACTAATCATTAGTCCAATCAATGCCAATAATATACTAAATAAGGCTACTGTATATTGGCCTTCAACAAATATTTGGAAACCAGTCACACTTTGTTATTACAATACAAACAAGTATTCTCAGAACTAACTTCACATTTGACCTCCAGAAAGTGTGTTTTGACCTCCAGTTTCTATAGTATAATCTAATTGTTTTATCAGTTT
>NW_015505198.1:2309246-2315507 GCF_001515645.1 Sinocyclocheilus grahami | reverse complement strand
TTAGGAAACAAAGCCAGACGACCACAAAGAAAAAAATGTGCGCGTGTAAAATTCCCTGCTTTGTGTTTGTGGCTTGCCGCTACATTCATATTTTTTTCCATGCACTCATTCTGTCGTCTCTGCATATGTGGCGCCTGAACCTCTAAATTGGCCTGCTGAGGAATCATCTCCACACATAGCAATGACTGATCGACAGAATAGAAGCCAGCCATGAAGCTTGGCATTTCCGTCAACAAACAGAGCTAAAAAATACAAACAGTCCCTTTGGGAGCTGCCATTCACTTCCCCCAGTGAAGACGTTTTGTGGTGTGCCGTGCGTTCAGCTTATCACCCACTCAGCCTGACTCTTATCGAAATCAGTTCCTGCGGACACATGGACAGAAAAGAGGGAAGTGACCACACAGAATTCAAACGCTATAATTTTCTCCTTATAACATCCAACCCTTCCAGACCCTCTTGTATATGACGCCTTATCATAAAGCCTTTCTGACACAGATAATCAGGGATAAACGATCATAACTAATCATTAGTCCAATCAATGCCAATAATATACTAAATAAGGCTACTGTATATTGGCCTTCAACAAATATTTGGAAACCAGTCACACTTTGTTATTACAATACAAACAAGTATTCTCAGAACTAACTTCACATTTGACCTCCAGAAAGTGTGTTTTGACCTCCAGTTTCTATAGTATAATCTAATTGTTTTATCAGTTTGACTAATTATTTTATTCAAATAATCTTTTGGGCCACTGTATACTTTCTGAGCATTACATTAAACAAACATAGTACTGTCTATTTGCCTTGTAATGCCTAAAATAATTATAAACATATATCCTTTGACAATATTTGAAATATCTACAGGCATTGGTAAAATGGCTACTATAATATACAATAATTGGGGTCAGTTAAAGAAATTAATACTTTTATTCACTCAAGAATGCATTAATGCATTATAAAATTATTATTATATAATGTCTTAAAATTAATAATTAGCTAATTATTCTTGAGCACCAAATCAGCATATTTGAATGAATGATTTCTGAAGGATCATTTAACACTTGTGTACATTAATGAGGGAAAAAAATGAACTTAAATGATTTTAGCAAATAGCTGCAATATAACAAAGAGTGAAAAATTTAAGGGGGTCTGAATACTTTCCGTACCCACTGTATATAATTAGATTTCTAATTATATGCACAGAATTGAACACCAAAAAAGTTATTTCCACCAAAAGAATCATTCAAGTGTCCAAAAAGACTAGATTTTGATACCTTGATACCTTCACATTTACGCTAGCACAGCGAGACTCGGTCTGTAAATCTCCACAAGTCCTGCACAAGTGCATTATCATAAAAAATTTTATAATAAAATTAACTACAGAGGTTAAAGCCCTTCCAGACCCTCTTGTATATGACGCCTTATCATAAAGCCTTTCTGACACAGATAATCAGGGATAAACGATCATAACTAATCATTAGTCCAATCAATGCCAATAATATACTAAATAAGGCTACTGTATATTGGCCTTCAACAAATATTTGGAAACCAGTCACACTTTGTTATTACAATACAAACAAGTATTCTCAGAACTAACTTCACATTTGACCTCCAGAAAGTGTGTTTTGACCTCCAGTTTCTATAGTATAATCTAATTGTTTTATCAGTTTTACTAATTATTTTATTCAAATACTCTTTTGGGCCACTGTATACTTTCTGAGCATTACATTAAACAAACATAGTACTGTCTATTTGCCTTGTAATGCCTAAAATAATTATAAACATATATCATTTGACAATATTTGAAATATCTACAGGCATTGGTAAAATGGCTACTATAATATACAATAATTGGGGTCAGTTAAAGAAATTAATACTTTTATTCACTCAAGAATGCATTAATGCATTATAAAATTATTATTATATAATGTCTTAAAATTAATAATTAGCTAATTATTCTTGAGCACCAAATCAGCATATTTGAATGAATGATTTCTGAAGGATCATTTAACACTGATGATTGAAATAAAATTACATTTTAAAATATATTGAAATAGAAAATAGTTATTATTTATGTAATATTTCACAATATTAAAATAAACAGAGCCTTAAGAGCATAAGATACTTTTTAAAAAACAATAATAATAAAAAATAAAATAAAAATCTTAAAAAAAAAAAACGGATAGATTTTGAGGGTTAAAACTATATATATAATTAGATTTCTAATTATATGCACAGAATTGAACACCAAAAAAGTTCTTTCCACCAAAAGAATCATTCAAGTGTCCAAAAAGACTAGATTTTGATACCTTGATACCTTCACATTTACACTAGCACAGCGAGACTCGGTCTGTAAATCTCCACAAGTCCTGCACAAGTGCATTATCATAAAAAATTTAATAATAAAATTAACTACAGAGGTTAAAGATGTCATAACCAACAGCATGAAAGAGAGGAAGAGGATGAGCGGGGTTTCTGTGAAGAAGATCTGAAGCCAGTAAACCCAGGTCTTCAAATAAATAGGGCTCCTGCTGTGACTCCTGTACGTACACAGATGTGAATATTACAAACGTCAAACCAAGTCATGGTTTTCTTTTGCTTTTGCTTACCATTCTCCGCATTTGTGCTCTCAAAAACATGAAGCATATACTAAAGAAAAGAAAGAGAGCTTTCGGTTAGAGAGGGAGCGATCCAGAGATCAAAAACCCAACACAGGATGTTTATTTCTGAGACGGGTCTGTGGCTCAGTGCAGACATGGTAAAAGCGCGCTGAGATGTGCACTAGTCACAAGCTGTTTGCACTATTCAAGAGCATTCAAAGAAACCAAAGTTGTGCAAAGCACTCTGGGAAGCAGATTTGCCTCAATTTTTAATTCCATCCATCTCAGAGCATTTCAGATCTGTTTTTTGTGGAACATTTTGTGGCGTGCATGAATGTTGTCTGCTTAATACCAGAATTGCACTTTCGGGTCATGACCTTCTGTAGCAAACTGGGCCGACTGGACCATTTATCCATGCACTCCAAATTACAACCTTTACAATCACACGTGCATGTACTGTATACGCATACACTCACATGCAAAAACATGTATGCCTGTCCTACAACAGCTTCTGATTTTAAAACGATGCATTTTCAAAATAAACAAGTCTGAATGACTAGTCCATTTTGAAGAGATACTCCACCCAAATATAAAAAGATGTTATTTTGTCAATAGAAGTCAATGTGCTCCAATATTGTTAGTTTCCCAGAATTTCTTATTTTGTGTTCAGCATTGGAAAGAAAGTCATACAGGTGTAAAAATGACATGAGAGTGAGTAAATGATGACAGAACTTTCATTTTTGAGGGGAGTATCCCTTTAAGAAATCCCTAAATAATGGTTACGCATTATGTCCACCAGAGAACCAATCAGACACATGTTCATGCTTTTCAAAAATAACTAGACTATGTATATTAAAATGACCTGAGCTAACCGATTATCCTGTTAAAACAAGTATCCTATTGTTAGAAAGCTATGAGAATTCTGATGGGAATGCTAGGTAAAGTAAACCTTAAAAGTATACTAAAACCCTCTTAACGTCACAATAAACGGAATGAGTGACATCTTATCAAGTGAAATGCATAAAAAAAAATGTAGGACATAGACTTGGGTCTATCCATCAATTGTTGGAAAACCGAGAAGCACTGGAAGATCAAGACATTTTGATTATAAATAATAAACCTAAAAAGGTTTTAAAAAATGTAATCTGCATGGATGAACTCTTCACAAAAATAACAATAAAATGCATTTTGAAAATAGATAGATCTGGAAAAAAAATTGCTCCTTTTAAAAGCACTATTGTTAAAAAAGCTGGGGGGGGGGAAATGGATATTTATTTAGTAATATATATTTATGTTATTTAATTAATATAATGATTGATACTTGTTTAACTTACTATAATAATTGATGCTTCTGACTCCTTTTATAAGGGCTGAAATGTGAAGTTTATCATTTTATAAAACTTTTTATTTTTGTAGAAACTTGTATCTGAACTGTAAATCATGCTTTTTACAGTCATTTTACAGTTTAATGTTCATTTTATTTGTGCAGGTCTTAAAAAAGGTCTAAAAGTGTCTTAAATTTAAGCTTATAAATCTGGCAGACCCTGAATAACATTTTTCACATTAGCAAAATAATAAATAAATAAATAAATAATAATATCATAAATTTAGCTTCTTTAATGTAAATCATGTTTTAAAAGGGCTGGTCCAGTTAATGTAAATGCATATAAACCAATGCACATAAAATACAATTATCTCTCCCTTTTCCATACATTTTTTAACCAGTGGTCTGTCTCCTCCCGGTCTATACTGTCCGCGGTTTGACCCTGATTTCCAGAATTGAGCTGCCCTTGAGTCAGGCACTTAACCTCTAGTTGCTCCGCGAGGACTGTTCCAGCAATCAGCGTAGTGTAAAAGCATCGACACTTTCACATACGTGTAGACATGGATGAACTCACCCAAACACACCGCTGGTAATAGGGTAATGTGAAAGCCACAGAGGCGCAACGGGAAACGGCAAGAACTTCCAGGAAAAATGGAATGTAATGATGAACTCCACCTGAAAGAACCTGAGAGCTGTCAATCAGCAGTCCCAGGGTATTGTGTGGGATTCTGACAGAAGCAAAGCCTGTGCTTAGCGGCCTGCAAACAGCCTGAAATGAGATCTCAGCCAATCTGATTGAATTATTCTGGTCTCATTCAGTCGGGCCGGTGCTTTGGGCTCCAATACATCCCCATGATAAGAGGAGAGAAGAGAATTTACCTCCAAGAGTGCAAGACAGGATGAAGGAAGGAAGAAAGAAAGAAAGAAAGAAAAGAGTCCTATAGCTACACTACCAGTCATTTTTTTTTTAAAGAAATTCGTACTTTTATTCAGCAAAAATGAATTAAATTGATCAAAAGTGACAGCACATACATACATAATTTTAAAAAAGCTTTCCATTTCAAATAAACGCTCTTTTGAACTTTATATTCATCTAAGAAACCTGAAAAAATGTATCACAGTTTACACAAAAAATATTATATATCACAAAAATATTATATTATATATTAGAATGATTTCTGAAGGATCATGGCTGCTGCAAATTCAGCTTTGTATCACAGGAATAAATTATATGTTACAATATATTCAAATAGAAAATAGCTATTTAAAATAGTAATAACATTTCACAATATTACAGTTTTTTTCTGTATGTGTAAATGCAGCCTTGGAGGCTTTTTTGTCAAAAACACCAGCAGGACTGTACGTGATCATTAGGTCTGGTATACTGTGACTGTACTAAGTACACATGACTCTCACGAACTGAGAAACCTCCTGTCTTTAGTGAAAATAAACTGAGGAAATGAAGGCTGAGGCAACTGCCAGAAGCCGGAGAGAACAATCTTCCCCAGCAAATCAATTCACACATTAGTTTGCTTAAGGCATTCAATATAATCTCACACACTCAATTTAATCTTCATCAAATGGAGAAGTGATACACTGGATGCAGAAATGAAAACAAGTGAATTAATTCAGAGCGATGAAAATGCACAAACAAACGCATTCTGTGCCACAAACACACAGTCAGCGACATTAAAGGTGATGTGAGTATTAAATATGCTTTTTAAATGGAAAAAGCTTCATCGCAGCAGATGCTTATCAGTAAATAATATCCAAACGATGGGAGAACTTGGATTAGGTCCACTGTGGGTCTTAACACTCAAGCTAAGTAGAAACCGGACAGATGGCATTAAAGAGATGAGAGTAATGCAGAAGTAGTGCATTTCCTGTTCACCTACTCAGGAAACAGCCTGATTGGTCCGTTCTGTTCAGCACAAAAAAGTGTTTTATCATGCACAGTCGTTTTGTGTGTGTGTGTGTGTGTGTGTGTGTGTGTGTTTGCTGTAATTTATTCTTGTTAGCCACAATCCTAACTACCACAAAAAACTTTTCTAAAATGCCGAAAAATACAAAATGACTCTCACAATTCATGTAACTTCAGTAGGGCAGGATTTGATTTTAGCCATCAGGATAATTTTCTGAAACGTGCTGAAATACACTACAATTCAAAAGTTTGGGGTTGGTGCAATTTTTCTGATATTTTTTAAAAAATAAGTCTCTCATGCTCATACCAAGACTGCATTTATTTGAGTAAAAAATACAGTAAAAACAGTAATATTGTGAAATATCAATGCAACTTGAAATAACTGTTTTCTCTTTATATATATATATATATATA
>NW_015505198.1:2275482-2309236 GCF_001515645.1 Sinocyclocheilus grahami | reverse complement strand
ATTATGTTTTTTAAATGTAATTTATACTATTTATTTGATGATAAAGCAGAGTTGTTTAACAGCCATTACTCCAGTCATCAGTGTCACATGATCATTCAGAAAACAGATTAATATTTTGTGGAAATAGTGATTGTTTTTTTTCCCAGGAATCTTTGATGAATAGAAAATAAATAAACTGCACTTTTTTTAAATAGAAATATTTTGTAACATTTTAAATGACTTAATTGTCACTTTTGATCATTTTATTGCATCCTTGCTCAGTAAATGGATTAATTTATTAATGGATTCAAGTTATTATGAAAATGTAAATAATATTTAGTTAATACTATTTTCTGTCATAAAAAGAAAAAAATACTAAAATTTTATAATGTTCTTGGTTACATTAACCGAACAAATAGTTTCAGAAGAAGAAAATATTACATTTTGATTAAGAACACGTGCAGTAAATCATGCACACTACAACCAGGGCCAATTATCATGAAAGTAAATAGATTTAATTTTCATTTCATGTTTTTAAAGGTAGATATGATAAAGAATTGGAGTACTTGACGCACACAGCCACGTGTTCAGCTCATTTGAGACAGAGATTCTTTCAAAAGAAAGCCCATTTGCAACGACAATGGCTTCATCCATTATTTATATGTATTCCTGCAGAAAGCCTAGAGCCTATCCATGGATTAATGCATATGAATCACACGTGTGTGCCAAAATCACTTTCGTACTAATTAGAGATTGAAATAGGTTTTCTGTCAGATTGTTTGAATGTGGATTGACTTTCCTAACTAAGCCTCTGATTTTCTTCATTTGTGTATGGCTGCCTAATTGCAGTGACTCATTTCCATAAATACTTCAGAGTATTGATAGTAATTAGCTTTATCTCGTTCCTAATGAGTGTGCTTAGTTTGATCCTGGTAAGAGACATGCTGCTTGAATCAGATACAGACACATCCAGTAATGCATCCAGTCAGTGTTGGAAATCTGCTGAAACTCACGATGTAAGAGAACGCTGAAGATTATAATGAGCTCCCAAAGACCTCTGAGAAGAAGAGTTGAACCTCTGACGCTCAGCTGACCCTTTAATTAAGTCTCATCTCAAAACATATGCACCAAAATAATTGAAATATGGTAAAAATCACTATCATCTGCTAACACTTTCCGCTAACAAAAAGGAAAAAATAATTTTTAACAGCCTGGTGAAAACATATCCTACTAGGGTTACACTTTGTTTCAATAATCCATTCTATTAACTATAAGTAACTGCATCTACATGTCAAGAAACCCTCATTAATTAGCAAATAACTCATTATGGTATTAGTAAACTTTTAGGTTAGGGTTAGTAGAATACGTTGACATATTTGCAGAGTTACTAAAGTGTTAGCAGATATTAAGCAGACAGATTTACTAATACTCTAACGACTGGTAGTTGACATGTAGTTGTAAAGTTACTTATAGCTAGTTAATAGACTGTCTAGTGTGGACTATCAAAATAAAGTGTTACCAAATAAGACTTGAATCATTTATATTCAGTAATTTTTAACACGAAACCTAAAGATACAACACAAAAGGCATTAGGATACAGCATAACCTGACTAGACAGCTTTTATGCGGTAAATTTTGCGAACTTCCCAAACATCCCAAACTGCTGTGTGCTGTGTTAAATGTGCTCATTGTATGTGTGTACATATGGTGGTATTTTTACCAGCTTATAAAATGTGTAAAGGAGTCAAAACAGTGCCAGGAACTCTTCAGTTGCACATATGGAGATCTGCTGTAAGGAGATGGTGCTTCCGACACCTGTACCTAATTGCAATGGGCAACGTATCTCCTATGACGAGAAGAATCGTATATGCTTGAGCATGCTGTCCTGTTTAGGGTTGCATCTTGTGATACTATGTCCAGTGTTTGGTTCATTTAGGTGTCTTTGGTCTGTATCTGTGTTCATACATAAGTTGAACCCAACGAGATCCCTGAAAAGGGTTCAGATGGCAGCATTCACACTTATTCAAATGAACCACACTAACAGAGCAATTGCATCAGAGCTTATTTTAATCAAACCAAACCTGCCAAGTGTAAACACGCCTTATAAGAGTAAGATTCACAGATTCGCATCGGTGCATCTGCATAAAAGTTAACGATGAAGTGCATCGATTTAAAAAAATGTGTACATTGGATTCAAACTGGCATTTGTATCACAATGCATAATTTCTAATATATTTGAATCGGTAAAAAAACTATTTATTTATATATAATTATTAGTAGATGTATCTTTAATGTATCGTTGGCTATGCATTGAGATGCATATCGCATCAGCCTCAGTTATGGAGATGCAGGTCTTACAAACAGATAATTTTTACCTGCCTAATGAAACAAATGTACATGGTTCTCAATAAGTCCAGGAAAGTCTACTCAAAACAGAATTCAAAACCCATTTTGGTTCTACATAATGTGATCGATTTCTAAGTCCACCAGAATATTCAACAAGGAAAACCTTTGACTGGGCTCTTGCAGTGGTTGCTTCCGGAAAAACTGCTGGCATACTAATTTTAGGAGGTTTCCTGATGAAGACTGAAGGTCAAATTCACCTTTAAGAGCATCTCAATGATAATGCATTTTTATATCTATCATTATACGCTATCAGATTAACATTAACTGACATTAACTACTGCAGGATCTTGGAAAGGAGGCATTAGGATTCATAAAATCGTTTAATTATGATTAGACAAACATTTTTTCTTTGGAATTACATGCACTGATGACTTCAGCCTGCAATGTATATTAAGAAAGTAATAAATCGGTTCCAGATTTATTTCATGTTGACTTTGAAGGCAAAACTCAGGCCAGCAAGCGGTCTGCACAACTGTGGAACACAATTGTGGCCCAATAGGACCGTATTCAAAAAACATGAAAAAATGTCCAAATAAGCTTCAGGAATCATGATTCAATGAGACATTTACTCCCGCTTACTGGACTGCTGAGTTTAACATTGACCTGTTAATATTTTGTTCCTGTTCATTTGAATACACTTCAGGTGCTGCCAGATTTCAATGACAAATAATAATATCGGAGATGATGAAAAAGAGAAATCTTTAAAAAATATGCAGTTTAAAAAGCATTTGCCAGATATCATTTTAAATCATATATTTATATGCAAAATTTTGGACCCCACTACACGCTGATAGTCAAATGGCTGGCTATGCATGACTAGCCTTCACATAATAAACCAAAACACAAGGGCCAGATGGATGAACACATTTATAAACACGCTCTGACGAACACATCTACAAACGTGCGGCGACATTTAAGCGATAATGTCATAAAGTTTCCCGTGAAGCTGTAATCACTTTACCCTTTAATGATCTGTTTTTGATTTAAAATGATGAGCTCACAGAGTTTCTATGGAACTGGACCATACAAATAATCTCATAAAACAGATGCAAATCGAGTTGATGGGTGGCTGTTACACTTTATAACAGGAAAATATTCATTAGAGAGAAAGGAGGAAACAGCAGTGAAAGAAAAAAGGACACATGACTGAACACAGATACATTTCACAGAGCCGAACCTCATTTCACAACATCAACGTCAACATGGGAAGAGAAAAATCAATAAGCAGGAGCGAGATGAGAGTCTCCACTGTCATCACAAAGACAGAGACAGATGCTGATCTACGAACAAACCCTGCACGCGCACCCCAGCAACACGCCTGCCATTTACGGATAGAAAAGGACAGATAGAAAGGTTAGTTAAACTGCAGTTTTTATCAGATCAATGCCATTTCCATTCAGACATTTAGAAAGATGATCTGAAATGCTATTGCCAGCTCTGTCATGCCTGAACATGCATTATCTTTTGTGTGAAATGAGCACACATGTGCATGCATACTATCTAATATAACACACAGAATCTGACATGCATAAAAATTGCATTGGATCCTTCCAGACTTTCTCCTGCAATTCTCAGTATCCGGTGTTAAAAATGAACATACTGCCCTATTCTTTTCAGCCTAACTCTCTGTCTTTCTGTTGCTCTCTATAGTATCTCCCAGCTTCCAATTCAATAGAGCTCAACATGGCCACCCATTTTTTCTAGCAGCCTTAGTCATGAAAGTATTTTTCCCCACTCATTTTTCAATGGGGTTTTCAAACAACTCCTCAATAAAGAGTTCTAAGCCAGTATTTCCCAATCGGTTTTACCCTCACAGCACCATAAGTAAGTCTTAAAAACCCTTTAATTGGCAGCAAACCAGAAATGGATTCAGCCTGTATTATACTAGATATTATTTTCATTAATCAAGAAAAAGGAATACAGAAAACAGAAATGGGTTTAAAGACATACTCCACACCAAAATGAAAATTCTTTCATCATTTAGTCACCCTCATGCCGTCTGCACTCTTCACAACATTCTGCCTTTTACAACAAACTTAAACTCTTGAAACAGCTATCCAGAAGCAATAGTTTATGGTTAAAAACAAAGTTTAAAACATAAGTATTTACTATATAATATGCACACCTATTATTTTGATTGAGAAGACACTGATTCACTGGGGTCATATGGATTACCGCCATCTTCACTTGTATGGTTTTTTAAATGTCTTTGGAGGTCCCATACACTCGCACACATTATGGACTCTCCAAGATTAGTTTTCTGAATAAAACTAATCTAGGGAAAGTCTTATACACCTGGGTTGGCATCAGGGTGAGTAAATGATGAGAGAATTTGCAGTTTTGGGTGTAGTATCTTTTTCACAAAAGAAAACAAAAAAACAACTTTTCATCATATACATCCAGCTGGGAATCGCTTTTCTAAGCAATTAACCAAACCAACCAGCTTCAAAATGAATCACAGCAATACAAATCTTGTTTGAAGTTCTTTTTTGAGGAAATAAACTATTGGAAACAATGGTGTAGTATAAACTACTGACTTGAAGTTACTGATCTTACAATTAAAAACATGTAATTACATCTAGTTAATTTGTCTTTTGAAAGCATATAAACATAGCAGACTGCGTCATTCATAGTGCTTCGTGGGAACAGGTAGTCGCTGCCAAGATATTTTGGCGCGTTTTTCCAGTATCGGCGACTTGTATCGGCGATATGATTGAATCTCGCAGGATCATTGGTAGCGTAGTTCTTTCTAGCGAATTTGTTACATTGAAATCAGGCCTCGTCTTTCTGGAATATTCTATTCCGATCGGTCAATCGCGACATCCAGCGATAGGATATTTTGACCGTCGTGTATATTTTGCACATTCGCAAATAGTCTCTCGTATCATGCCGCGGATTCGCGCGATTCATACAATCGCAACTGGCGCCATCTTGTCTCAGTTATCAATTGAGGTGGAAATTATCTCGGAGTACTCCATACAGTGTTGCAATGTTCGTCTTGTTACTCAAGCCGATTGTTCTGTACAATGATATGGACTATTTTTGTGGAAGCTTTTAAGATAACACATGGCTGACACAGGTAAGATTAATAATTTAATATCAAACAAATACATAATTCCCACTTGTTTATTTGTGAGTAGCAAAGGGATACTTAATCTTGAAGCTTATGGTTGATATTAATGTTTATATGTTATTAATAAAATCTCTTTCTCAAAAGAGAAAATTAGTGGGATTTTATACTTCCAGCTGAATAGCTGAGTGGCATGAACTCATACACACCTCCACTTTCAAATATCAACTATTATTCAAGCATGACAAAACCTGCACTGCATTAACCTGTATATGAGTCATACTGAATGAAGTATCAAGTACTTGTAGAAGTATTTCTCTTTAATAAAGGGAAAGGACATGTCATACACAAGACATTGAGTTTTCTTGTGAAAAGGTGTTTTGTAACAAACTTTATGTGCTCATAAACATGTGGCCATGAATGTTCATTGAAAAACATTTCTGATTGACAGAGAAACTTTCAACAGCCCTTGACTATCCTGACATCAATGTCTTTGAATGCAATACTTTAATCAAATGATGTAAACTCACGTTCCTTGACACAGCACGAAGCTGCTATTGCAGATTCTGCCCATGATTTCTGGCTGTTATTGATTCAGGTAATACTGTGTTCAAAACAGTTTTCATAGCAGCCCAGGGACACCTTTTATTGCTCAGAGGTTGCTCTTTCATGGCTCAGGTGATTTTTTCAAGTTAGTTTCAGATGGTTCTCTTAAAATTCCTTAGGAGAAATAAGAAGAGACACAAATGAGGTAAGTGTTCAGATTCAGTAATACATCAGAGATGTAAAATGAATACGGATTGCATCTCAAATTATTTGCTTTTGGGAGAATTTGATGAGAAATGAGTTCACATTCATTTGATTGCACACTTTGCTATCTTGGCATATGAGCAGAGTTTGAGAACTTGAGTGAAGAGGTGTATGATATTATAGGGTCTTTAATACCAAAGAAACAGGAGACTAAATCAAAAGTCTCTATTTAATTTCATTGCATTCTAATATAAACAATTGAAATATCAAAGACATCTCACTTTGGAGCTCACAAGGTTTAAAAAAAACTATGAAAAACAAATTTAAAGAGAACACGGGATATGATTCTGTTATACTGTAGTTATTGCTTAATTGTAATTACACCATATGTTTATTTATGATTTAATACTTAATTGAAAATTGGTGAAGGATGTACTAGTTGCTAGTACATTTCACAAAAAATGGCAAGTAACATTTAATTAACAGAACAGAAGTTATTTATCACTTATTATGGAGAACTAATTCATTTACACTTATACTTTATGTGGGCTAAATATAAAATAGTCCAAATATTTATCATTTCTTGGATCAATTTATAAATGAACCAATTTTTTAAATCTCTAAGTTGCATTCAGTTACCATGGCAAAG
The DNA here is from genome assembly GCF_001515645.1 of Sinocyclocheilus grahami. NCBI lineage: Eukaryota > Metazoa > Chordata > Actinopteri > Cypriniformes > Cyprinidae > Sinocyclocheilus > Sinocyclocheilus grahami. The sequence goes on along the minus strand of NW_015505198.1, from coordinate 2,302,382 downwards.
GTTCACAGATGCTGGTTGTAAAAATATGCTATTATTGCTACTTTCTGTTTATGTGCATAGTTTCCTTGAACAATCACCTCAATGGTTTCTTCTCATTTCATGTGGTTTCAAAACCAAATTTTCATCTCGACCTTTGTTAGTAAACCTTTTTTCAGACTGTCAGTATAGTTTAACGTCTGCGTTGACCTAGAACCTTTTTTTAACAGCAAAGCAGCGGGTTCATATTTCAAGGTGAGACGTCTCATCAGCTCACATCATTCATCAGACGCTCCCGTCCACTTTCAGCGGACCCTCACGCTTCACTTCAAACCATCACATCCTCAAGCAAACCCCGGGAAATCTTGTACGAGCACTGCGTTCGCTCTCTGAACACCTCAAAGCCACACACATGCAAATCAATTTTTCATCCCTCTATCCTGGTCTCTCCTCATATGAAAGGAAGAGGAAATTGAGGTTACGCTCCATCAGAAACTGATCGGCCTCGGATGCTCCCATTGTGGCTGTTAGAGTAGAGGAAGCAGAACGGGAGTAAGATTGTCGGCTGCGGAGCGTGTTGGGGTCTGTCTCCTATAGAGTCTAAGCGGAGTTGATGCAACCCTGGAGAAACTAGAGTGACCTGTGGAGAGTGATCCCTTCTTGAGAAATCCAGTCTAATGGCACTGAGCTTGACAATAAGATGATGTGACTCATAAAATGGAATGACACAGATACACTAACAGTGCTGGCTATCAATCCGGCCTCATGTTTGTCAAGAGGTGGGCGGCTCATGCAGGAAATGATACCGCTGTACAGTTAACGTGGGCCACTGAACCTGAATTGCCTGCCTACAAAATCAACCTATTTTTTTTTATACTTAAACACATTAAGAATAATAATGTGTTAAATAATGATATGCAGTATTTTAATATTTTGTTAATAAAATATTTTAAATATTTCTCTTTTTGGTCCACTTTACATTGTTTTAGTATTATAGCATTGCAATATATAATCTATTCTCTTCTGTTGTATATCATTAGATTGAATGGGAATGACCAAATTTATCTATGAATTAATATTTTAAAATGAATAAATAAAGTGTTTTTTTTCTTAAAATTTAGTTGATTTGAAGTGCATGACAAACAGTTAGATTCCATTTTGTTTGAGACAATTTAAACATTGTTAATATTATTTCAAATGATGACTTTCTTTCATTACAATTTAGCACATTTTTTCTAACAAATTCGAATTACATTATTAAAGGAACATTTTTATGTAATAGTATAATTAACAACGATATATTCTAAAAAATAAATGTAAAATTAAATTAAACAATCAAAATAATTAGATGTCTTGGTAATATTCATTGTGCTGTAATTTATGCTGCCTTAAAAAAATAAATCATGGTATTGTAATAATTTTAGTATTATGAATAATTTAAAGAAAAAATAATCATAGTATTACAGTAATTTCACTATTATATTAAAGTACTATAATGAATTAAACATGGTATTAAAATAATTTAAATAAAAAAAATAATTGTATTATGATAATTTCACTAATTATTTACTGTAATACAGTAAGAACATCTCTATATTAAAGTAATGAGAATCACCCTTAAACACATATCCAGATGCATTTTGTTAATGAGAATATGCAGGGGAAATGTGCTTAATCACCTTAATAACAATATCACAATACGAATAAATCAAAATGGTCCTAAAATAGGCTTCAAAGCAAAAACATATCTTTCTTTCGATTTTATAGAGAATCGTGACCAGCGTGTCTTCATGAGATTTACCCAGTTAGCATTTGATATCTCTGGCCTGAGCATACGGTTCCAGTAGGTCCAGGTGAAGTCCAGCTGATCTCGGCCTGGCCCAGCTGCTGCTGCTGTGAACCAGATGGAGTAGTAGTTGTGTATTCATCACTCATGGACATTTGGATGTAGTGTTACCCATTCTACCAGCATCTGTACCCCACAACTACCTGCTCACCAGTTTGGACCTGCGCAGGGTTTCATTTTGTTTGGCCATGAGTGTGATGAGGCAATACAATAAGCACTTCTGATGTTAACGGTCACCATTTATTAAGGCCTAAAAAGGATCACAGCCTGTTATTTTAACTCTTTTAGGCAAGCAAATCTCTTTATCTTCCATCTTCCAAAGACTGACTACAATGCAAGCAAAGACAGTAACATGTGAGCACAGGCTGTGAAGAAGCACTGAACCTACTGAATGATTATGTAACCTACAGAAAGAAACAGTGAATGAATGTAAACAAACCTTTCACTGGGATGAATCTAAAAACAACCACTATATTGCAATGAAGAAATTGTTAGCCACAAGCTAGCAATTGTTCTAGCATCAGTGTATTCCAGTGGGCAAGTCTGGATCTGTTGCCTGGAATAACTCTGAGAAATGATTGATTCTCATCTCTCTCTAACAGAGCCATAGGAGCGAGTGGGAGGAGCCAAACTCTGCTCTAGTAATAAATGAGGGAGGATGATTACAGCCTTTACAGTTACAACACACACCGCAAGACTGAAATAGAGAGACAAAACTCCAGTGCAACAGAGAAGGTCAAGAAAAAGTAAAGGGAACAAAGGTAGCTAGAATATATGTGATGTACGCCTGCATTCTCTTTCAGTCATAACAACAACTCCCACCTTTATAGAAAGGCTTTTCTTTCAGTTCCTCTAAAAAACTCTTACAAACACACTCAGACTCAGCAATGAGTAAGGATAGACGGCTCACATGGAAAAAGGGTTTTGCTCAGCCACTTTCAATACTGCATATAGCTTTTTGGACGTACTTTGTAAAAATAAATAGAATATGATAGATAGATAGATAGACAGACAGATAGATAGATAGATAGATAGATAGATAGATAGATAGATAGATAGATAGATAGATAGATAGATAGATAGATAGATAGATAGATAGATAGATAGATAGATAGATAGATAGATAGATAGATAGATAGATAGATAGATAGATAGATAGATAGATAGATAGATAGATAGATAGATAGATAGATAGATAGATAGATAGATAGATAGATAGATAGATAGATAGATAGATAGATAGATAGATAGATAGATAGATAGATAGATAGATAGATAGATAGATAGATAGATAGATAGATAGATAGATAGATAGATAGATAGATAGATAGATAGATAGATAGATAGATAGATAGATAGATAGATAGATAGATAGATAGATAGATAGATAGATAGATAGTCAAAGTATTTAATCAGCATATTGATTTCTGAGAAGACTGGAGTAATGATGCTGAAAATTCAGCTTTGCATCATAGGAATAAATTACATTTTAAAATATATTCAAATAAAAAACAGTTATTTTAAATTATAATAATATTTCACATTTTTACTGTATTTTTGATCGAATAAATGCAGCCTTGGTAAGCATTAGACACTTCTTTTAAAAATAAAAAAAATCGTATTGACCCCAAACTTTTGAACAGTAGTGTACATACACAATACTATTAACTACAAAATTAGCTATACACAATATTACTAACTATTTTATATATATATATATATATATATATAATGCTATTTATTAAAAAATATTTAAATATATATTTCTAATATCCATATCGACATTAAATCAGCCATCTCCTGCCCTTCCCATGGCACTGGCATCGATATTGGTCGACTACTAGTTTGAACCAAGATCTCAAACAAAGTATGAGAGTAAAAGTGTAGTAGCGCAACAGTGCAAGAGCGTGACAGGCCAACTGTTTATCAGTACAAGGGTATGACAGTATGCGAGAGCAGCTTTGTCACAGTATAACTCTAATAGTTTAGGAGCTGTCTTAAAGTCGACAGCTCTTGTAGCTGATGGAGCGCAGCTCTCTCTGATGTTGACAAGCCAAGAGATCTGCACTTAATAGAGTTCTGAAAGGTGCTGGTCTGCCCTTAATAAATAACACACGACTTATATAAGATGACTGTGATTGTGTGCGTGTGCGTGCAAAAAAGGAGGTGTACAAAGCACGGGGAGCAAGACAAACAAAGCCTCGCCTCACTGTAATGCTGGGGTTTCAATCATATGCATTAATGAAGATTTTATGCAGGGCTGGTATGATAAACAGAGAGGGATAAATATATTGGGAAAGCTTGTGCATCCCAAGCGAGACAAATAGTGGGCTAAAATGACATCAGTGGGATGCGGGACACGGTGCTGCTGAAATAGGCTGTGAAATTGATTCCATGAAGTGAATCATGATTTAATCTGCCACAGACAACGAGGTATAAATATTTCCCAGTAAGGAATAAACGTTAACGCTTATGGCATGTAACATTCTCAAGGCTGCACTTGTACATGTGGGCACAAATGTTTAGCACTTACTGCTGGAATTTACTCTTGAAATATTCTTATTGCTTTAAAGTACTTTTTTCACAAAAAGCTTAACACATAAAAGAATGAATACTTTAGACAAAACGGTTTAAAATGACACATACTGACATGAGATGATAACTCCAACCAAAACAGTGGCATATATAGCCTAATATGGCCTAATTTTTCTTTTATTAACCTAATGTAGCCTAATATATATATATATATAATCAGCTGAGAAAAATTGGTAATATAGTTCAAAAATTAAGAAAACAAAAACAAATATATAATAAATAATTATATATTATATATATATATATATATAAATAATAATCAAATACTGTATAATAAATAAAATTATATATTACCTGCTACATAGAATATTTATATTTGTACATTAAAAAATATCAAGGCATGTTTTCTACAGCATTTTTCCACTAGAAGAATTCATTTCCATTCATAAATCTGTATTTTACATGAATTAAAACACACCAGAATAACAATACACAATAATAAACAGCAGAATTATTTATTAACCAACATGTATAAAGCCACATGGAGACTAAACTGAAGACATAAACAAATCCTTGATTCAGAATTTTGAATTAAGTCACTGAAACAAACAGTTTGAACAGATGCACAGAAATGAATGAAATTTTCCAACTCAATTTACTTGAAATCTACAGATGCTATAAAAAGACTTAACACCCTCATAATAAACATAATAATGATATGCTTTTTAGAAAACTATACATTCATGTTGCTGAATCACTGATATTATTATATTATATTATATTATATTATATTATATTATATTATATTATATTATATTATATTATATTATATTATAACCCAACTATTTGGTAAAAAAATAACTTGTAAATAGGTTTAATCTCTCACATCCAATTACAAAAACTTCCTCTTTACTGTAATGCTGCATCCTCACCAGTAAGTGTCAGGATAAAGTCCAAGACGGCTGTTGTATCAGCCAGAAAGTTACTTAACGCACCTTTAAATTTCATTTAGTTTTTGCTCTTAATTGCTGACTTCTTCCTAGCCCATGTGTGTATGTTTGGTTATTAAAAATGTTCCCTAGTTGGAACTAAGTGAGAAACAATCCCAGCTGGACCGACTTGTCAGAGTAAAAAGTAAATGAGGTCTACAGAGCAAAAACTTAAATAGTAGCCAGACTTTCTGTGCCATCTCGCCGATATTAATTAGTCTTTCGAATGTCATCGTGAAATTAATGGGAGGGAAACCAGGCAATTAGTGCAAAGTCCAGTTTTAAAGTGCAAACTTGGACACACTTCCTCTTAGATGTTTGTGGAGAGCAGATGGATAATTTCCTCTCCCGGTGCCCAAACAGGTCTTAAGCGAGTGCTAGGTAGACACATTCATATTAAAGACTGGACTCCGAGCTGATTGGCTGAGGGAACGGAATCTTCAGCAGTGAGTAAGTGACAGGATCAAACCACAGATCAGACCACACGCTTATTACACCGATGCCCCTTCGAGCCACATCTCTCAGTCCAGCCCATTAACCTGCTGTCAGCCTAAACACACTGTAAAATAACTGTTTTCTGTGCTAGAATGAGATTGGAAGCCTCTGAGGCTGCGCTTTGAGTCCAGAAAAAAGACAGAAGAAAAAGAATCTGATCAATTCTATGATAAATTATTGCATTCATATTTGACAGTAAGTTAAATATGCTGAGTACAGTTCTAATAAAATAACTAAAAAGACTTACATCATGTTTCTTCAGAACCATCAACTTGAGTCTTAAAACGAACAAACACAGATCAGCTAGTTTTCTACTACAGTCAAACAAACCACCACAAAAACAACAACTACATTCGTAATCTATTTTAATCTATAAAGTTGGTAAAAAAATTATAATAATAATATTTTTGAATGAAGTCTCTCACCAAGGCTGCATTTATTTGATATAAATACAATAAAAAGAGTAATATTGTGAAATATTATTACAATTTAAAATATTCTATTTTCTATTTTAATATATTTTTAAAAAGTAATTTATTCCTGTGATGCAAAGCTGAATTTTCACATGATCCTTCATAAATCATTCTAATATGCTGATTTGCTGCTCAAGAAACATTTCTTATTATTACAACTACTATCAAAGTTGAAAACAATTCAATATTTTTGGAATCTTTTTTTTATTTATGGAAACCTTGATACATTTTCTTCAGAATTCTGGGATAAACTATGTTCAGATGAACAGCATTTTTCTAAAAGTATTTTTATTTTTTTTTGTAAGTATGTGTCTTTACTGTCACTTTTCAATTTATTAATTAATGAGTGACAGAAAATATCAATTTAAAGCATTCTTGCTGAATGAAAATATTAATTAAATAAAATTTAAAAAAACACCAAAAAAAAACTAGTGTATAAACTGAAAAAGGATATATTCAACAAGAAAAATGTTTTGGAAAATATTTATCTATGGGAATTGATTGGATTATGAAAAGTGGTTTTATAGGTGTTTGAAAGGCAGGGGTTAAAAACAGCAGCCTGAAAGTCATTTGGGCAAAAAATGATGAAGACAGATATGTATTAATATGGTAAACAGGGATCATTTTGATTTGATTTGATGTTGTCTTGAACTGCCCCTTCTGCTTTTGAAGCAGGACGAAAACTTATATAAACCTGATTGACATTAATAATCTCTGATCTGATCATGTCAGTGAGCTCCTTCTAATGATTGGCTGAAACTCAAAATGTCACTGAGGTTAACAAAACAATAGAATTGGAAATGTTGGTGTACTGTAGCATATGTCACTGAAGAGGTTGCGCTTAAGGACTGTATTATAACTCGAATGCTTTAACATAATTGGCTCTTAAAAGCTCTGTTAGATTGCCCTTGTTCTTCAGAAATGGCATTGATTGTTCAGAATATGATTATTTAATGAAGAATCCTCCCATTTATCAAATTTACAGCTCTGAAAAGGGAAACAGATTCCTGCGAGCTTATAAAAGCCCAGTGCTCATCGCCAAGGATGAGCTGTTTATCTGCTCAGGGGTACATGAGAGGTTAGAGTCCTTCAGAGGGAGAAGCTTTTATCTAATTCTGCTTGTTATTAAGATATGACCATGCTAGGAAATAAGCTCATTGTGAACTCAAAAGCATTTATGTCCTTCATCACTGTGAGTTTTTTGTTGATTAGAATATGAGTCTAGGAAAGCAATGCAGTCTTGTAGTCATTAGAATATCATTTAGAAATCTCACTGTTAAAATGTCTGTGTTAAATGAGGCAACACTGTCAAAGAAGACACTGACGATGTCTTAATTGTATGCTTGACTTTTAAAAGTGAACATAAAATCTTCTAAAATTATTATTAAAATTACTATTAATTATTCAAATCAAAATGTACTTTCATAATATATTAATAGTATTTTGTGCACAATTAATCAGTGCACAATATTTCAAATACTAAACAAAACAAAAAAGTTTGATGAATTGTTGTCATCTAAACTACTTTCCAATTCATCTGATGTCACCTAGGTCACGCAGGTGGAGTATAATCATTTTAACCAGTGTGGGGAAAAAGAAAAAAAGAAAAAAGTCGATTAGTGGATTATGTTTTACAAGAAAATGTTTGTGACGTTTACTAGAAATTTCTGAGTGAGTGGCATTCATGTTTCTACACCAATTTTTCAGCTAAATAGCTATTTAGGTGCTATGTTGTAGTGAATGACATTATATAAACTTTCCCATTGTTAACGAAATAATGTAATGCCATTTATAGGTGCACACAGTAATCAAATCTCCATAGACAAAATCATATTTTAACCCCATAGTAAAAATGATTTTTTCAAAGTTAACTTTTTTCAGTCTTTCTACTTCAAAATTTCACATTTATTTCAGTGCATTGCTTGCTGTTTTTTTATTTTTTTATTTTTTTTGTGGAATTTACCAGCATATTCTGAGTGAAAAACGTTTAAGACTATTTTTTTTCAGTGTATTGCTTTACAGAAGTCAAATGCATGGTTACCCCACGTTATTTTAAACCTGTAAAACACAAAATAAGAAATTTTTATTTTTTTTGTGGAATTTACCAGCATATTCTGAGTGAAAAACGTTTAAGACTATTTTTTTTTCAGTGTATTGCTTTACAGAAGTCAAATGCATGGTTACCCCACGTTATTTTAAACCTGTAAAACACAAAATAAGATATTTTAAAAAATGTATTGTGTATTGTAGTTTATAGAATTAAAGTGAATTGTTGAGAAGCAATGCTCATCAAAATATCTTCTGTGTTTCACAGAAGGAATATAGACAGTCATACAGTGCTGTGAGTAAATGATGACAGAATGTCCATTTTGGAGTGAACTATACCTATAAAATAATCAATAATCAATCTAGCAGTACAAAATTCATTGGAATCAACTCAACTGAATCAAATGTATGCAGTTTCCATCCCAACGTTTCCTATGTCTGTAACAGAGATCAGCTAAAGTCTAAATAAAAACAACATTCGCAACCCAATTCTCTTTTATAAAATGACTCATATACACAATCAGTGTGGGGTTAGTAAGACATTTTTATATTTTTGAAAGAAGTCTCTTATGCTTACCAAGGCTGCATTTATTTGATTAAAAAATACAGTAAAACAGTAATATAATGAAATATTATTACAATTAAAAAGAGCTGCTTTTTATTTCGTATTTTAATATAGCTTCTGTGTTTCAACGTGAGTAATTGATGAGATTATTTTAATTTTGGAGTGAACTAAAATCAGTGAAAAGTAATTGAAACAACTCAACAGACTCAAACCTCTGTGGTTTCCATCCTAACATTCCATCCTATGTCACTAACAGGCCTTGTTTTTTTCCCTCTGTGACAGATCAGAGACTGCAGTTCAAAGGGGTTTCAACTCTGATCCTTTACGTCCTGTTGCTTTGGCAGTGTGAGAATCTGAGACCAAGACATTCTGGGTACAGAAGAACATCTGGCTGTAATGTCTGCAAGGAGACAACTGATATCAATAACAATGCCAGTCTTAAGCAGATCAGGAAATACAAATCAACTAACAAAACGTGCACCAAAAATTACAAAGTAGAGGCAAATTAGTCAGCCAACACACACACAAAGTCCAGCTCTACTCAGATGGCAGGCACAATGTCCAGCGTAAACAGTCCTTTACTAACGGAAGGATGTTTTATTCATGAGTGCAAAGCCATCTCCACACATGAGCTATTATATTTCTCAACCCTCATTTATAGCTCTCATGTGCGACGCCCAGATAACAGAGGAAAATTGCCTGGAGGGCTGAGACGACACCGCAGGAAGTAACGCCGGCTATCATAACACCCAGCTGGAGGGATGACAGAGAAAGAGACATTTATCAACGCAGCAGAGGCACCTTTCAACACACGCCATGTACATCTCAATGCAGCGGCGCACCTTCACAATCACTACAGCGCCTGACATTAAGACAGAATCTAAAGATATTCTGGGGGCTAACCGGAATAGGTGAAGCTTAAGATGAAAAAAAACAAAGCACAACAGCAGTTATTGCCATGCCCACCCACACACACACCTTGCTGTGTCACTGATCACTGCTTTTAGGAACTGTGGGAAAGCATGTGCACAGAATGCTTTCAGTAAAATACATGTTTAGAAAGGAGAAAGTTAAAGGGATAGTTCACCCCCAAAATGTTTACTCACCCTGATGTCTTTCCAAACTTGTATGACTTATTTTCTTCTGTGGAATACAAGAGAAGATATTTCGAGGAATAATTTAACTGTTTTTGTCCATATCAGACCCCATACGAATTGAGGGTGAGTGAATGGATTTTTACTCATTTTTGGGTGAACTATCCCTTTAAGCAGACAGATCTTAAAATAAGCTTTAGATTCTATAAAAGCTTCCTCGTTGTACATAATAGATGGCATGAAAAGTTGTCTGTTCTTATTTGCTAAGTGCTGAAATGCTATTTGTGAACCCATTCGCTGTCCATGGTGCTGAAAGGAACAGCATGTTGGATCTCTTTTGAGATTTCAGTTTAACATGCTCATTACTCTTTCTTCTGAGACATCTACATGTGTTTTTAAGCCTTTTATGTAATGTTGTGGATTCAATTGACCTGCAATTAAATGTGCTCTGCTGGTCTGTAGAGCCATATATATTTTGTGTTCACCAGAAATCATCCAAACCTCACAATATTTGGCATCCAACACATGGTTACAATCTGAAATTGCTGAAGATTATATCTAAAATACAGATAGTAGGACCTGCTTGCTTACCTTACCATGCATTCGAACAGTTATAAAGTAAATGATGTATGAGATGACTCTTTTAAATATATCATTATAAAATCCACATAAGGTGAGTGAGAGATCTACACAACAATAACGGTATGATTTACAGAGGTTCCACTTAGTTTCACATTCACTTGCAATGTGGTTATTATGCACAAGCACAACTACAGATGTGTATTTGATGATAAACCTCACAGCCAAAGAATACATCATTCATAGATTTACATTTCAGAATCGCCTTGCTTTTATTGCAAACAAACATGTGCTGTAAGGTTTGATTTCTTGTCCTTATATACCTGCAAAGGAGAGTCTGTTCATCTTCGGTGAAAGCAAAGACGCACTGATTGATATTTTCCCCAAAGAAACAATTATTCCCTTCACAGACACCTTAATTTGCATCATCTACGTGAAAAATGCGCACCTCCAAAAATCACTTCACCTTAAAAGCATCTGCAAAAGGATAAGGCATTAAAAAAATGAAAGAAAAACCAGCAAAAATAAACAAACGTGACAGGTATGCTGCAAGAAAAGTTTCCATTAAAACGTCACCAGGTCTGAAAATGACTTTCAGGTAAAGAAAAGACCAAAATAAAAGCCAAATGCTTCGCTCGGTGACATCAAAATCACAAAACTCTCCTAAACAACCGCGCAAAATACAAGCAAAGCATATCTACAGCAAAAGTCTATGGCAGAGAACAAAAAAGCAAAAAGGGTTAAAAACAAATATCATCGTACATACGTAAAAATATACCTGCCATGGCCATTTAAAAACCAGTTGCATGATTTCACACGACTGCAAGCACGTACTTGGCCAGTGTCACTCAGTACTGAATAGCCCCGATAGGAATCACTGCATACTAAAAACTTGAGGTACGGATCGAAAAACGCCTCAAAACAACACTTTTTCAAATCTCAACGCTCAAACCCCAGCAAAAGGAGAGAGAAAAAAATAAAAAAAAGAGCAAGTGAAAAGACAAAAAGGGTTACAAAAAGGCCTGGAAACGTACTCACCGAGTGGGAGTAAAATGTTGCGATAAAAATGCGTTATGGCACAAAACACAGTATGGCGAATGAAGCGCGTTCGTTCTCTCTCAGTCTGTGAGCCCTCGCTGCTGTCACGTGACTGCTGCTGCCTTGAGCGGCGGGAAGAGGAGCTGACAGGAGACGCCGTTATCATTCCACACTGAGAGCCTTCTGTGATTCTCCCGTTGTATTTTTTACCGTCTCTTTTAAGCTTGCGGAGCTCCCATGATGTCAGACTCAACGTAACGTCTAAAGAGAGCCTCTCAACGCCGTCTTTGTTGTTCTTGCTCTTCGTCTTTATGTTTTGTGACGATAAACAAGTAATGTGAGGTGTGTATGTATGTGTGTGTGTGCGCTTGCGTGAGATAATACATCTTGGTTAATGTCGTTAATAACGTAATGAAAGGCAGTTTTAGTCCCTTGCTGGGGTTTTTTTTTTTTTTTACATACGTTTATCTGATGCAAATAGCGTCGTGCAGCATCAGTACATTCCCCCCGTAACATTTATCACGTCAAAATGAAGGGGCAGCATTTTAAGCTAACCTACAGACTCTCCATTGCCGTGTTATCTCGTCTTTTCTATATAAAAGGAAAATAGGATAATTAAATCATAATGAAATGCATACAACCTTTAAAAGATCCCAGATAATTGGCATTCAGATGCCAAAAAAAAAAAAATTCCCCTCATGTAGCCTAAAAAGAAAACATTGTTGTGTGGTAAAACAGAGTGAAATAGAAGCAAGATAGATAGATAGATATGCAAAATTCCAAATTTGCATGACGGAGACTGAATAGGAAAAGTGGGCATTTTATACATTTTGTAAAACAGCAAAGTTATAGCCACAGCAATATGGCACCTGTGAATATAGCTTCATTTTTTTCCCCCTCTGTGTACCACAGGTTTTATTTGCATTCATTTTTAATTCACATTCTGTTTTATTATTAGCATTTAGCATTGTTATTTTTCTTTGGCTCACCACCCACCGGTTCATATCCTAGCTAATTGGCGATTTGATGTCAAAAGCATTGCCTACATGGAGAGAGAAAAATTTAGTGTTCTATAGCACTAACAGCGTTCAAATGAGCCTTTTTAAGTGTTCAAATTAATGTTTTGATACTGCTTGTGCTATAAGTATAACTTCTATGCTTGTGGTCATTCAATAGAATAGGAGAAAAGATAACATTATGCTACTGTGAAGCATAACACTACTATTTTCAGTTTCAGACGACACATAGATCGAGCAATAGTGTAATAATTCGTTTGATACATATTGAGAATAAATTTAACAATGTGGGACATGGTCAACCACAACATCTCTACACACGGCGCTATGTTGAGGCTGAACAAACCATGCATAATACAGGGACTGTGATGGAGTTTGTAAGCTTATCATGCCTGACCAGGTAGAACATGGGAGACACACTGCAGAGAACATGCAGCTGAGGTTAAGGCTGATAGGTTGTTGCAGTGCTGGGCTTAGTTTTTTTTCCCTGAAGTTTCCGGAGTTTGAGTTGCCCTTGATCATTTACTCTGATGGCATTGGTCCAAAAGCCTTTTTTTAGAGGACCAAGCCAAGAAATACACGCACAGCCTTGGACTGTGCAAATACATTCAGTGGTTTGATATTTTATTAACTTATTGCTAGATGTGAAGCACTGATGACCACCCACAGCTCATTAACCTTCACTTTGCCAATAACCACAAGTGTCATTAGAGGCAGTAAGATGCACAAATTGTTATGAGCTGTAATACCATACTGTCAGATTCAATCGCTAACGTACGTCCCTTCGAATCCTGGAGTCAATGGGAGGAAAGCACACTGGCCAGAGTCGATGTTTATCACGCAAGGCATTATTGGCCTGCTGAAGAATTCCTCAGCAGCCTCCACCTAGTGAAATATTAATCAATAAATGTGTATGCATTATTTATCAGCTGATTCAGAGCATTCAAGAAATCAGGCATCTTTCAGCGGTGCGTGGGCTGCAATAAAATAGAAAAAATATAAATATCAGGATAGAGGGAAGCGTATTCTTTTGGGCTTTGTGTGTACATTGTGTTCGCTGACAGATCATACGTTATTGTATTTGCTCTGTTGGCTTTATTGCAACGCTGGGGCCCAATCCCACGATTCTTTGTTTTAAATCAAAGAGTGACTGGATGAAACTGCAAATATTTGCAAATCTTTTTGTAATGAAATGAACACAATGTCTGACAGCACAACTAGAGTGCATGCTTCTTATTTCAGTTCATAAGAGCAGGCTTTATGCATTCTAATCTCTATTGTTCAGAGTCTTCAACCAGATGAAGTTTGGCGCTTAGGAATGTTTCTAGGCAATTATTGCAGAAATGCAATGATCTCGGCATATGCTTACGTAAGAGCGAGTTTTAGCACTAACACTCCGAGCTGCCAAAGAACAGAGCAGGTGACACAGTGGCTCTTTGGTCAGCGGATTTTATTGTTTCATGGTGCTTTGAGTTTATCACCGCATTTGAAATAGAAGAAATTTCTATAACGCAATTCTCTGCATGGCCAAAGCCCAGTCGGTGGCCTGACTGGAGTAGTCGGATGTTTTTCTTGCACTGATTTATATGCAATATGGACTTCATTTCCTTTATTGCCACATAGGTGGATTCTTATTTTCTAGGTTGCTGCCTTTCAGCACAGTGTTGGTGTCGTGCAATTGTTTACTATAGTTTAAGAACAGATTGATGATTCATTTTTAGAAATGCGTGCCTAGCACAGGCAGATGGCTTCTTCTCCATAGGGGTGTTTTTGTTTGTTTTATTTTTTATCTTGCTTACCAAGTTTCTTTTTCTCACTTCAGGGAATTCTTCATTTTTTATTGTCACTGTTGGCCCCATTTTGCTCTCTTAAGATTAAAGAAATAGTTCACCCAAAAATGAGAAATTTTACTCACCCTCAGGCCATTCAAGATGTAGATGAGTTTGTTTCTTCATCCGAACAGATTTGGAGAAATGTAGCATTACATCACTTGCTCACCAATGGATCCTCTGCAGTGAATGGGTGCCGTCAGAATGAGAGTCCCAACAGCTGATAAAAACATAAAAGTCCACACTACTCCAATTAATGGCTTATGAAGTGAAAAGCTGTGTTTATAAGAAACAAATTCATCATTGAGGCATTTTAACATTAAACAATGGCCAAAATATGAGTTCATAATCTATAATAACACTTCCTTCAGTGAAAAAGTCCATCCTCTTTTGATCTCTCACATCAAAATCCACTGACATATTTGTTTAGAAATGTTTTTGCTTGTAAACAGTGCTTGATCTATGCATATTTCTCTCCTGATTCAGACACGATGACTTCTTCACTGAAGACAGCAATATTACAGATACAGTAGATGACTTGTATTTTAGAAGCAATGGTTTGAATGTAAAAATATCTTAATGTTTAATTTGTGTCCTTACAAACATGCAGCTTTTCACTTTATAAGATGTTAAATTATGTACTGGAGTCATTTTTATCAGCTGTTGGGACTCTCAATCTGACGGCACCCATTCACTGCAGAGGATCCATTGGTGAGCAAGTAATGTAATTCTAAATTTCTCAAAATCTGTTCTGATGAAGAAACAAACTCATCTACATACTGGATGGCCTGAGGATGAGTACATTTTCAACAAATTTTCCTTTTTGGATGAACTATTCCTATATATTCCGTATATATGTACGGGTTCTCTGTAAAAAAACAGTATTGTTAAAAGCATCACTTTTGTAAATAACTTTCAAAATCCAAACTAATTTGACTGTTTTCTTTGTGGGTCCTGTGGATTCAGGTTGTTCACTGGTGGAGGACGATAAAGCAGGTTCAGCTGACTTAGATGAGCAGCACAAAGTGTCACGCATGCGACAAACGAGGGCTGCCATCACCTTCACCTCCCCCTCCACATGGCCTTGAGATCAGCGGGGTGATGTTTCCAGAGCTGACTACTCTGTATTAAACATGGATGCCGGCAAACACGCTGCAGTGAAGAGAGAGGGCTTGGTCCTATGTCTGACGGAAGTCAAAAAAAGCGTACGTATTAAATGTTAATAAACGACTGCAAAGACACAAGCCTGAAGGCATCTCCCTAGAGCAGAACGAGCAAAGCCAATTATGTCCGCCAACTCAACCTGCACCACTGGACTATCATGGGAAATTACAATGACTTGACCCTTCGATTGTCATTTAACTTACACTTCCTTAATGGACTCATAAAATTTATCTTATCTGTTAATGGCCTATTAGTGCCATGAAATAGAAGCTTGAGGGAAAATGCGTCCGAAATGCACCAGGAAAAAATATGTTGAAGTTTCTCCCACAGTTCAAACTGAGACATTTATTCCAAACTAAAACATATTTTGCCAGTCACTGATCTTAATGTAAAGACCACAATTTCCAATCAGTTTTAACCATCAAAATAATCACCAGCTTACACATAACATTAGTTTTTTAGTCAGTGTGTAGGAGAGCCCAGGTTTGACTTGCAGTCTCTTGTTTTTTTCCCCCTAGAAAACAAAGACTAAAATAAGAGAAATAATTATTATCTAATAAATTAATATTAAATCAAATTATTTAATTTCAAATAATAATTGTTAAAAATATACAGTGGTAAAATAAAACTATATATGCACATGTGAGCCTTATGCAGTAAAATATTTGCAGTTAAATGTATTCATCACTATTATATTAACTATAATCCAACTATTTATCAATCTATAATTAAATTTTTTTGTGATGATTCACTGCAAAATAGATATACAGTCTCAAATGGCAATTTTGTTGAATGTTTGCTGCAAAATCAGTAATTTTGGGTTGCAATAATCAATTCCAAGATCCGGTTGGGACTGAAGTCATAATCTTTCGAAATGAAGAAGGATTTAGAGGATCTGGGATGTGTAGCTTGCATCAGTATTGCTTTAATAAGAGTTACCTGGGGCAATCTAAACAAATAACCTTAAAAACAAGAGGATGGGGTTGGCGAGATGTGGCCACACCGAATGAATGATTTATAAAAGATTACAAAAAAAGAAAAAACAGCACAAGCCAGTCTTGGCACTCTTCTGAAGTGTGTTCTACGTGCAGTGCAGTGTAGCAATTGACTTGTCCCTCCCTAAACTTGCACCTTCGATGGCGTCAAGACAATTTGAACTTTCTGCGAGCAAATCCTCATATTACATTCAAGACCTTCTCAGCCCGACGGCCCCTCCAGATGTCTGACGCTTCACACCGCTCTCGTACGCTTACGCTGGCGCACGCTTCTGCCCAACGCCACGCTTTGGCCCTGAGATTCAACTGAAAGACATCATGCTCTTAAGCTTGTAAATTAGAGTGCTCTGGTTATGACAGTTTTCATCAGACGCGTCACACTAAATTGCATGTGAAATGTGCTTGATGGTCTTCACTTTGCTCCTGGTGGAGATTATTCCACCCCAGTGGATTCTCTCTCTCTCTCGATCGACCCTCCAGTGCCTCTCTATTTTTTCTCCCTCTCTATCTTTCGTTTTCTCATTCTGCCAGTCTCTCCAGCTTTGCCTTTTTCTTTCTGACAGACGCCATTCTTTGCTCAAGGAAACAGGTGACCCGCTCTCTCATGGCTCTGCCAATCAAACAGTGAAAGATGTGACAGATTTTTTTCCTTGTAATCATTTTTTTATCATAATTAACTTATTTACAGCATTTTGACTAGCACTGTAGTTCTATTTAACTGTTTAGATGTACAACAAATTGCTGATAGCTTAATATAAAAAAACGGCAAACAACAGTGCTTACATTATGAAAGATGCAGGATTTTCTCCACTTTTGACATAAAAAAAGATCACCAAAGAGCTGCAAAAACATAAAAGGTCTTAATGAGCTTACATTACCTTATTTAACAATGCATAACTAGTTTAAGATCATCCATGTAAACCAAAGACTATAGAATACCCAAGACGTGTCACTCGTATAGTTTTGAATGGGGAAAAATGCAACGCTCAATATGGCCGCTCAATCGCAAGAAGCCCCGCCTTCTGAATGAAAGAGCCAATCACTAATCGGTAAAGTCAGCGTGTCACTGCAGCTGCCGTTAGAAGTCCCGGTTGCTATAGAAACAGTCAGTGCTCTGAGACCTGCTCTTAGGACTGCGCATGCGCACTGGCTGATCTAGCCTGAAAAATAAGCTAGTTGAACAAAAGTAACAACATTTATGACACAGTTGTTGTCAGATTTCTTTGGTGATTTCAAATATGAAATTTAATCGTAAGCTTAGTGAACAGTTTTGGAGAATTTGATGTTTCCCCATTCAAAGAGATAGGAGTTGCACTTGCATGCCCGAGAGGCGTTTCAAAGATGGCCGCCGAGTGACATGACTTGTCTTAAAAGGACTTTGATGTAAACATACTGCAATATTTAAACTGGGCATCGTTTTGGATGCAGCTTTGACATCAGTGATTGTTTTGTGTTTTTTTGAATTAGTAACAAATGCCACGGCAGGGCTGAGAAATGCATTGCTCAATGCTCTTTTGGCACATATCTGATGCGAGCCTTTCTTTCATGTGCATATTAGAGACCATGGGAGCAATTCTTCTAAGAGATTCGAGAAAATCGAGATCCTAGCAAGCAGATGTGTTCACATTCCTAGTGGGAATCAAGCAAGACTCTTTCTCCACTGACATTTAAACATAATATACAATTTATAGTAACTTTCACATGTTTTATAGTCTTTGCTGGTGTAATTAACTAATTAGCTGGTAGTTGCTCCATGCATATCCTGCCTCGTAAACCAATGAGATTGCTCTTTTAATTGAAAATAAACAATAAATGGCAGCTGCTGATTTTAAAAGACACTCGGATGTTTAATTTTGAAGATTTGAATGCGGCTTGAAGACTAGTGGGACGATGCTGCAGTCCATTCAAAGTGGGACATTCCAACTTGATCCCTTTGACTTGCGAACATAAAGGCATTTCATTGTCTGACGCTCAGAAGATGATGTATAAAGACACGCAAATGCCACTGTTGGCTCTGCAGGTGTTCAGTCATCAACAAAAGAAGTCTCCTGGCAACCAAATTGCTATGCACGTGTACGATTATCAACAAAGAGCTTCATTTACCGACTGTAAGCTATCTGTGCTGAAGGAGTCAAGTTGTCAGAGCTGTTCTACATAATGCCTATAATTTTCTTCTTTAACAGCCCATAAACAGTCGAATCAATCTCAATTAGCAGCGTTGAATCTTTTATTAGTTGGCACTGGGCATAAACAGGCTACAAAATTGGGTCAGAAACTCCTAAAGTATTGGTTTTGTTTCAGCAAAAGATCAATTAAAAGTGTCGCCTTGAGAAAAGCTTGATTCTCAGGAGGTCTGACTACATTATTTTTTTATGAAATTTAAAAATATATATATATATATATTACATTTTAATAATTACATTTTATTATAAAATAGTTGTATTTACTACAAATTAATATAATACAATATGATAAAGTATTATGATTTATTTTATTATTTGGTTTATGGGTTTAAAGCCCCTTATAATAACAGAAAATATAATAAAATTCTCATAAAAACACATGGGACAGTAAAGTGTAGCATATATTCGCAGAGAACGTGTCAATTATACTGAGGGAGGATCCTTTAAATATCTTCATAGTGAGGAAAATCTCCACATCCCGAAGTCTTCAACATTTCATTCTCGGGCTTAACACTCGAGAACTGAACTTAATGACTGTAAAGCAGAAATATGTGAGACTGTGTGAATTGTTAGAAATTGAGTGAAAGATCCCTGTGAAAACCTACTATAAAAAGGCTTTGAATAATCTTTGCATACTGAGTGCTATACTTATTAAAGGCTCTTGGTTCTCTGCAGCACCACTTCTCTTCTCATCAGGAACCATATTTCCAGTTTTGGGTTCTCGAGTTGCTCAGATGTTGCTCTTTTATAGCTGAGGATGAATGTTTTAACCATCTCAGACGGGTCTCCTAAAAATCTGTAGGAAAAAAATAAAAAGACACACCATTGAGACAAATAATATACACTCTTAAAAATAAAGGTTATTTATTGGCATCTGGTTTAATGAAGAACCCTGTGGCATCCATGGAACCTTGGATGCATAAAATGTTATTTATAGTTGTAAAAGGTTCTTTAGATTATTAAAATGTTACACTAAGAAAAAACGTTACTAGCCCCTTTAAGAGCAAGCTTCCTACCAAGGGGTGTTCCATGTTGGAGATTCAAGGGATGGGGGAGCTGGGATTGGCCGGACCCCCAGCGGTAGAGTCTTCAGTGGTCTATCACCTCCATCCGAATCGGCACTCTATTTCTGCCTCCTCTCAAGATTTCGCTGCCAAGTAAAATGGAGCGGCTGACCGCGTCGATATATCAGAGGATGTATAAATACGTGGGGCAGTCCGTGCACTCAGCCCCTTTAAGAGCAAGCTTCCTACCAAGGGGTGTTCCATGTTGGAGATTCAAGGGATGGGGGAGCTGGGATTAGCCGGACCCCCAGCGGTAGAGTCTTCAGTGGTCTATCACCTCCATCCGAATCTATTTCTGCTTCCTCTCAAGATTTCGCTGCCAAGTAAAATGGAGCGGCTGACCGCGTCGATATATCAGAGGATGTATAAATACGTGGGGCAGTCCGTGCACTTTATGTATTTCTCTCGGATGAAAGCCATTGCACCACTGGGTGTGGATGCTCTAGCCCACCCATGTCCAGACGTCCTTCTTTATGCATTCCCTCATCTGAACTTAATTTCCCCCACTGTGAGGGAACAGTGTCTGTCATGAATACTGATAGCTCCACGCTGGCCTTCCATCCTACATTGGGTGGCCGAGATAGTTAAACTGCTGTCAGGCCATGGAGGGATCTCCTGTCTCAGGTGGGGGGGGAGGGGGGGGGATTTACCACCCTCACCTAGACAGGATAGCTCTCTGGGTTTGGTTCGTGAGAGGTGGAATTTGAATGCAGCAGGTCTGCCTCCATCGGTCAAGAGCCTCCTCTACTCGCACACTTTATAGCAATAAATGGCGAGTCTTTGAAGAATGGGGTGAGCAGGGTCATATGTTGTCCCTTTTCAATGCTCAGTGAGGGATATTTTATGCTTTCTTCAAGATCTTCTAGATAAGGGGAAGGCTTTCGGCTTGTCATGTAGGTTTTGGCAAGAAATCGGCAGGCCAGCACCCTTTGATAAGTCGTTTTATGAAAGGGGCGCACCGTAAATGACCGGTATTTAGACAGATGGTTCCTTTATGGGATTTATCCATCGTCCTAGAAGCTTTTTCTCAACACCCTTTTGAGCCATTGGAGGGAGTTGGGCTTAAGTTTCTCTCTTTTAAGATGGTGCTGCTCATAGCCTTAGTAACAGCTAAGCATGTGAGTGACTTGCAGGCTTTGTCTGTTAGCTCATCATGTTTGCAGTTCGCTCAAGGGCTCATTAAGGTTTCCTTTCGTCCTAACCAGGCTTTTGTACTTAAGGTAGTTGACTCAGCATATAGGTGCCCATCTACTGAACTTGAAGCTTTTCACCCTCCTCCGTTCTCTTCTCCGGAGGAGCAAAAGTTGAATTCATTATCTTCGGTATCTTAGGCTCTTCATATGTATGTGAGGAGAACAGCAGGCTTTAGGACTCATGACCAGCTGTTTGTGTCGTGGGCTACTCCTCACAAAGGGAAGCCGTTGTCTCGTCAACAGCTGTCTCATTGGATCATAGATGCTATATCTTTAGCTTATATCTGCAAGGGTATTACACCGCCTAAGGGCTTGAGAACCCACTGCACTCGAGGGATGGCTACATCATGGGCCTTACTTTTACTTACATGGGGAGTTTCTGTTCAAGATATTTATTCAGCAGCAAGTTGGGCTACACCACATACTTTTGTGCGGTTTATAGGTTAGACGTGTCTGAGCCATCCTTAGCACACGCAGTGCTGGAAGCCGGCAGGTCGGTGCCAGTTTAATTGTTTTGTTGTATAGCAGTGATATGGGTGCAATCCAGGAGTGGTCTATATCTCCCATAGTGAAACACTGAGCGAAGTTAGAAAAAGAACAGTGGGTTACTTAACGTAAACTCGGGTTCTTTGATAACAGAGTGAGGTGTTTCACCAGCACTTCCCTCCTTGCATGGGTACGGGAAGAAATCTCTCTATAATGACTTCGGCAGGGGTCGACCTGACTGATATAGGTGGGGCGGAGCCTGGTCACAGGTCAACCTGTCTGTCAAAGTGGTGTCATAGGAGCTTCTGCATTTGGTCATGCCAAAAGCAATCGTTTCTTTTAAGAACCTTTAACTGAAAGATTCTTTTGGAAACCCAAAATGGACCTTCTATGGCAAAAAAACCCTTTGGAACCTGAATTTTTAGGAGTCAAGAATATGGATAGTGCAGTTTAGATCATTTGGTCTTGGAAGAATTCATACTGTGAGATCTCCTCTGAAACTCGAGGAGATACCTGAGGGGGTCAGCAACTCGGGTAAAAAAAAAACAGAAGGCAGGAGTCTTACATTTTTCTTCATTTAATCTCACTTCTTTCTAGGAGAAACAACTGAGACATTAAGGCAGGAAAAACTTCCCACTTTACTGTATGGAAAACAGCAGCTTGGACATTCATCACATTTTCTGTTTCATAGAAAAAAGTAAAACAGGGTCACAACAACATGAGGGTGAGTAAATGATGGCAATTTTAATTTTTTTGGTGAACAACTTTGTTTTTTCATACACTGGTCAATTTTGAGAGTTGAAGAAAAAATTAACTTTTAATTGTTTATTTTATTACACTTAATCTATTTGCATCTGTAGATAATACATATTGTATCTTTAAAGGACATTTTCTCAAAATTATTTTTTTTCCTCATGCACCGAGCAAAAAACCTTCCCTATGTTCTTTAGGTTTTTACAGAGGGGTTTATACATACATCATTTGCCTGATTCTATACTGTACAACATTTTACTCCTAAAAACATGTTAAATATATATATATATTCTTGCTGCTGACAGTATTTTATGATTTCTGAAACGATAAAAAGAGATATCCAAAATCCCTTCTGTAAAAACCTTTGACTCTAATATGTCAACATCATGTATTTTGAACCTGGCTTTATCCATGTTTATTCATTTTATGCAAATGTGTGCATATTTAATTAAACTGCCTCATTTGCATATTTTAACATTTAAACTTGTAATACAAAAAATGTCTGCAATTCTTAATGTAATCAATCAACTAGGGAGATATTGTGATATCTATTAGTTAAAAATTCTTACCCTATTCACCTCGGCTGTCTTGCCTCGAAGCACCAGCACACTGGGGCTCTTCTAAAGAAAGAAAAGTTCTTCGTTTAGCTACGACGATCTTTGGGGTTCTAATTGGAACGTTTGTGGATTCTGTCAGCGGGGCGTTTCTTCTCTGTAGGGTGCGAGAGGCAGGTGGGATGGGGGAGGTTGGGTGTGATGGTTTGGTCATGTATCCTTGCAAATTTCTCCACTCAGTGTCAGTGGGCTGTAAACGATGCCAGCACGCATTTTATCCCATAAATATTTATCACATGGAGCAAGAGAGAAACCGAATGGGGTGTGGGGGTGGGGGGGGGGAGTAAAAAGAAAGAGATGAAGTGATGAGGATTCTGCTGGAAGAGTCCTAGAGAGTGAACGCTGTTAGTTTGTCATGCTTGGGTGGGCCGGGTCCCTGTAATTACTGTGTATGCTCAGCAGCACTCGGAGAGAGACGAACCGGCCACAGCCAGATGGCTGCAGACATTAGGGGGCCGCAGAATTCCACACGCTCTTCTCTCACACATGGTCCGGCATTATCCAAAACAAATCGGACTGGGCATTATGGTGTCAATTAGGAAACCAAACACTAGACGTTCTTCTAAAGATCATCACGGCTAATATTGTTTTACTTGAGCGTCTCCCACCAGTTCTACGGACAATAAAGACTCACGAACTAATCTTGATCAACATATTTGGAGATTGGCTGTGAATGGATACAGATATGCCGAACTCTTAAATAATTTGTCTGGAATAACCGCGAGCACTGAGTCAGTCTCTGCGGTTCAGTAAAATAAGCACACATTCTATTTATAAAGAGGTAAACACTCTACACATCCAACAGCCCCGACAGAGCTCAGACAGTAACAGCCTCACATGTCAAATTAATTGAGCTGGTATACTGAGATGCATTGTGGGTGGTGGACTATGTTTACATCAGCTGTAGCTCTTGTCTATATGCTTAAATGCCTGGAATATGAAGACACATAAATATACTAAATGAAACCAGCACTGTAAAATGATGAGAAAGTTGATTTAAATGAAAATATATATAAAAAATATATAGTTATGATTTATTTTAAATATTAAAAATATGACTATAATATATTGCAATATTATAATTAAATGGAAAAAATAATTTTATATAAAAATAAATGTACACACAACATACATTTTTTTATTTTATATTTAAATTTGCTATATTTTCAATATGTATATATATATATATACATATTTGACCCTGGGCCACAAAACCAGTCATAAGGGTTCATTTTTTAAAATTGAGATGTATGCATCATCTGAAAGCTTAATAAATAAGCTTTCCATTGATGTATGGTTTGTTAGGATAGGGCAACATTTAGCCAAGATACAACTATTTGAAAATCTGGAATCTTAGGGTGCAAAAAAATTAAAGCCTTTAAAGTTGCTGGTAGGAAATTTACAAAATATCTTCATGGAACATGATCTTTTCTTAATATCCTAATGATTTTTGGCAAAAAAGAAAAATCGATAATTTTGACCCATACAGTGTATTTTATTTTATTTTTATTATATTATACTTATATATCGGATATATATTTTTTATATTAAATACTTTATCATACTAATACTATGTTTTGTTAAAATTAAATGTTTGTTAAATATAAACAATAAATACAAATACAAGTAAATTGACAATTAAAATCATCTTAAGATTTACCATTTCTGTTTCTAAATACTTTAGTTTATCCTTTATAATTATAGAAATTGTAATAAATTTGTAATAGAAATATGTAATACATTTTTACGTTATTTTAATTAATACATTTAAACATTTTAGTACTTTTTTCTCTTCGATTTGATTTGTTGTACAGTAATCTCAAAGAGATTGAGCCATTAAAAGACCAAAAAATATTCAACTTCTTATTATTTTGAACTTATTTCATCAATAAAACAATCAACTTGGCCTTGGCTGCACTTTTTGCATGAGCCAGTGTTTAAAAAGAAAGCTCTAACTACATAAAAGAAAGTAAATTAATTGTTTAAAATAAAGTACAAAATACTAAAACAAAAATTAAAACTGACAGTTTGACTTACTGAGCTTATCTGTGTAAATTTATAACCAATCTTTCAACTTCACTGTCAAGATGATACAAAGTAACTTCACAGTATACTAGAAAGAGACATAACACTGTCCAACAAAATCAATTTCCAGATATGGAAATATGTGATTTGTAACCAGAAAAGTAATTGCAAAAAAGAAAAGACAGACAAATACAGACAAAAATAAAGTTAAATAGAACAAAATAAAAACTTAAATCATATATATGGTATATACAGTATATATATATATATAATATTGCAAATATAGCATATAGCAATAAATAAATAAAAAATTATATATATATACTGTATATGTGGGTGGGTGTGTGTGTGTGTGTGTGTATGTACATTATATATATATATATATATATATATATATATATATACACACTGCTGCTCAAAAGTTTGGGATCAGTAGTTTTTTTTATTGTTTTTTAAAGAAGTTTCTTCTGCTGATCAAAGCTGCATTTACAAAAATACAGAAAAAACTGTAATATTGTGAAATATTATTGCAATTTAAAATAACGGTTTTCTATCTTAAAATATGTTAAAATATAATTCATTCCTGTGATGCAAAGCTGAATTTTCAGTATCATTACTCCAGTCTTCAGTGTCACATGATCTTTCAGAAATCATTCTAATATTCTAATTCATAATCAATGATGGAAACAGTTGTGCTGCTTAATATTTTTTTAAACCTGTGACACTTTTGTCAGGATGTTTTGATGAATAAAAAGTTAAAAAGAACAGCATTTATTTCAAATATAAATCTTTTGTAACAATATACACTACTGTTTAAAAGTTTGGGGTTAGTAAATTTTTTTCTTTTTTTAAAATAAATTAATACTTTTATTCAGCAAGAATGTGCTAAATTGATACAAAGTGATAGTAAAGATTTATTTATTTATGATTTAACGCCATGTCAGCAGCAGTGGCTATATTCATGGCAAGAGGAAACATTTCAATTTCACAATTCAGTCGTATATATTTAATTTCAAAACAATTTTGTTTGAAAATTATATATAAATAAATATATATGTACAAATATACAAAAACATACATATAATAAAAATAATAACATGAACAAAAGTAATAAGAACAATTATATAGTCTTTCAGCTTAATGCATGACAAAAAAAATTTAAATTGATAGTAAAGATTTATTTATTTATGATTTAACGCCATGTCAGCAGCAGTGGCTATATTCATGGCAAGAGGAAACATTTCAATTTCACAATTCAGTCGTATATATTTAATTTCAAAACAATTTTGTTTGAAAATTATATATAAATAAATATATATGTACAAATATACAAAAACATACATATAATAAAAATAATAACATGAACAAAAGTAATAAGAACAATTATATAGTCTTTCAGCTTAATGCATGACAAAAAAAATTTAAATTGATAGTAAAGATTTCTATTGTTAGAAAATATTTCTATTTTAAATAAATGCTTTTCTTTTTAACTTTTTATTCATCAAAAAATCCTGACAAAAGTATCACAGGTTCCAAAAAAAAAATTAAGCGGCACAACAGTTTCAATCATTAATTATGAATTAGCATGTTAGAATGATTTCTGAAGGATCATGTGTGACACTGAAGACTGGAGTAATGACACTGAAAATTCAGCTTTTAACACAGGAATAAATTATATGTTAAAGTACATTCACATATAATATTTCACAATATTACAGTTTTTTTCTGTATTTTTGATCAAATAAATGCAGCCTTGATGAGCAGAAGAAACTTCTTTAAAAAACAATAAAAATCCTACTGATCCCAAACTTTTGAGAGGCAGTGTACATATACACACACATGTATATACACGTGTGTGTGTATATATATATATATATATACACACACACACACACACGTTTATATATATATATATATATATATATATATATATATATATATT
>NW_015505198.1:2265709-2275031 GCF_001515645.1 Sinocyclocheilus grahami | reverse complement strand
TCATTACTCCAGTCTTCAGTGTCACATGATCTTTCAGAAATCATTCTAATATTCTAATTCATAATCAATGATGGAAACAGTTGTGCTGCTTAATATTTTTTTAAACCTGTGACACTTTTGTCAGGATGTTTTGATGAATAAAAAGTTAAAAAGAACAGCATTTATTTCAAATATAAATCTTTTGTATCAATATACACTACTGTTTAAAAGTTTGGGGTTAGTAAATTTTTTTCTTTTTTTAAAATAAATTAATACTTTTATTCAGCAAGAATGTGCTAAATTGATACAAAGTGATAGTAAAGATTTATTTATTTATGATTTAACGCCATGTCAGCAGCAGTGGCTATATTCATGGCAAGAGGAAACATTTCAATTTCACAATTCAGTCGTATATATTTAATTTCAAAACAATTTTGTTTGAAAATTATATATAAATAAATATATATGTACAAATATACAAAAACATACATATAATAAAAATAATAACATGAACAAAAGTAATAAGAACAATTATATTGTCTTTCAGCTTAATGCATGACAAAAAAAATTAAATTGATAGTAAAGATTTCTATTGTTAGAAAATATTTCTATTTTAAATAAATGCTTTTCTTTTTAACTTTTTATTCATCAAAAAATCCTGACAAAAGTATCACAGGTTCCAAAAAAAAAATTAAGCGGCACAACAGTTTCAATCATTAATTATGAATTAGCATGTTAGAATGATTTCTGAAGGATCATGTGTGACACTGAAGACTGGAGTAATGACACTGAAAATTCAGCTTTTAACACAGGAATAAATTATATGTTAAAGTACATTCACATATAATATTTCACAATATTACAGTTTTTTTCTGTATTTTTGATCAAATAAATGCAGCCTTGATGAGCAGAAGAAACTTCTTTAAAAAACAATAAAAATCCTACTGATCCCAAACTTTTGAGAGGCAGTGTACATATACACACACATGTATATACACGTGTGTGTGTATATATATATATATATATACACACACACACACACGTTTATATATATATATATATATATATATATATTTATTTATTTTTGATGGAACTTCACTCTGACTTCACTGTCACTTGGTAAATCATGTAATTTTACAAGATTGAAAGATGTTAACATGTTCAACATTTACAAGGTGCAAAATCCAAATTTCAAGAAAATACACAACCAGAATATTTCAAGTTCTTGTCTGTTACCGTAACCACAAAAACAGAAATCTGAGAGTCGAAGGAAAACTGTTCTTTGGTAATCCACATGATGGCTCAAATACTGCTGATAGAGCTTAATAACTCACATTAGAGCTGCTGCTGGGGTTGAAACTGAAGCTTGTATCAGCGCTTTTCTCTCTCTGTCCTGCCCTGCTCATGCAGTGAAACCCCTCCTCCTTCCCATCAGGTACTGCTTCAACCCCCCTCTTCAGGTACGCTCCAGAATGCCAATTTATTGTCCCCGTGCCATACTGCGATTGTACAAATTCATTCTGCTTCCAATTAATTAGGAAGAAAGAATACTGGAGCGAAAAGTAACTCCTGAGCACGGGATTAATTGAAGTCAGCCACTGACACGCGGCATTTCTCAAAATAACTCGCTATGTCACATTCGGATGAGTATAATAATTGGATGTAAGGACTTGAAGTAAACAAACGGGGGAATGGATATCACAACATTTCCATGGAAACTACATGACAAAAGCAGGACAGGTTGCCAAAACAGAGTGTCGCGAAGCCGGTTTCCGCTCTAAGGCTTTTATGTCCGCCATCATCAAGCTAATTGCTGTATCTGTGAGCTAATGTTCCCATTCAGACGTCCCTATAATAGCCCTTCACTCTGGCAGTCCGGAAAGAAAAAAAAAAAAAAAGAGTGATTTGCAAATACATCATTAGAGACCGGAAGGATACTTCATGACCTTTGTTTTCTTGATACCTTTAAGGCCACTTGATATAATTTATCATGTATCCTATTGTTTATGCTTTTTTATAAATGCTTTTAACCTTGTGGACTTTAATAACCTCTCTTACACTTTTTCATACTAGAATTAATGCTTATTAACAATATCCAAAAATCCATTCCAAAATATTTTTCAGAACCAAAAATGTCATGCATCAACTGATTTATTGTGTTAAACAGCATTCTGTAGTGGACATTTTTGGTCGTATTTACCTTGATTCTTCTTCATTTTCTTCAAACATAATGTCTCATATTTCACATTTCATCTTCTTGGTAACCAAGTCCTAAGTCAAAAGAAAAACCCCCAAAAATTTTTTGAAATAATGTAACTTTTTGAGATAGAAAATACAACTAAACTTTGTGATGTAAATTATGATTAAACTCCAGCATCAAATAGCTATATGAATTTCCATATACAAAAACAATCAATTTTTTTTTATTTTTCAAACTAGTTCCTGCCAATACATTTGATTCACATTAAATTTTGAGAGAGAAATCTTGACATCGTGCTGAATGAAATAAAACAATCTAGGTGTTTAACTGCTTCGACCTAAAATATTCAGATCTTAAAATAATATTTAAATAATTTAACAACACATTTGCATAGTAACAGTTCTCTGATGTTGGTAAATGGTCACATGACATGCAAGCACTGGGGATGCACTGAAATGAAAATTCTAGGCCGAAGCCGAACAAAATGAAACATTGGGCCGAAGGCCAAATACCGAATACGGTTTTTCACATTTTTCCCCCATGTAGGCCTATTTTGCCATTTTTTTCACAATTGCATTAATTAAATTGCCAAAATGTTCTTTTTACTGTTTTGTCCTGCTTTTCAAATAAAAAATCAATTGAAATCGATGGGCACACTTTAAAAAGACTAGATTTGGTTAAATGGCAAATGCTATGTAAGGAATTAAGTATTTATGGGTTTATTCTCTCAGTTCAACCTTCCCTCTGGACTTCATTACAGTAACCACTTTATTACTTCCCAGTGACATCAGAAGTGCCTTTCTGCTGTATAAAATGCTCTTCTCTCTGTGCATTCTGGCATTGTTGAGTGCTTTTGGTTACCATAGA
The DNA here is from genome assembly GCF_001515645.1 of Sinocyclocheilus grahami. Lineage (NCBI taxonomy): Eukaryota > Metazoa > Chordata > Actinopteri > Cypriniformes > Cyprinidae > Sinocyclocheilus > Sinocyclocheilus grahami. The sequence goes on along the minus strand of NW_015505198.1, from coordinate 2,271,985 downwards.
AACATGCCATGAAGTGAATTTTATCAACTTTCTTTCATTCAGTCTTTTTTTTTTTCTTTCTTTATTCAAACATGTTACGTTTTACTAAAGAGCCTTCATTCTGAACTAACTGATCAAACAAGGTTATAGCTACTGTCAGTCAACTGTGGCAGCAAAGTGTTCGGTTTATACTAGTCATCTCTGCGAGATGATTATATTCATTTATTCCATGAAATAAAAATCTGACAAAAATTGGTGCCCTTGATTGATGCAGTGAGCCACTCGCATCCTCAAAGCTCACTCACGGCGAAAAACAGGATGCCTGACATGGCTTTTCAGTCATTAATTTTAAATCAGATTTCTGCCTTCCCACAAGTCTCTACCATGACTGTAAGCAGGTAGCAGAAACATTTTAAAATGTTAGGAATTTTGAGGTAGGTGGTCTTGAAATTCATTTAGCCTTGGGTTATTCAGTCCTCGCTCACTTAAGCAAGATAAAACACAACCGAAGAAAAAAATAAAAGACGTTTTAACAACTTGTTAGGTCTTTACAGAGCATCTGTTGCTACAGTTTCCACAAAAATATTAAGCAACACAACTGTTTTCAACAGTTCAGGAAACGTTTCTCAAGCACCATATTAGAATGATTTCTAAAGGATCATGTGAGACTGGAGTAATGATGCTGAAGATCAGCTTTGCATCACAGGAATAAATTAGATTTTTAAATATATTCAAATATAAATCAGCTGTTTAAAATTTTAATAATATTTCTGTATTTACTGTATGTTTGAACAAATACATGCAGACTTGGTTAGCATAGGAGACTTCTTTCAAAAACCCAAGTGCATAAGCATTATTGTAAGGATAATATAATATTTGTATTCATTATTTTCCTTTCCTATTTTGAATTCCAGAGCTGTTTGCTTTTTAAAAAGTCATTTCCATGCTAAACCACCCACATCATGTAATCATGCGTTTGTTTAATGACATTTTAAGAGCAATAAGTGCATTGCATTCAGAGTTTCCCATCATGCATTCTATCAAGGAGGTGTTTTTTCAGAGACAGGGTTCAACTCTGAAAAGCAGGTGGCCGTTCATTCACCGACCTGCCGCACCTCTGCACCGAAACTGCAGTCATGACCTACTTAGTGGCAACTGGCAGTTTTCCAGCTCTCAAATTAGCATGTCAGATAGGATTATGCTCCTCTGACTGATCCACTGCTAATTAACACCAATAATGATTGAAGTATTTTAGAAGGAAGACAGAATGAAAATGCTTGTTTAGGACAATCCGCCCATATGGAGTTTAGATGCAACAAATCTCATCTACACACCCAGCAGCTGTTGTTACCTTAAAGGGGACATATCAGAAAAAACAAGATTGTCTTTTTAAAAGCAAATAAATAAGTATAATACTAATTAGTGAACTAAACTGCTCATTTAAATTCCTTCAATCCTTTAAGAAAGCATTTAACATGGAAACAGCCTGGCCAATTATAACAGATGTTATGTACAGAAGTCTTAAAGGACTAGCTCACATAAAAATAAAAAATCATCATTTACTCACCCTCACGTTGCTCCAAACCCATATTACTTTATTTTTCTTCTTTGGAACATAAAAGTAAATGGTTTAAACAAAGTGTATGCTGCTATTTCATAACAAAATCATATAACCAGGTTGTTAGGCTGTAAAAGAATAGTTAACAGTTCAAATGAAAATTTGCTGAAAATGTATTCACCCTCAGACCGTCCAAGACGTAGATGAGTTTGTTTCTACATCAGAACAGATTCTGACTTGCTCACCAATGGGTCCTTTGCAGTGAATGGGGGCCGTCAGAATGTGAGTCCAAACAGCTGATAAAAACATCTTCAGTCCACCAGTTAACATCTTGTGAATTGAAAAGCTGCATGTTGTAAATAACAAATCCATCATTAAGAGATTTTAAATTTAAACCGTTGCTTTCAGCTAAAATACCAGTACACAATCAAGCGGACGTTTGGCCAGAAGCGATGATTTAGTATCTTGATGGATTTTTTTATTACAAACATGCAGTTTTTCTCTTCACAAGACATTAATTGATGGACTTGAGTCATGTGGATTATTGTGCTGTTTTTATCAGCTTTCATTCTTACGGCACCCATTGACGACATCAAACACAGTGTTTACTAAATGAATATGCATTATGCGCAATTTGCTGTGCGGACAAAACGGAGTGAACATTTTTGAGAAAATGTTGATAAATAAACTCAAAGAACATAAGGGTAAGTAAATGGTGACAGATTTTAGGGGTTATTTTAGACATTACTGCTAAGTGTTGATAAATATCAGCCCAGTCAGTTACAATGAGCGGCGTAACTAACATACGATCATTAGTGAAGAAAATGTAAACAGATTTTTTTAAATTGCAGTCCCAGTTCATTTAGTGTAATACGCCGTGAGTAGAGGAGATGGTAATCAGACTACATTGAAAAATTAGGCTGTCGTCTCCGGGGGGATCTTGAACCATTTCTGATACTGGAAAGTGAAAAAAGCAAATTATGTTTTGGATGTTGGTGATTTTTATCTTGCAGGTTTTATTGCAGGTGACCTGAGAAACACTGAACAAGCCCGTGGAGACTGGGAGCGTATTGAATGCATACGTATTAATTAATTCTGCAAAGCATGACACATGTGGCACAGACTTGGATTTCTACTAATTAATTGTTTCAGCTGCACAGTCAAGCACGATCGCTTGACAATTCCCACAGGGATTCAAAGAAAGCATATAGAGCAGCTTTACTGAGCAGACAGCTACAAGTTTGCACAATATTATTCTCCTTGTTCTTCTAAACCGATTTACACAGCAGCTGAATGTTGTACGCGTGCACATATTTCAGAGAGACCAATTAGGAACATCTATCTCTTAACATCCTTGAAACATGATTTAATTTAACGTCTCTTTTATGAAACATATGATGAGCACAGAAGTGAAGAGAAAAATACATTTGATTTCGTTCCTGAATATCACACAATGGAGTTCTACACCAATGTCTCCTTGTTCACTGCTCCAAACTGAATTTTTTTTCTCCCTCGTTTTTCTTTTTTTGAGACCAGAAGATGCTCATTCACTCAAAATGATAGACACTGCGCAAGTAAACAAACTTGCCGTTGAGAAAGTATCTGAATTAATTAGGTTTGTTTTATACACCAGTGGGTCTTTTCCCGCACTGCAATGAGGCTTGAGAGAGACATTTAATTAAAGAAAAGATTAACTGTTTTTATTATTCATACCAGCTCGGTGGCATCTGTGTGAATTGAATTTCATATTCATATGCCACAAGAGAGGGAAGCTTAATTTAGACTAATAAATTCTATTTTTTGCAGGCTTCTGTAAACACAAAGGTGCTGATTATTTCATATATACAGTAAATTTTGCAATGCGAAGATGTGTCACCAGAGCTGCTTTGAACAACCCTGCAGCTAATTTAAAGCAGTTATGTGACTTGAACATGGAAACAATGTAAATGTTGACATTATTTACTCATCTGCATGTCATTCATACTCCTATGTTATGCTGTCATTTTGTTGATGGAACATGAATTTTCACATTGATTTTATCCATAAGCATAAAAAGCACCATAAAAGGGGTCCAAATAGCATGCCATCTAACCTGTGTCAAAATACACAGCTTATTTGTTTAAAACTATTTTCTCTTGTAAACAGTGCTTGATCTGAGCATATTTCCCTCCTGATAGACTTTTGGACAGAGGTCTCACATTTTAGCCAGAAGCAATTTTTTTTTTTTAAATGTCTTGAGGAATTTATTTACATGCAGCTTCTCGCTTCACAAGATGTTAATTGATGGATTTGAGTGATGTGGATTACTTGTGGATTATTGTGATGTTTTTGTCAGCTGTTTGGACTCTCATTCTGACGGCACCCATTCACTGCAGAGGATCCATTGGCGAACAAGTGATGTAATGCTACATTTCTCCAAATCAGTTCCAATGAAGAAACAAACTCATCTACATCTTGAAGATGAGGGTGAGGGTGAGGACATCATTTTCATTATAATATTCATTCAATACATTCTGTCTAAAAGAGTAATAGTAACCAATGGGGTGGAGTTTAGCAAAGAGGTCAACTAAAGTAAACAAGTTCAAATTCGTAAACATCTGCTTTGCACTTGGCAGCTGCTTTCTAACCATGATTCACATATTGTGTTTGAGAGTGCCAAATAATACAAATCTATTGTTACTCAAGCTCAACATGCCAGTGAGAACAAAATATCAGATCAACTGTAACACTGCACGCATTCGAGAAGTGTTTTATCCACTTTCCTGCTGTTCTCCATCATTAGCTGACATTCACAGGAGGATGTTTGGTTTGCATAGCTCAGAAGACATCAAGAATTCTGTTGCATCTCTTGTTGGCGACAAAAATGTGACTTTTTTTGTTACTTAAAAGCAAAACTCCCAAAACATCACATCACAAATAATTTCATGATGTTTTGTATCTTGCAGTCACACTGTGACATGCACGTTTTTAATTGTGCCATCGAAAACAAACATGCATGCATGACTGAATTCCTCACTGGCTGAAGTTTGAGCACATCGTGGACTCTGTTGTGGGCAACAGCAGAATGAGTTGGATTTAATTGGTTTCACTTTTGTCAGGGAAAGAAATACTCACCATTTGAAGAGAAGCAGCACTAAATCACCAATTCTCTTTCATTTTGCACCTATGAGCAGACAGCCAGGAAATAAAAATGAGGGATTAAAGCGCAAAAACCTTTATCGTTAGCTTCAAAGAGCAGATAAATACGCAAGTTTCTCCCTTTTTTCCACATTTAGAAATAGCGTCCCTTTGAAGGTGGCATTTGATGTTCAAATAATTATTCCTAATCAGACAATCCTCCATTCAAAGCACTACATTTCTTAATTTTGACTTAGTTTTCAGTCCAAGTTTAATTTGAATTTAATCTCAATATCAATTCTGTGTCGTTTTTGCTGGATGTTACACATTTAATCTAGTGATTTGCAGAGCTGCTTTAATGCTCAACAAATACCTGAAGTTTTAGTTATGAAGATAAACTCCAAACTCAAAGTTAGGAAACTTAGAGTCCCCGCGTAAAGTGAAAGACTTTGGGTGTGTCGTTATTGTTTTCATATTTATTAATCTGCGTTTAATACAGGGATTCCCAAACAGTTTTGTCACTTATTAAAATTAACTATCTGTTGGAATACTGCAGAGGAAGTTAATATTTCATTTGCATGTTTACATTTGCACACACATTTGCATGTTTACAGTTCTCTGATGTCAGTTAATGGTCACATTGACATGCAGGTAAACAAATAAAATATTTATATTTTTAGTGTTGAAGTGTTTAAATTGCTTTTATTTCAAGGTTTATAAGGTTTTTATCAACTCACTATTCACTGTCTATCAACTCACATGGAATATATTTTGTTCTTTTTGCTTTTTTTATATCAATATGGTACGTTTAAAACAAGTTTGACAAAAAAAAGTAATCTAAAAGTAATCTTAACCAGTAGTCAGATAACATTAACCAAAATGAGTTACCTAGATTACGTTACTAACTACAGTTTTCATCATGTAATCAGCAATGGACTACAATTAGTAAGTAATCTACCCAGATTTGTGTATATATATGTGTGTGTGTGTGCATGTTTATGTGGTTTATGAGGACACAAATTTGTATAATAACATGGGTATGACATATGTATTACAACGAGAAGGTGATTTATGAGGACATTTTCAGTGTCCCCGTAATTCAAAAGGCTTATAAATAATTCAGAATGAGTTTATTTGAAAATCTAAACATGCAGAAAGTTTCCTGTAAGGGGTAGGGTTGGTGTAGGGCAATAGAAAATACGGTTTGTACAGTATAAAAACCATTACACCTATGGAGAGTACCCATAAACCATAAAAACAAACCTGTGTGTGTGTGTGCACGCGCATGTTCTTGACATTAAAAGTAATGGCTGCTGAAAATCCAGATGTTTTTCATCACTGGACTCATTACATTTTTTTAATACATTATATTGAAAACGTATTTTAAATTCTAATAATATTTCAAAATATTTTGTCTTTTTTTCTGTACTTTTTTAAACAAATAAATGTATCCTTGAGCATAATAGTTTTCAAAGACATAAAAAATATACTTTTTTATGCATATACACATGTGTAGTATGAATGCAATCCAGACACACTACACTAGTTTGCATGTTAAATGCTGCATAACAGGGAAACAGAAAAGATAGATGGATGTCTAGCGGTGATGCTCAAACCAAAAG
>NW_015505198.1:2219863-2265699 GCF_001515645.1 Sinocyclocheilus grahami | reverse complement strand
AATGGCTGCTGAAAATCCAGATGTTTTTCATCACTGGACTCATTAAATTTTTTTAATACATTATATTGAAAACGTATTTTAAATTCTAATAATATTTCAAAATATTTTGTCTTTTTTTCTGTACTTTTTTAAACAAATAAATGTATCCTTGAGCATAATAGTTTTCAAAGACATAAAAAATAGACTTTTTTATGCATATACACATGTGTAGTATGAATGCAATCCAGACACACTACACTAGTTTGCATGTTAAATGCTGCATAACAGGGAAGCAGAAAAGATAGATGGATGTCTAGCGGTGATGCTCAAACCAAAAGACAACAAACTCAAACACAAATAGCGTCACTTGCACTTTAAATGCCATTAATGTTAAACAAAAGGCTGGAGCGCTGCTGACGCTTTAGGGGCTGGACTGACTCATCTCACCTGTCTAGGGAAAACGAGGCTGATCGTGACATACCGCCTGCTTTTTCCTGTCCTAAAGACTGGGTCAGACCAGAGCTCCTGTTTTGAGAAAGATTTGTGTGAACATGCAAAGAAAACCGGAGTTACAATGACTGTAATTCACAGTTACATTTTGCACCAAGTACACTTTCACATGCTACTGTTTAAATCAAACATAAAATCCATCAAACTGCAAGAAAAATTTACGTCTAGACACACTGGCATCACGGATATCATGAAACATGCATGCATAAACATGACCTCTTTAATAGTGGCTTGTTTACCTTCCATCTGACAGGCGTCGAGAACACAAGGCACATCCTTTCAGCCAGCTGTCAAACTATGTCACTGCTGTCAAAATCGTATTATAATCTCACCACGCGATGCTCGGAAACAATGCCGCCTTTCAAAGGATGAGGACGCATCTAGACACTCTAAATATAACTCTGAAGCAGATACATCTAATAAACTCCACGGGTTGTAAGAGCACTTGAAACAAATTGGTTCCTTTCCTTCCTGCACATATCCAATCTTCTGCTCATGAATAAAGAAGTTCTTGATTTCCAGACTTGATGTTTTAAAGGAGAAGACAAGTCAAATGTTGAAAGCCAATCTGATCTCAAAGTTTCGATGAGTGAAATCAAATCATCCCGTGGATCAAACTCCAGCTATGTCATAGATTTTCAACTAGCAAATCAAAGTTATAGCAAATTGAAAAGGATCTCAGCTCAACTATCTCAGTTATTTCTGCTACTTTCGTAAGGTCAGCTGAGACTCCAATTCTCAGAGCTGGTAGCATCAAAGTGGCTCTCCGCTAACGTCTCTGAAGTTTAGACTAGAAGGTTCTTAGCTTGATTTTCTTCATTTGGACCAGGTTCAGATGGCATACAATCTCTGTAATTTCAGTTTGTTCTCTGAGTTCACTGCCAAAACTAGAATATTTCATAGTTAATTATTTTGCGGCGTTTGCTAAGGTGGTCATCACTATTACTATTGCTCATACGTAAAAAAAGTTTTTTTAAAAAAGTTTTTTCAACTTTGACATTTACATCTTCCTGCATTATTTGTGCTACAAGCGTGAAAGATACAGTACGTCAAACTGTGTAGCTTTTGAGGAGACTGTTGCTTGGTGGAAAATAATACGGCCAAAAAAATCTCATAGTCTTGAAGGAGGGATTTGAGACTTGCTGGTGGGCTCTTTGGGTTTGAGCCAGTTAGACACCACCTGGAACACCATAGCAACCGCATAGCAACATGCTTAAAGCAATAGTTCTCTTCCAAAAATTTATATTTGCTGAAACTTTACTCACCCTCAGGCCATCCTAGACGTGCATGAGTTTGTTTCTTCATCAGAACAGATTTGGAGAAATGTAGCATTGCATCACTTGCTCACTAATGAATCCTCTGCAGTGAATGGGTGCCGTCAGAATGAGAGTCCAAACCGCTGATAAAAACATCACAATAATCCATCATAATTTTAAACAGTCCAAACTGTTCTAAACAATTACTTCAGTGGATTTTGATGTAAGCGAACAACAGGGAATGTTTTGTTTTGTTTTTCACTGGGGGAAGCGTTATTATGGATTATGGACTCATATTTTGGCCAGGACAGACAGTTTAAAGTTAAAACACCTTAATGATGGATTTGTTCTTACAAACACACAGCTTTTCACTTCACAAGACGTTAATTGATGGACTGGAGTGGTGTGGTGATTACTTGTGGATTATTGTGATGTTTTAATCAGCTCTCATTCTGACGGCACCCATTCACTGCAGAGGATCCATTGGTGAGCAAATTATGTAATGCTAAATTTCTCCAAAACTTTTCCAATGAAGAACCTCATCTACATCTTGGTTCGCCTGTGAGTAAATACATTTTGCAATCAATTGCAAACTATTTCTATTTCTTTAAAACCTCTCAGAACACCCTAGCAACCACATAGCAACACACTGCCAACTAATCACAATAACCTGCATCACCTGAACATTTTCAGAAAATGTAAAATCTAGTTTTAAAAATCCTGTTTCCGTGATGTTTCCCCTTTAAATGTTTAACATTAGGGAAACAACTAATTCATTATTAAGTATTTTGTCTTGACTTAAGCAAAGGTCAACGGTAATTTAAATTCTAGTCTAAACAGTCCTAATTTGCTATTAGCTGCATGAATGCACCGCACATTTTGCATGCTCCATATAAGGAATTGTCTGTTATTTCTGATCTCCGTGTCACAATTGAGCCGAGCTGGGACACGGAGACATCTTTTTCACAGTGAGTGAACGTAGATGTCAAAGCCAGATTGAGTTGAGATTTGAGAGTTGATGGCTTTATAGAGCGTGTGAAGGCTGCAAGGTTGAAGCCTCACAGTTGATAAAGATTAGAAATGAATCAGGGCTTCAGAAGAAAGGAGCAATGAATGATGGGTAGTTGAAGGTCATGACAAAGTTGCGAGGTGTTTTTAAATCTATAATTATTATATTTTCACACACGCACACACACATAATATATATATATATATCATCTCATATATATATATATATATATATATATATATATATATTATTGTACTGTATATATATGTGTGTGCGTGTGTGTGATAGATCAATTAATTGCGCATATGCAAATTATATAATTGCAATTGTAAGACATTATAAATTAGAATATATTGAACGGCTGTTAATGTCTTGTCTACACGCATGAGTCAATGGCTTTTATATGAAAGCACGTCCTTCCACAGTCTGTGCGCTTCCTTTCCCTGCTGAGACTCAGATGACTTCAGGAAAAACAACTCAACCCAACTCATTGTGTTATACTGAAGATACTGAAGAGCCGCAGGTTTTAAAGTAGCTGTAAATGAATTCAGCATGCTGGTGGTCCGGCATGTTTTCAAAAAGCTATTGGATGGACGTCACATTCGGTGTCCCTGCAGAGGACGCAATGGAGCGAATGTGGTTAAACTGGAGATTTGAATGAGAGCGCAGAACTCGAGACTCCCTACAGTGCTGTTATTTTACTTTGAAAATAGTTTGATTTACTTGTACTTCCTATTTCCGTATACTGATAGTGGAATACAAATATTTCCCTATGGGCAGGTTAGAAGTTCGTTATTGTAGGCAGAAGCCCTGCTGAGAGGAGTACAAACAGTACATAATAAATGCCCCAAGCGTTCGGTCCGAATCAGCCACGTTGTCCCACTTTTATTATTCCTCCTGATGAATATGGATCTTACTTATCATAATTTAGCCAAATGTGAATCAGGAGCAGCACATGAAATAGCATATGTAGTTCTGCCAGTGTTTTAACACTGAGCTCAAAGCAAAAAGAGGTTGAGGATTTAAATGCAGCATTAATATTAATCAAAACAATCAACATGCATACTTCCCTGCCACACAGTATGCAGAAAGCAGCATGTCAGATGAGTAGGATGAACAAATACTAAACATTCATGAATAAAAATAGTTAGTGAACAATACCTGAATGACCAACTGCATCCGCTGGGATTCTGAAACATTGACACGTTGTTGCTATCCCAGAATGCCATAGCTGAGGACACAAAAAGACTTTAAATGTCATATTCAATTTTACATTTCAGATTAAATTTCTGTCATCATTTACTCACGGTCACATTGCTCTAAACCTATATAACTTTCCTTTTTTTGAGAAACACAAAAGGAGACATTTTGAAGAATGTTCACGCTGCTCTTGTCCATATCTAAGCATAAAGTGACCAGTTTTTTTTTCAACAAAGACAAAAATCCATAAAAACATCATAAACGTAGTTCATATCAGGGCTATTATAGTTAGCTAAAACAAATTAAAATGAATACCATAAAAAACATTTTTGTAACTTGAAATAAAATAAATCTTAACTGAAATAAGACTTTTTAAAAACTTATTTCATCTAGTTGCCAATGCAACATTTTCTTTTTTAAATTTAGCTACCTTGATGTACAAAAATACATTAAAACTGAAATAAAATAAAATATATAAAACTGAAAATATTTATAAAACTATATAGAATAAATGACTATATGTAAGTAAAAATGACAAAACACCCAACAAAATTTCTAAAACTTTTCAAATTAGAATAAAAACAGAAAATTCATAAAAATAAAAACTGATTTAAAATATTAATAAAGTCTATAGTTTACACTGGTCCATATGATTGCGCAGTGCTTCTGAATCCATACAATAACTTGGTGCAAAAAAACTGACTGAAATTTAAGCTGAAATTGAGTGAAAAACTCCACATGACGCATCATAATTCCTCACACAAATTTGTACACATTTAGCTGATTTGATCATTATTGCAATTCCGCAGATTTCCCATCCAATATGAGATTTTAATCTGTATAAAGTGTGGGAAAAAATGCACAGATTTCACACAGGCCTAGGTTTGTGGTACACTGTAAAACAATTTAAGCCAGCAGAACAAAAAAAATCTTAGTACTAATTTCCCCTAGCTTTTTCTTGTTCACTCAACTTTTGTAAAAATCAGTTATACTGACTGAAAAGAAGTTGTCAGTCATACAAAAAATGTTTGGTTGAGTTAACTCAAGATTGTTTGTTTTCTAGAGATGTGCAACAATTCTATAACAAACTGTTTAGTTGTGCCAACTCAACATTTTTTGTCTGTAGAACTCAAATACTGTACTTGAAGTTGACTGAACAAAAAAATGCTACTGGAAATTGGTTCTAAGAAATAATATGTTACAACTGAAAACAGCAATAACAGTGTCCAAGTCAAAAACTCAAAACACTGACACAATATTAACAAAACATTTATTCAAAAGAGCAATTTTTTAAGACAATGTTTTCAAACATTTGCCTGTTTAAGGCAATTAACCAGGCAAATATACCCATCATTAAAATCAATTAATGATGACCATAGACATTGAGTCTAAACTGTCTAAAAATGCATGGCCTAATGGTTAGAGAGTTGGACCTGTAACCCAAAGATTGGAGGTTCGAGTCTCGGTACTGGCAGGGATTGTAGGTGGGGGAGTGAATAACCAGCGCTCTCTTCCAATACCCTTGAGCAAGGCACTTTTCATTTTATGGATGTAAACATATCATATCAGTCTATGAAAATATATTTTTTGTGTTCTAAAGAAGAAAGGCAGTCATATGAGTTTGAGATAGAACAGAGTGAATGATACATTTTCATTTTGGGGTAAACTCTCCCTTTAAATATTGCTCACATGAAACAAAATGTCATATATTGCACTAACCTGCCAAAACCTGCATCAATAGATCAAACGGCTATCATCATATTATAAAAATCCTGTAATTCCATGCTTTTTAAATTCACAAATATTTAAGCCAAAGTGATTCAACACTGCAACAGTGAAATTAAACACTGCAGTTAAAACAGTTTTACAAAACTCTGCCACTAAATACAAACACACAGCTTTTCACTTCACAAGACGTTAATTGATGGACTGGAGTGGTGTGGTGATTACTTGTGGATTATTGTGATGTTTTAATCAGCTCTCATTCTGACGGCACCCATTCACTGCAGAGGATCCATTGGTGAGCAAATTATGTAATGCTAAATTTCTCCAAAACTTTTCCAATGAAGAACCTCATCTACATCTTGGTTCGCCTGTGAGTAAATACATTTTGCAATCAATTGCAAACTATTTCTATTTCTTTAAAACCTCTCAGAACACCCTAGCAACCACATAGCAACACACTGCCAACTAATCACAATAACCTGCATCACCTGAACATTTTCAGAAAATGTAAAATCTAGTTTTAAAAATCCTGTTTCCGTGATGTTTCCCCTTTAAATGTTTAACATTAGGGAAACAACTAATTCATTATTAAGTATTTTGTCTTGACTTAAGCAAAGGTCAACGGTAATTTAAATTCTAGTCTAAACAGTCCTAATTTGCTATTAGCTGCATGAATGCACCGCACATTTTGCATGCTCCATATAAGGAATTGTCTGTTATTTCTGATCTCCGTGTCACAATTGAGCCGAGCTGGGACACGGAGACATCTTTTTCACAGTGAGTGAACGTAGATGTCAAAGCCAGATTGAGTTGAGATTTGAGAGTTGATGGCTTTATAGAGCGTGTGAAGGCTGCAAGGTTGAAGCCTCACAGTTGATAAAGATTAGAAATGAATCAGGGCTTCAGAAGAAAGGAGCAATGAATGATGGGTAGTTGAAGGTCATGACAAAGTTGCGAGGTGTTTTTAAATCTATAATTATTATATTTTCACACACGCACACACACATAATATATATATATATATCATCTCATATATATATATATATATATATATATATATATATATTTTTATTCTCTATATATATATGTGTGGTGTGTGCGTGTGTGTGATAGATCAATTAATTGCGCATATGCAAATTATATAATTGCAATTGTAAGACATTATAAATTAGAATATATTGAACGGCTGTTAATGTCTTGTCTACACGCATGAGTCAATGGCTTTTATATGAAAGCACGTCCTTCCACAGTCTGTGCGCTTCCTTTCCCTGCTGAGACTCAGATGACTTCAGAAAAAACAACTCAACCCAACTCATTGTGTTATACTGAAGATACTGAAGAGCCGCAGGTTTTAAAGTAGCTGTAAATGAATTCAGCATGCTGGTGGTCCGGCATGTTTTCAAAAAGCTATTGGATGGACGTCACATTCGGTGTCCCTGCAGAGGACGCAATGGAGCGAATGTGGTTAAACTGGAGATTTGAATGAGAGCGCAGAACTCGAGACTCCCTACAGTGCTGTTATTTTACTTTGAAAATAGTTTGATTTACTTGTACTTCCTATTTCCGTATACTGATAGTGGAATACAAATATTTCCCTATGGGCAGGTTAGAAGTTCGTTATTGTAGGCAGAAGCCCTGCTGAGAGGAGTACAAACAGTACATAATAAATGCCCCAAGCGTTCGGTCCGAATCAGCCACGTTGTCCCACTTTTATTATTCCTCCTGATGAATATGGATCTTACTTATCATAATTTAGCCAAATGTGAATCAGGAGCAGCACATGAAATAGCATATGTAGTTCTGCCAGTGTTTTAACACTGAGCTCAAAGCAAAAAGAGGTTGAGGATTTAAATGCAGCATTAATATTAATCAAAACAATCAACATGCATACTTCCCTGCCACACAGTATGCAGAAAGCAGCATGTCAGATGAGTAGGATGAACAAATACTAAACATTCATGAATAAAAATAGTTAGTGAACAATACCTGAATGACCAACTGCATCCGCTGGGATTCTGAAACATTGACACGTTGTTGCTATCCCAGAATGCCATAGCTGAGGACACAAAAAGACTTTAAATGTCATATTCAATTTTACATTTCAGATTAAATTTCTGTCATCGTTTACTCACGGTCACATTGCTCTAAACCTATATAACTTTCCTTTTTTTGAGAAACACAAAAGGAGACATTTTGAAGAATGTTCACGCTGCTCTTGTCCATATCTAAGCATAAAGTGACCAGTTTTTTTTTCAACAAAGACAAAAATCCATAAAAACATCATAAACGTAGTTCATATCAGGGCTATTATAGTTAGCTAAAACAAATTAAAATGAATACCATAAAAAACATTTTTGTAACTTGAAATAAAATAAATCTTAACTGAAATAAGACTTTTTAAAAACTTATTTCATCTAGTTGCCAATGCAACATTTTCTTTTTTAAATTTAGCTACCTTGATGTACAAAAATACATTAAAACTGAAATAAAATAAAATATATAAAACTGAAAATATTTATAAAACTATATAGAATAAATGACTATATGTAAGTAAAAATGACAAAACACCCAACAAAATTTCTAAAACTTTTCAAATTAGAATAAAAACAGAAAATTCATAAAAATAAAAACTGATTTAAAATATTAATAAAGTCTATAGTTTACACTGGTCCATATGATTGCGCAGTGCTTCTGAATCCATACAATAACTTGGTGCAAAAAAACTGACTGAAATTTAAGCTGAAATTGAGTGAAAAACTCCACATGACGCATCATAATTCCTCACACAAATTTGTACACATTTAGCTGATTTGATCATTATTGGAATTCCGCAGATTTCCCATCCAATATGAGATTTTAATCTGTATAAAGTGTGGGAAAAAATGCACAGATTTCACACAGGCCTAGGTTTGTGGTACACTGTAAAACAATTTAAGCCAGCAGAACAAAAAAAATCTTAGTACTAATTTCCCCTAGCTTTTTCTTGTTCACTCAACTTTTGTAAAAATCAGTTATACTGACTGAAAAGAAGTTGTCAGTCATACAAAAAATGTTTGGTTGAGTTAACTCAAGATTGTTTGTTTTCTAGAGATGTGCAACAATTCTATAACAAACTGTTTAGTTGTGCCAACTCAACATTTTTTGTCTGTAGAACTCAAATACTGTACTTGAAGTTGACTGAACAAAAAAATGCTACTGGAAATTGGTTCTAAGAAATAATATGTTACAACTGAAAACAGCAATAACAGTGTCCAAGTCAAAAACTCAAAACACTGACACAATATTAACAAAACATTTATTCAAAAGAGCAATTTTTTAAGACAATGTTTTCAAACATTTGCCTGTTTAAGGCAATTAACCAGGCAAATATACCCATCATTAAAATCAATTAATGATGACCATAGACATTGAGTCTAAACTGTCTAAAAATGCATGGCCTAATGGTTAGAGAGTTGGACCTGTAACCCAAAGATTGGAGGTTCGAGTCTCGGTACTGGCAGGGATTGTAGGTGGGGGAGTGAATAACCAGCGCTCTCTTCCAATTCCCTTGAGCAAGGCACTTTTCATTTTATGGATGTAAACATATCATATCAGTCTATGAAAATATATTTTTTGTGTTCTAAAGAAGAAAGGCAGTCATATGAGTTTGAGATAGAACAGAGTGAATGATACATTTTCATTTTGGGGTAAACTCTCCCTTTAAATATTGCTCACATGAAACAAAATGTCATATATTGCACTAACCTGCCAAAACCTGCATCAATAGATCAAACGGCTATCATCATATTATAAAAATCCTGTAATTCCATGCTTTTTAAATTCACAAATATTTAAGCCAAAGTGATTCAACACTGCAACAGTGAAATTAAACACTGCAGTTAAAACAGTTTTACAAAACTCTGCCACTAAATACAAAACATGACTCAACAGTAGCATGTACATGAGGAACACAAACTTTCAAAATATGAAGGATGGTCTATAAAATAGAAGTGCACTTATCTGCAAAACACTCAAATGTGTATTTTAGTCCTTTTGGAAAGTCAATAATCAGCACATAGAGAAGTCCAAAGAGTACCAGAAAGTCAGATGGTCCTCCATTACCACAATTTCCTCCAGGATGATGCAGAAGTGTATTAAACTTAGTTCTACTGACTTTTTCGTGGATTTTTGCTGACCCAACACAACAAAACCAGTCCTTTAAACTTTTTTCAAGTTGGGTTTTTTACAGTGTAATAATAGCGCTTTCGTTTCGTTGAGTACCTTTCTGACATCTAGAAAAAAAAACTTCTGTTTAAAATTACACACAAAATACAGAATTACCGTCATTTTCCAGCTGATGTATTCTCATTCACTGAGAATTTAATAAATTGCAATTAAATCCAAATGCTTGGAGTATTGGGCACTTTTATTTAAAAGGAACAGAAAATTGCAGCATAATGAACGCTATTCGCTAACTGTCCTCCATCAGATTTGTTAATTACTGTACGCTCTATCCTGCTTACATCTGCTTGAGTGTGTGTTAAGAAAGTTGCTTTGTTCTTGTCCAAATGCAATTAGACCGTGGCTCCATACACAAGAGCTGTATAGCGCGAGTATCCCCCTAGTCCATCACAGGGCACAAGAGTACCAACGACAATTAACTCGAATTGTGTAAGCGTCAAACATGGGAAAACTGCTTAAAATCCTGGACTGCTGGAGGAATTTGTTTAGCAATGATTGATGCACATTCTGAATTCTTGATATTGCTTGTGTATTCAAGATTTAGTCAGCAAAAACACGTCAAAAGTTTCTCATAACTGTTGCTTTTTGAAAACAGGTGATCTATTACTTTTACAGTAGTCAACATTTGAAGTGGATCAAAAAAGTTCATCAAAGTTGTCCTAAAACAAGAACGCATTTTGGTTTTAGGTTTTAGGACAACTTTGATGAAAGGTTTTGATCCACTTCAAATGTTGACTAGTGTATTTTAGTAGATCACCTGGTAGATGTTAAACTAGCAAAAACAGACTTACTGTACATTGAAGGAGAGATCCAATTCATATTTAGACATCAGATTATCATAGAGACTTGGGGGTGGGCTATTTGAATTTGCATTACTTCACAAAATCCTAGCATGATGGCAAGAAGGTTCGCATGGACAAAAACCTCACAGTTTCTTCAGGAAAAAAATCATACTGCTCTGAAACAAAATTAACTTTCACAAAAAGTTTTTTAAAATCCACATATTTTTTAATGTTAAAAAACTTTGAAAAAATGAAAAAATCACAAACAAATTGTGATTTGTACAGTTACATCCTTCCAATGTTAAAATGCATACATTTTAAAAATATTTTTATATATTATAATACTTTTTTGCATGGGCAAAAACCTCACATTTTCTTCAGGAAAAAAAAGTAGCCTACTGCTCTGAAACTAATTCACTTTCACAAAAAGTTTTAAAACAAATATCCGACAGTCTGACTGTGATAAATGGAGTAATTAAGAAATGAGGAATTGTTCTAATAAATTTTAAATAAATTTAAACACGTTTTTAATGGCAATAACTCTGCATTGAGTGGGCTGAATTAAATGAAAGTTTTGATCAGCCTGCAATGGGCTAAGGTTTCAGCGATCATCGCCTCATTCGAGTTCCCTGGTTTGTTGAACTTTACTGTCAGGGTAATGAAACTAAATGAAGCATGAATACATTTAATCTGCCCTGATACCCATCATCTGATGTGCAGTAGCACACACACACACACACTGTTGCATTATTGGCCCATTTGCACTGATGATTCTTTATGGTGTAATATAAAAACCCTCATTATAGTAAGCAATTAATTTCTGGTAAGTGTTCAAATGCATATTCCATTAGCTGTATGCATGTTTATTTTCCTATATTCTTTATTCAAATCACTTACAGTATGCCGGTCGCAAAATAATGCATAGCTATGGTTTAATTTAAAGGGGTCATATGATGTCATTTCAAATTTTCCTTTCTCTTTGGAGTGTTATAAGCTGTTCATGCATAGATAAGATCCCTAAAGTTGCAAAGACTAAAGTCTCAAATCCAAAGAGATATTCTTTATAAAAGTTAAGACTTGTCCACAGCCATTTCTATAAAGTGAGGCAGTTCCAACTTTGCAAGTCTGCAGTCTGGCGCTTCTGACTCACAGCCTGTAAGTAAGTTTTTTATATTTAAAGAATTTGCCTACTGACGATTCAAACGCGAGTTTTGAGCAGTGTAGAGTAGTGCTTGTTGTTTGTCGTTTCTCCGATCACAACATGGTTTTATGTTTACGCGGCGCGATACGTAACGCAATGCGTAAAAAGAGAGTATAAGTCATTATAATCAGTAATTATGTCTCCACTGGATGTAACAAATGCCTCGTTTGTAATGGGTTTTATTGGTGTTGTTGGGACACGGCATCACAGTATGGTAAGGGGTGTAACATTTCCGTCACACGCTTGAGGTATTCAGCCAATCATAACGCACTGGATAGCTGGCCAATAAGCGTACACCTCGCTTTTCAGACCGATGAGCTTTGTAAAAATCGACACGTTTCAGAAAGGCGGGCATAGAGGAGCAACAATAATGTACAGTATGTGGAAAATAATTTGTTTTTGTTAGTTTTTTTACCATAAACCGCATAAACACATTGCATTACACCAAATACACAACATAATGTTCTTTTTAGCAACATCATATGACCCCTTTAATATAGCGGCATGCATAATTAGTTGGTTAAATTTCATATTTATTATTTTGTAATGTTAAAATACTTTTAAAAACATCAAAAGTAAATGTACACAGGTTCTGTGCATTAAAAAAGAGGGAAAAAAGCTGTGCAATTATATTCTTTCTTTAGTGTTAAATTACATAGGTTTGAATCCTAGTGGTGTCTTCAGTCTCTGGTTTTTTGGGGGGGTTTTTTGTCATTGAGATGATTTTAGTTTATTTTTTAATATTTTGAATCGGTTTAAATTTTTTATTTAATTTTCATACTAATTTTATTTACATTGCATTTTAGTTCAAATGTATATTAACTAGTTAGTTTATGTACTGTACATTTTTTGTAATTTTTATTTCAGTTAACGTTTATTTTATTTCAAGTCATATTTTTTTAAAAATAGTTTTTGTTTCATTTTTATTTTTAGTTAACTATAATAACCCAGTTGGGAGTATCATGATCAAGATTTGTTTTTGATCCTCATACGCAATATCACAGAAATTGTACATCATTTTACATATTATTTAGAAAAAGACGAAGCCTTCGCTTATTTTATCTTATTTAAGACCAGAGTTATTAATTTGTGTATGAAACACTTGAAAGGTGTAATTTTTACAGTTGTGTACAAAGCATTGTTATCATTGAGACAATTGTTATAGTATTAATATTTTAAATCAGTTTTTATATTTTCTGTTTTTTTATATCTCTATAGACTTTACACTTCATATAGACTTAGTTGTCACCAAAAATCACCTTCTCCTTTTTAAATTCACAAAGTGAAATGTGTTTTTATTTCCCTTTCTTTGTGCATTTATAAAATGAACTCCACTTTAAGAAATGTGTCCGTCCAAAATTTCCCACATGAGATTTGCACCTCTATCCTCACTCCAACTCTTCAATAAAATGAGGACCAATTACACCTGAGGCAGAATATTCTCTCCGTGTCATATTTTCCCTGTTCTGCACTCTGAATTAGCCCTGTGAGCTGTTGTATGTCCAGCAGGCTTCATCTCAGCCTTTTTCCTTCATTAAGAGTTTTCCTTTAATCCTTAATTATAGAGAAAGGACAAGAGAGGAGGAGGACGGTGAGAACAGGTTAGATCCAGACGATCTGTTTTAATTGGATTATAACTGACAGTGAGATGATCAATGCGGGAATTATCACGGTTTCATCAAACCCTTCATTTCCCCACAAATCCAATTTGAGTCTGATGCCTCACATTTCGGCTACAATAACAAAGATTTATCATGTGTAGCAAAGTCTGAAATGAACTTTTTTGCAAGCTGTGCACCAAATGGAGAAAGCATATGGAATGTTTCTCTCAGTGATACATAATGGCACATATTGTGATAAACGGGATCTTGACAAGCGCCGGGCACATATTTGTCTACATTAGCCTAGCGTTCTCCTCATTGAGCCGCATGCATCCGACGTCTTTACATGGTTACTGCTGACCTCCTGTACCAGCACTTATGCTAATACAGTCATTAGTTTCACTGCTATCATGCAGGTATAAGCGTGACAGTTTGAAGGAGAGTCCACATTAGAGTCTGGCAGAGGCTCAACAGGGGAACGAAGGAGCACTCATTGGCCAATACATCTCTATAAGCTGAGGAAATTGAAAACTCTACTTCCACTGGGAGCGACGCTGGGTTATTTCCCGACGGAACGGACGCTCTCAGCTGGGCCGACGAGCAGAAAAACGCACATCTCCATTCAGTCTGGGACTTATTATTACCATCTACAAGAGGTGAAATGGAAATTCACTTGAACAAAGACCTGGCGAGGCGTTATAGGTGACACTCATTTCACCAACTACATATTACCCGTGAGCGCTGATGGATTCGGTCTGCCTGAAAATGTCAGGATTTCCAGAATTAGACTCGTGGGTCACTTCAGTCATTTGGAGAAGATCCCAAATTTGATTAGGACTAGGTCTTTGTCATACAGACTGAGAGAGACTGTATATCAAACAAAGAAGGAAGATCTGCACACTAAATGTAACTACAAAATTCACTGAATATACACATTCTACTGAATTATATCTAATTTAAAGGGACAGTTCACCCAGAAAAGGATATTCTCTGATCATTTACTCACCCTCATGTGGGTCCAAAGCTGTATTTATTTCTTCTGTGATAAATAAAAACAGAGACATTTAGCAGAATGTCCGACCTGCTCTCTTCCATACAATGAGAGTGGATGGAAGCGGTCAAACTACAAAAACACCAATAAGGCATAATAAAAGTTGTCCATACAACTTATAATTTCAAACGCCAGCACAGCGCGAGCTTACTAGAGCAGATGCGTTTACTCGCTGAAAAGTCTTGGTCACACGAGCACTAAACAGTGCTGTGAGATCCAACGTAATGCGCTTAAATTCAGCGAAGAACACAAATGACTCGTTTAAAGCCAAATGAAACACTGTGCACAACGATACAATCAGAAGGCTTTTCACTCTACAAATTGCCATCATTTATCATGGATTTACTGTAGTAACACTATATTATGGCAGGGGCACGTTTTATTATATTATTAATGTAGGCATGTATTAAAGGAGTAAAGGAATATAATTACAGTATTTTTGTGATTAAGTTATAGCGTTTGTGCATTTATACTACAGTTTTTCATACAAATGCCTAGAAACCATATCGTTTGTATTGAGGTGCTATGTGTGGTTATCATGATCTAAATGTATGCTACTATGAAAGACCAATGGTTAATGGTAATAAAACTCAAAGAGTCAGAATAATTAAATTTCACTATATAAAAACGAGGTTGTTACAATTGTTACAGATATACAGATTTTTTATAATGAACATACATTTACATCTGCATCCTTATTCAAGCTACTAATGTGTGGTTATCATGATCTAAATGTATGCTATTATGAAAGACCAATGGTTAGTGCTAATAAAACTCAAAGAGTCAGAATAATTAAATTTCACTATATAAAAACGAGGTTGTTACAATTGTTACAGATATACAGATTTTTTATAATGAACATACATTTACATCTGCATCCTTATTCAAGCTACTACTGTCAACACAAGCTACTGTCAAATTTGCATTTCTAAGAGACAAAAAAAAAAAGTAATATTATTAATATTGCAGCCTGCACTGCAAACTGTGCTGAAGATATGCATCAAAGTCAGGCAACACAAACCTGTTTCATGATTTGAAACAATATCACTCATTAGAACATGCAGAAACTAAGAAATTCATTTTTATTTTAAGATATCTATTTTGTTGAGGAAAAATGATTGGAAAAGTGTAAAGAATTAAAAAATGTGAAGTGTTTGTCATGTTCTGACCATAAAGAGTAGTTTAAACCCACAATTGGTCTGGTTTCCGAAACTTTCACTTGGTAGCAAAAATCTGTCTTCAAACTTGAAAGAAATAAAGATTTGAAATTTATCGTGATAATTACAGATATCGACTGATGAAAAATTTTAGCGTGAACATATTTTGGGCCGTATCGCCCAACCCTATATGTACCTACAAACTTATGAAAAAGTAATATGCCAAGTCTATGAAACCTCCTCCTATAAAACTATATAATATTTTAGAAATAAAAAGGGTACAAATAAATTAATTAATTGCCTGTTATTTGTATTTAGCCTTCATACAAACAAGAAATGTGAAATCACCATCAAATAAACAAGACTCTCAAACTCACCTTATTAATATGAATATATTTAACTTTAAACTATAACATAGGCTGATTATTCTTATAGAGTGACACAAAAGTGCTTCAGTCAGAATAAAGAATAAGAAAAATGCTCACAGTTGCTGCAGAAAAAACATGTTGCTGGAGACGGGCTTATTGAAAATCCAAATTAATTCTCTGCCAGCAGGAGGCGCTTTTGGAGCGGCAGAAATGGTGGTTTCCCCGGTAACGTCTGCACACAAAGTGTATATACAGTATGTATGTATGTATATATATACACAACTGAGCATTTCAAAAAATCAAAAGAAATTCAAAAGAAATGTACTTTCTAAATAAAACCCTCTTGGTGGATGACAAGCACATCTTGTACAAATTCATCCTGGATAGCATGTTTGTTTTTTTAAACAAGAGGCTACTATTTTTAGGTGTGGTTAACTGAAGGAGGCAGGCCTCAAAACCACAAGATCAATGTTTTCAGAGGTCCTTGAAGATCTAATTATGTGTGATTCTATTTTTGTGAGATCTCAGGCATCATTTGGAGCTGGAACAGACTGTAAGTACAGTGTCAGGCACAGTTCCTCTAGTAATGCAGGATGTTAAACCACCTGTTTGTGTTTTCAGTTGTTCAGCAGTTCAGGACTAAACTGATCACACCACCCACACATCCATCTATCTCCATGGTGATAAGACCCATTGGTCCCAGGTGGGGTTGATGATGAATGTTGTTGTGGCTGATCTGAAGATGACATTCAGATGTAGCCCTCTGGTACATGCAGGCTCTATTTCAGACATTCATTTTCCCTCTATCATTAGATCAACATTCAACCAAAACTGACCCAGATTACTTTCTAAACATACATTCTTGTTCTTATTGTGAATGATTTGTCAATGTGTGTTGCCATAAGGAGAAAAAAATGTTTATAATAAACACTACCATTCAAATTATTAAAGTTAAAGGAAATGAACACTTTTATTCAGCAAGGATGCATTAAATTGATCAAAATTAATTTCAACATTGATAATAATATTTCTTGAGGTGCAAATCAGCACATTAGAATTTGTCCTCATTTGTAAGTCGCTTTGGATAAAAGCGTCTGCTAAATGACTAAATGTAAATGTAGAATGATTTCTGAAGGATCATGTGACGCTGAAGACTGGAGTAATAATGCTGAAAATTCAACTTTGCAAAGGAGATCTATCACAAGTTTATACGCCTGGCAATTGTCGCAGTCTATCACTAATATAACGTGCATTCATGCATTTCTAACACATTTTACCACACACTCAAAATACGTCAAATCAGATTTGTCACTGCTAAAGTCCACCGTCAAAAAAAATCCAAAACTTATATAATTTGAATTATCATTCACTGCCGATCACGGTTCTGTGCTCACTGACAGCAGACTCCCCCGCCTTCCTCTGCAGAGCATCCTGGGAACCGAATGTGTGTTTAGCATGAGCAGAAATGAGCTCATAAAATGTGCAGTCATTGTCTAATAGCTTCACTCCCAGAAAAACAACCGGAGACAAACAACAGACATCAAGCAGGCTGATGAACTACCCACACCACTCAGCTTTCCTGCGGGCCATCCGCTGATTATGGACAGAACATCAAAACAGGCTTAGAATAAAGATCACCTGACTTGAGGGGCTTCAGACGACGGCTACGGCAAGACTTGTGATTAACTGGCATTCCATCCGAATAAACTCAAGCCAGCATTTATATTTCAAGTAAAATTATATTTTTTATATTTTATAGTTCAATGCTGAAAATTCAACTTTGCAAAGGAGATCTCTCACAAGTTTATACGCCTGGCAATTGTCGCAGTCTATCACTAATATAACGTGCATTCATGCATTTCTAACACATTTTACCACACACTCAAAATACGTCAAATCAGATTTGTCACTGCTAAAGTCCACCGTCAAAAAAAATCCAAAACTTATATAATGTGAATTATCATTCACTGCCGATCACGGTTCTGTGCTCACTGACAGCAGACTCCCCCGCCTTCCTCTGCAGAGCATCCTGGGAACCGAATGTGTGTTTAGCATGAGCAGAAATGAGCTCATAAAATGTGCAGTCATTGTCTAATAGCTTCACTCCCAGAAAAACAACCGGAGACAAACAACAGACATCAAGCAGGCTGATGAACTACCCACACCACTCAGCTTTCCTGCGGGCCATCCGCTGATTATGGACAGAACATCAAAACAGGCTTAGAATAAAGATCACCTGACTTGAGGGGCTTCAGACGACGGCTACGGCAAGACTTGTGATTAACTGGCATTCCATCCGAATAAACTCAAGCCAGCATTTATATTTCAAGTAAAATTATATTTTTTCAGGACGTTCATTACTTTGAAGGCAGTCGGAAAAATGTGATTTTGCCCCCCACACATTTTCTAATAGTTTCTGCACCCCTGCTGACAAAAGCAGATAATTAGAAGATTTCTATGGCAGGAATGCTCTACATTGTCATTGTGGTGTGACTAAATTACATTTCTGTGAGGGTTTTGAAAGCTGTTTTGTGACGGCTACGGCAAGACTTGTGATTAACTGGCATTCCATCCGAATAAACTCAAGCCAGCATTTATATTTCAAGTAAAATTATATTTTTTATATTTTATAGTTCATTACTTTGAAGGCAGTCGGAAAAATGTGATTTTGCCCCCCACACATTTTCTAATAGTTTCTGCACCCCTGCTGACAAAAGCAGATAATTAGAAGATTTCTATGGCAGGAATGCTCTACATTGTCAGTGTGGTGTGACTAAATTACATTTCTGTGAGGGTTTTGAAAGCTGTTTTGCACACCAAAGCCAAACTGTATTTTATAATGAGAACGCACCACAGGTTGAATACAAGAAAAGCTCCTATTCAGCCTATAACAGAATATCAAAGCACATGACGAACTCCCGAAGCCTTTATTTAAAACAATAGACTTCGAAAAGCAAAGAATATGACTTCTAGGGGTAATTAAGTCAAGACTTTAAGTCATTTGAGTATTTGAATGTCATAAAATGCCCTATCCAGAAATCTTGCCAGTGGCAGAAATCTTTGAATCCTAATACTACTAAAAACTTCCTCCCCACTCCCCAGTCCAAAAAGACCATTTCTAATACTAAAATTTCTGGTGGCCAACAGAAGCAAGCATTAACACATTACACCCGTGTTTACACATCAATGGCTCCTAATTGGCAGCTTGGCCCACCTAGTCAATAGGAAGTAATTGAGGAAGTAGGATGGATGGTTGAGCTCAGAACTTCTCCCACCTTATACTTGAAAATGACCAAAGAAACAGTGCTTGAGGTCAGACATCTGACCTGTAGAGATCAATCAAGCTCCACTTCAATGAGAAGCCCAATTAGATGTCATTTACAAGGCAGCAGCAATGATAATCAAATTCTGTTGGTTATTTTCAAATGGAGGTGTGAGAAAGTTTGGCAAAAAGTCTGAAACACAGCATGACTGGAACACTCTGAGGTTGGAAATGGGATGTTTTAACTTTGCATCACTAACCCTAAAAATGAAAATTTACACCATTAGGCCATCCAAGATGCAGATTAGTTTGTTTCTTCATCTGAATAGATTTGTAGAAATGTAGCATTCCATCACTTGCTCACCAATGAATCCTCTGCAGTGAATGGGTGCCGTCAGAATGAGAGTCCCAACAGCTGATAAAAACATCACAATAATCCACACAACTCCAGTGCATCAATTACCAACAACAAATCCACCATCAAGACACTTTCAACATTCAAACCATTGCTTCTATTTAAAATATGAGTCCTTTCTCCAGAATATTGTTTTCTCCAGTAAAAAGACATCTTATCTGAATCAGGAGAGATATATGCACAGATAAAACAGTCCAGAACAGTTCTAAACAAATATGTAGGTGGAATTTGATGTGAGAGGACAACAGGAGATAGCTTTTTTTCACTGGAGGAAGCGTTTATTATGGATTATGGATGGAAGCAAAGGTTTAGCTATACATTATTAAAGTTTATGAATTAAAAGTGAACCTCAGGGGGGAAAAATAATAAAATAAAATTGTGCTTTAAGCTATATATGTATACACAACAGAGAGATAAAAAGAAAAAGAAAATAAACAGCATAAGTGTGAAAAGAGGCACATTTTTATCACATATCTCCCTTGTTCCTCAGCACAAACAGAGGAAAAGAGTGTGGCTAACACAT
Organism: Sinocyclocheilus grahami; assembly: GCF_001515645.1. Classification (NCBI taxonomy): domain Eukaryota; kingdom Metazoa; phylum Chordata; class Actinopteri; order Cypriniformes; family Cyprinidae; genus Sinocyclocheilus; species Sinocyclocheilus grahami. Next base: position 2,245,439 of record NW_015505198.1, on the reverse strand, counting down.
TAGTTAATGAATTCATTAGTTAAGGATCCCACTTCATTACACAAATATTTAAGACCCCTCTTATAGTTTGTTATGAAGTGAAAACATATATATTTAAATATTTTTTAAAGGCAAACTTTTGCAGCTTTTTTTCCACTGAAAATGGGAATTATTTCACACTTGAGCGCAACCCACTGTGTGTTCATATTTTTACTTTTCTATTAAAGATGAGAATTCAACTTTAATAGCACTTCCATTTGTACAAAATTGCCTCATTTCAACTGTTTGTGCCTGTTGACTACAAAACAGATGGACAGACTTCCTCACGCCTCTGCACTGAGACTGGAAACATTATCAAAATAAGGTTAGAGAATATACTGAGTATATATATATATATATATATATATATATATATATATATATATATATATATATATATATATATATATATATATAATGTAGATAGATATAGATATATATATAGATATATATGATTGTCCGGAATAGAACATTAAAACTAAAACATCAAATAAACAGAAAATCTCTCAATAACGTTCCAAAATGTTCCAAAAAAATGGAACGGCACGCAAACATTTCATCATCTGTTTAATGCTGTATTTATATGACCAAAGGTTCCCGGGTTTTCAGATCATTTTAGACATTTACAATCACAAAAAATTACTATAAACTGTTGCTATGCAACATTTTTTAAGCTCTTTTTCATCTCTTTAAGATGTTTTTTTCATCTGCTGTAAAATCATTAGCAAATATATGAAAGTAGTCGTATTTGATGTTTTCTGTTTTTGAGAATTTTTTGTCATGCTTTTGTCTTATTGCCCTTATTACTAAATGTAAAACATATATGCATATATATTTACGTCAGGACAACTAAAGATTCTTGCTCCCCAATAATCAAATTGTTTTGAAGTAAAAGGGAACATTAAGGTTTTCAGTTTCATGAAAATGCATTAAAATTCATTTATTCATGCATTAAACATTTAATATGAAGTGAGCTCTGCAAGCTGTCTTCACAAAAGAAAACATTTTGCAAAGCAAAAATATTACATAATACTACAATTTATATAGATGCACATGGACCTGAACACTCAAACCTCAAACCAACAAACGTCAAGTCAAAATTTCACCACACAACAAATAGCATCAGCAAAAACAACAACAGCATCATAAATAAGTCTGCGAACTGCAAAAAGAATAATCTTATTACAGAAACCACAGCATTTATTCATGCTGCAATGCATGCTGGGGAGCTCAAAACTCAGATCAGCAACATTGCCTGATATGAAACTCATTGTTTAGACAACTCTGTTAGGTGACTTGTGTCAATTTTTGAGGAATATTTTCAATCTAGCATACTTATTCACATCTTTTAGCATCTGTGATTCCAAATGCAGTGTAAACAAACAGCAACAGGTATTGATTTCATAACTCCGATTAGGGCTGTGCAATTTATCGCATGCGATTGTCACGCGCATCTCATCAGTAAAGCCGGTTCCGTGATTGGTAGTAAATCGCTATCACCTGCTTTCAGATGGAGCGGCATTTACTACACAGAGCCGTAGTTCACTGATAATTAGGCAATATCACAGAACCGGCTTTACTGACAAGATGCGCTTGACAATCGCATGCGATTAATTGCACAGCCCTAACTCAGATCATCTCAAAATTATCTATATATTTACATCAGAAAATAAATGTAAAGTCAATCTGCCTTCTGCTTGTGTCTCAAAATCATATTTCTTGATCTTTCACTCCAGCTGTTCTGCTGATGACACTAGACATAAGCCGCTTTTTTCTTATATTCGCTATGTAGGTAATGCACTTATAGCAGGCGAATTCAAGAAACCGTCAAATATCGGCCTGTCCCTCTTTTGGTCCCCAATCTCTGTGTTTTTGCGGCTCTGATATGGCGCTGGCTTCACCCTGCTGCCACTGACTTTAAGACCCATCCTCCACCCCTAAATTCATCCTTCGGTGAGCAATGAGCTGGATTTATTTCTCGCCGGCGCCCTCATCACGCCACGAGACGCGTGCCTTATCTCTCCCACACCTGTCCAGCACACATCAGGAGCCAAAGCTCCGCACCTTGAACAATTACACCCTGTTGTCAAAAGCCAAATCCCAAAGCCAACAAGATCAGCTTATTTCCCCCCACTCCCTAATTAATTTCATCCTACCAGTCAGAAATCCCTCCATCTGGAAAGATTTGGGCGCAGGTGTGTGTGTGTGTGTGTGTGTGTGTGTGTGTGTGTGTGAGGATGAAGACCAGCGTCCAGTGTCTTTAGTTCACACCCAAAGCTGATTCAAAGAGCAGCATTCTTCCCTGCAGGGAAATGTGTGTGTGTTAAAATGTGATAAACAACCAGATATAGAGGGGTTCAAAATTGAGACTCAAAACTTGATTTTAGAAGAATTTGAAGTTTGATTTGGAAGAATTAAAAAAATCTATCTATATCTATCTATCTATCTATCACATTATCAATAGTTCTAAGTCACTAATCAAATAAGAATATTTCTGATGTCCTTTGTAAAAAATGTCAGGTTTTGTGCAAAAAGACAACAACAAAACCACATACGCCATAAAAAAATACTTAAAAATGGTAAAATATAACATTATAGATGTACATTTTACATGCAAGAAAATATTATTTCAGTCTTTCTTCTTAAAAATGTCATGTTTAATTCAGTGTGTTGCGAAATTTACTAGCAATATCCGAGAGAACATTTTTACTACACCTATTTTTAAGTGTACAAATCAGATTTTAGCATTTTGAAGAATTTAAAACAAATGTTCTGACATGCTATTTATGTTTAATAATAATAATAAACACCATCTGCACTATTTCTAGGTCACTAATCAAATATTTCTAAACCTGTGCAAGCACGGCTTTTAATGGTAGGCCTATGCTTTTTGCATAGTTGTTGTCTCATACTTTTAGATACGCTGTTGTAAATGCTACTGCTTATGTTAGCTTTTGATATACGGTTTTATCCTGATTGAAGCTTTAATACAGTACGGCAACCGCATGCGCGTCCATGTTTAATGCTTCTCATAGCTACGTGAAAATAAGTGTATAATTGGAAGAGTTCATTGTGGCATTCTTCCCTGCAGGGAAATGTGTGTGTGTTAAAATGTGATAAACAACCAGATATAGTGGGGTTCAAAATTGAGACTCAAAACTTGATTTTAGAAGAATTTGAAATTTGATTTGGAAGAATTAAAAAAATCTATCTATATCTATCTATCTATCACATTATCAATAGTTCTAAGTCACTAATCAAATAAGAATATTTCTGATGTCCTTTGTAAAAAATGTCAGGTTTTGTGCAAAAAGACAACAACAAAACCACATACGCCATAAAAAATTACTTAAAAATGGTCAAATATAACATTATAGATGTACATTTTACATGCAAGAAAATATTATTTCAGTCTTTCTTCTTAAAAATGTCATGTTTAATTCAGTGTGTTGCGAAATTTACTAGCAATATCCGAGAACATTTTTACTACACCTATTTTTAAGTGTACAAATCAGATTTTAGCATTTTGAAGAATTTAAAACAAATGTTCTGACATGCTATTTATGTTTAATAATAATAATAAACCTTTGAAATATCAATTGACTGAGAATACTGCATGTTTATAAACTGTTTGTCAGCTCCATCTGAGGAGCTAACAGATAATCAAAATTTGCACTTTGTACATATATTAAATTAAATGTTTCCTCTGGTACTACTTACAAAACATACTTGAATTATTTGGATTTTTAGATGCTTTTATTTACTGTTTGTGTGGTGGAGTTAATACACATCATGTCTGTAACACAGACAAGATAAGTACCACTTTAAAAGAATTGAATGTCCTCAATCATACTGTTCATACTGTATGTTATATGACCATATGTCATCTATCTAGTGAATAGGATTAAATGTTTCCTCTGGTACTACTTACAAAACATACTTGAATTATTTGGATTTTTAGATGCTTTTATTTACTGTTTGTGTGGTGGAGTTAATACACATCATGTCTGTAACACAGACAAGATAAGTACCACTTTAAAAGAATTGAATGTCCTCAATCATACTGTACATACTGTATGTTATATGACCATATGTCATCTATCTAGTGAATAGGTAGGTTTCATCAAGTGCACTGACACATAAGATTAACACAAAGCCCAATTTTATAACTTTACCAGCCTTTTAGTCAAACAATAGTGAAGTAGTGTTTTAAACCTGTTTTTTTTAATGATTCAGATTGCAAAACATGTTAAAATCACTTTGTTTGGGAGTAAAACTGTGACATTAGGAAACAAACAGTTAACAATAGCAGCTTGCTAGATGGAGGCAGCAAAACAAAGGGGAAACTGGAGGCGGCTCATTCAAACAAGCGCAGATTCAGCTACTTAAGGAGCTTAAAATATCATCTTGTGATGTTGGGTGCCAGAATCGATGTAATATAGCCTCAAATTACAAATTTGATCGCAAATATTGGCTGCCACTGCCAGACAAAAAACCGACGACAGCTGTGGCTAAACACGATAAAACGAGCAGATTGGACAGAAACGATCGTCAAAAATGCTCGTGTTTGCAATGCACACTTCTTATCAGAAAAGGTTCAATAAAGTATTGTCTTTTGTTGTTATGGGCGCGTCTACAGATTTCTTGCCATATTTCTACACGATTATGTCGTGTCTGAAATAATTTCTTTATGCATGTGTGTAAAACAACAAACTGACGATTTATATATAATCATTTGTAATTGTATATACATTGTTGTGATTAATTGTGAACAATAATGTAGCTGTAAAAATAGTTGCCTGCTGAAATTGAAATCTATATAAATCTTCATCATGACTAGATAGACACGGAGAGTTTGTCTTTACTATACAGGTTAGATGTGATCCACCTCATAGTAACAATCCTGTCAGATCGTCCATCCTTTGAGTGAGAGTGTAACGTTACAGGACGGCCGATCTGGTTTCGTGGTTAAAGTTAACCTTTTCGACATGTTTCCGTGTTGCTGTTGCTCAGCAATGGCATGGACACGATGTTGTCTGGGGGTTTGGCAAAAGGAGAGTGGGACTGTGGGCAGTGCTCGGGGTGGTGACTGAAGGCGGTGACTGTGTAGTTCTGACGTCTACTTTTTACGGAAGTCACAACGGTTTGTGAAAAATCACAGCTACTTTATGCAGGCTGTGTGCATTTTACTGTGGACTGACCTTTAACTAACAGCCTAATAAACATTTAGGAATTGTTTTCGGCTACATTTTGTTATGTAACAATCCAAACAACTCCTAATAGATAAAAATCACATTCTTTCCTCGCTCAATATTGTTATACCTGGAAATAAGTCAAATTTCAAAAGTAAAATGGCTTGAAAAGAAGCAATTCACCTTAATTTTAATAAACTGGGTGACAGTAGCTCAATAACAATAATATTTTAGCTCAATTAATAATATTATATTTTTAGTAACACTGTACTGTACATGCAGATTTACAATCAAATAACTAAGGTAATAATTAAATATGTTCAAACACTCTCTCTTTCCCATAAAGCATTTACTTCTGACTCATGTTGGTGAGCCGTTTCATTTGGACGGCTCATGTAATAGAATCAGTTCAAAATTCTAATTCTATTATTGGTGTGTAAATTGGAAAGCAAATTGATTGTTCATGTTGTAATATAAATACACTCAATCCCTATCCAGTAACACACCACCATGCAGCTTATCAAAACTTCATTCACTGATTTAAGTCAGTGAATTTATGGATTTTGACGGGTCATGTACTGCAAAGAATTGGTTCAAAAAGTAAGCTTGTAACTCTATTGCTGGCACGTAAATTGGAGTGTAAATCTATTCTTCACATGTTGAAATGTAAATATGCTCAATAACTATCCAGTAACAAGCTGTCATGTATAGCAGCTTGTCAAAATTGTGACATTAACTTTTTAATTCTGGTTACTAAATTGCAAATTAATTGTTAATTTGTTGGTGTATATAAAAAAAAAAAAATTTTTTAAATCAGACCAATATTTACAGTATTTATGGTTCAAAATATAAATACTATAAATATTGGTCTGATTGCAAAAAATATTTGATTGTTGTATAAAAATACAAAAAATGATAAGTACCACATTGAATTAAACATTACATTTAAGTAGAAAGACTAAAATAGCATTTTCTTGTAAAACAAATAATCAACATGAAAAATATTTTACAGTATATTTAAAAGATATTGTAAATTTAAACAGCTTTAAATGTAGTTGGCTCTTTTTATTAGCAGCTTGTAATATTGTAGTTATCATTGGTGTAGCTTGGCTGTGGTTTTTAAGTTACGAATAGCTTGTAGCTTAACAAAATACAATTTCAAAACTTCCCCGACACTGCAAATAAGCAAAAAAACAAACCGGATGTGGTTGAGAGTCCTGAAATTGTACCCTTGTGTAATGAAAAAATAAATCCGGTCCGGTCCGCTTGGTAATTTCAGAGCACCAGAGAAACAACGCGCCTCTCTTACTATAATCAATACTGCCATAAGGAAAAAATAACAGCAATGAAAGCAATCCCAAAATGCCATTATGCCCTGTAATGCTGTTAAATTCTCATAAGGCTGAAGCAGTGTTATAAGTATTAACACAGGTTTTATGAGGCTGGTCCAATGTGATATAAAAATCTAAAAGGTTTTCCTCTACAGAGATGTCTGAGTGGAGTCCGTGCCCAGATCGGGATCTTTCATGAAACATTAAAAAGTAACACCGAAAACTCCAACCTGCCCCGAAAAATGGGATTTCACACTTTAAATAAGATTTGACACAACGAGATATAAATGTTATTTGAGTCACCTGAGAAACACTACAGGGCATCGGCCAGTAAATTCAGACATGAATCAAAGACTCAAATGTCCTTTCATCATCCTGCTGAGATTCATGTGGATTTCCTCCCTTCAGCTGCCAGTAACATGTGAAGAACCAGCATGGCACCTATGTTCGCTAGAGAGATGACGACATGCGCGGTAGGTTTGCCGGGGTAATAAACAGCGAAAAACACCCAGCGGTGCTGTGAGTTAATTAATAAGGTGGTCTGTCTGTTCTGGTTTGAAATGAACTGTGTTGCCTCACAGGCCCGGGATTAGCTGTGGATAAGGTTTCTTTTGATCAGGTTCTTCTGTGTTTAATAATGCATGTCTTAGCCTTATGCCCTAACCGCTGCATTAGACTCCGACGCTCAAGATAAGATCACCCTCATCTGAAACTCTCACTGGCCTCACGCTTCATTAGATCAGAAGTTTTTAAATGTAAGGTAGATCTAGAATTTTTAATCTACCAGGTTCATCTACTATGTATGTCATTCACTTTCAACACATCTGTAACCACAGGGGCCGTTCACACAGAAAGCATCTTTGCATGTAAAAATTTGAGATACAGCACTCAGAAATGATTTTTTTAAAAACGCAGCACAGAATGCCTTCTCCACCTTGTTGCAGTCAAATAACAAAGTTGCCATGCCAACTTGCTACTGTCAACAAAAGCTTTCAATGATTGCTCCACGTCCAGGGTCTTCTGATTGGTCAACTGTTTTGGAAATGACATTGATGAGCAACGCTACGTGTAAAAGTTGAAATTCTTTGACACGTCGTCTAAAAAAAAACGGTGCTCATGTGCTGCAAAAGACGCAAGACTCGAGCACAACCGTCATACAAATCCATCTAACAGATATTTACATAGAAAAACAATGGAAAAGTAGTGCATTGGAATGGAAAAACACATTCTGTGGGAACGCCCCCTTAGATGGCTGTTTAAAAAAAAGTCAAACACAACAAAAAACAGACCAAAGGTCATAGTAAACAGTACATAATGTTACAAATAATTTATGTTTTTATATTTACTTTATATTCATTAAAGACTCACGAAAAAACGTTTCACGGTTTCCACAAAAATATTAAGTAACGCAACTGTTTTTAATATTGATAATAATAAGAACTGTTTCTTTGAGCATGAAATCATCATATTAGAATAACTTCTGAAGGATTACGTGTTCTTAAAGACTAGACTTTTTAAAATATATATATATATTATTTACTATATTTATTTATTATTATTACTAATAATAAAACATTTCACACTGAAAAATTTAATGCATTATGAAAGCTTGGCCCTCGCAGGAATAAATTAATTTCAGAATATATTAAAACAGAAAACAGTTATTTAAAGGGGTCATATGATGCAATTTAATTTTTCCTTTCTCTTTGGAGTGTTACAAGCTCTTGATGCATAAAGAAGATCTGTAAAGTTTCAAAGACTAAAGTCTCAAATCCAAAGAGATATTCTTTATAAAAGTTAAACTGTGTAGAGTAGCGCTTGTTGTTTGTTATTTCTTCAATCACAAATGCAGACATGGTTTTATGTTTACGCGGCGTGATGCAACGCAACGCGTAAAAAGACAGTATAAGTCATTATAATCCATAATTATGTCCCCACTGGATGCAATGAATGCCTCGTTTATAATGGGTTTTCATGTTTTTGAATTATCGCTCCGGCCTGACAGGGCATCATCACAATGTGGTAAGGAGCGTAATATTTCCGTCACATGCTTGAGGTATTCAGGCAATCAGAGCACACGTCGCTTTTTCAGACCGATGAGCTTTGTAAAAAAAAGCTTTGTTTCAGAAAGGCGGGGCATAGAGGAGAAACAATAATGTACAGTATGTGGAAAATAATGTGTTTTTTGAACCTTAAACCGCATAAACACATTTCATTACACCAAATACACAAAATAATGTTCTTTTTAGCAACATCATATGACCCCTTTAAAATTGTATAATATTATTTCACAATATTACTGTTTTTACTGTATTTTTGATCGAATAAATGCAGTCTTTGTGAGAATAAAAGACTTCTTTCAAAAACAAATGTTGTATCCATGTTTTTGGATAAATCACAATTCAACCAAGCTGTTGAAATAAAAAACATCCAATTAATTACAAAAAAAAGAAAAAAGAAAAGCGGTTTAAATAGCTAAAGAATAATTTGTTATCAAGATAATATAGAATAAACCAATGAGCTGAATTAAAAAATAAATAAATAAAAATACTGTATGCGTAGGTGACATGACAAGACCAATTAAAAAAACTAACAAGATTACACCTCAATTACATATTTGAAATAAGCAATGAAATCAAAAATCTTGTTTAATTAGTTCAAAACAAACAAAAAAATATATACACATTTACAAAACTTTACTCATTGCTTGGTTTTTATTCTTTTGGCCCACTCTTCACCATCTCAAGGTCCCAAAATCCCACTGCACACAGCTGTATATTAAACATCAATGATTGGCTGTGTTTGTGTATCATCACACAGCATTTCTGCGTCCAGTAAGAACAGACAATTCACTTGCTGCTTTAACCCTAGCGCATCATGTCTGGTTAAGACAGAGTGTAATGCCAATTGCAACTCTAGCACAAAGTTTGTCCACAGGGAATTCCCAGCAATTCGTGTATCGCAAATTGCTTCGGATAAAAAGTGTCCGCTAAATGACAAATCGTGAATTGCCCTGTACTGTGGAGGACACTTGTACCCGTCTGCATCGCTCTGATTATAGGTGTTATACTGCAGGCCAGACACTATTATCCTCAAGTGTACTATGAACATAAACAATCCACATTCAACACCACACCCAACACAAAGCATCAAAGGCTTCAGTCTCACTGAAGACGAGAGTATTCTTCCTTGAGTGCGAATATCCACATAGGATGAGAGAATCCATGAGGATCAATAGATCTGAAAAGAGTCATGCATTTTAAGATGATGAATTTAGAGTCATATGGCTTCTCATCATGGTGAAGATGCCTATATGAATCCATTATTAACATATGTATCTGCAAGCTGCAACAAATCAACCAAACTAAACCCTATGTGGAAATAAATGCAAATCATCAACATAATTGCCACCTCAAAAGATGCAAAAGTCAGTTTTTTATGCAAAAACATACGCGATAACATCCAGTAACAGTGTTCCTCGACTAAGTCCTAAAGATACTCCAAAGCTGTCAAGTCAGCAGAAGTCCTGCTGACTTACTGGAACAGTTACCTCAGCCGATGTCAGTTTCCAAGAAGGATGTGACTTTTAATGAGCTGCCAACCAATGAGTTGTCAATTTGGCAGTTAAGCTTTGCTCTGCAACTGTTATTTTAGGGTTACTGCACATTCACTGTCCTCTAGAGTCACTGGACTCGTTTTGCAACGTCAACTGTCTAACCTTACCGTGGGTATGTCAGTGTTGAGCAAAATTCAGCATTTAACAATCGGCCCCGTTCAGTTCATGAGTTGGAAGGATTCGGAGATGGAGTGACGGGAAGCGGATCTGCAATTCAGAGAAAACCAATAGTCACTCAACAGAGGAACAGCATTAGTTTAACACACATTTTGCAACATTAAACTATTCATTAATATACTACTATGTAAATTATAATATTAAGTTTTGTTTTATTATGCATATGCACTTCCATTCAAACTTTAACACTTTTATTCAGCGAGAAAGTATTACATTGAACAAAAGTGAAAGTAAAACATTTAAAAAACAAACATTCTTGTTCTTTTGAACTTTCTCTTCATCAAAGAATCATGAGAAAAATGTATCATGGTTTCCGCAAAAGTATTAAGCTCCTCAGATGTTTTCAATTTTGATAATAAAAATGTTTCTTGAGCATCAAATCAGCATATTAGAATGATTTCTGAAGGATCGTGTGACACTGAAGTCTGGAGAAATTATGCTTAAAATTCAGCTTTGCATCACGGGAATAAATGACATTTTAAAATAGGTACATGAACATATAAGCACTGCAGTTATTTTAAATTGCAATAATATTTCCCAATTTTCTAAATAGACTGTCATTTTGATTTTGTGGTGAGTACAAAATCCTTACCGACCCCAAACTTGGCTGTGCAACTACTCTAAGTGCAGTTTAATAAAGGATTTCACACTGAAAAATAAAATGCATTATGGACAACCTACACTTACAGCAGGTCAATGAATTTCATTCCATTTTAATTATATTTCCTTCTTTTTTCAATGATGCACAACCCCAGTATACAGTACATAAAGTGTTTTTATGCCCAATATGATGTTGACATTTTGTCAATTTCTCTGATAAACTAATCACAGCTTGCATCACTTTATGATGACACATCACCTCTGAAAGTGTCCAAGCGCAACTATTGATCCTTGCTATTATTCCACAATCAAACGCGAGGGAAAACCTAATAAGAGAAACCGGCAGGGAACCAAACCTTAGAGAGTGCTTCAATAAAGATACAGCTAAGCACAGCTTTGGGCATCGGTTTACCTGAATAGAGTGGCTAACTGTAGATTACATCTTTTTGAAGTTCATTTCGAGCTTTTTCCACCCCGCTGTTCCACTTTTTGCGCAGAACTAGAGAACTAATGGCTGAGAGACATCATTTTCTGAGAGATATTACCGAAGCTGTGAAAGAGTTGTGGCCAGAGCGGTTTTTCCCTGCAGGACGAGGTTTAAATAATCACATTGGTGTAATGGGATGTGTGGTGTTGATTAATGGCCTTTCTCAGCATGTCAGGGTTTGTACCTCTATCTGTGCCCTTTGAGTGCATTTGTCTCAAGCCACTGTTTACAGTTTCATGGCTCGATTCGCTACGGCGGCATCCCAGTTGGCTCTTAACGTCCTCTAAATAAAGAATTTATAATGGGAGGCACTTCCACTAATCGAATACATCTCTGCATGCGCCGTGAGGGAATTAAAGTCTGTAAGCATATAAAGCACATACAAGTTTAACTAACCAGCTTTCTACTTCAGAAAGACTCAGGAAAGTAAGTATAATAATGGTCAAACCAATAAAGATCTAAAACATAAAGTGATTAAAATGAAAGAATGCTTTTTCTATGAAGTCTATGAAATCAATCGCCATTTGTTCTAATAAACTGTCACAGTTTGAATGGTAAACTGCATGCAGAAGAACACGCGTCTTCATTTCAAACAGCCATCAATCTCCTCGATGTCAGATCAGCATGCGATATGGAAAATATTCGGTGAATTGTGAGCTACTCGCTAATGCGTCAGGCGTACGACATACTTTCTTAAAACTACTTTCTTAAAAATCACTGAGTGTTTTCGGGTATCTTTTTTCTTCTGTCTTTTTTGTCATTTCTCCAATCTTCCTAGACCTTGAGATGGAATGGAAAAGTAGTAATTTTCTTTCTTGCCATTCATGGTGGTCTTTAGACGTCAAGACATTCAGAAGATTTTATTATTATTTCTTCCAATCAAAATCACGGCAAAAGCACTTCACTTCTGTCTTTTAGAGCCGCACACATCAGGGGTTTTACCCTCCTCTTTTTTGATGCCTGGACAAGTTCGAACTGATCAAAGGCACAATCTATCTTAAGAAGTTACCAACAAATTCATCTGCACCGCACACACAGGCACATTTTAATCTGAATGTGGATCAAAGCATCCACAGATGTTTTAGAAGAGACTGAGATGAGGGGGGGGGGGTCATCCTTGCAAGCTTTGAAACCGAACACAAATTTATCTCAAAGGTCTTTGCTTTGTCAGGGTAACTATTTTTGAGCATATGGCAAATTAGAACATTATTATTAAAATTATTATTATTATTAAAAAATCCTAAAGATTTTTTTTTAGACGGGAAAGTACCTGATTTTCCTTCCTGGCTGTTCTAGTTTTTAAATAAATTAAAAACACAATCAAAGATATTTGAAAAACAAGCTTTTAAACTTGTATTTTTATCTTGTCATTTAACTTTTTCATTTAGCTCCATAATTATATTGCATTTAATATGTTACATCAGATTTCACTCTAAAATCTGCTCCTAATGCTCACTCCTGGTATACATTTTTTTATTTGGGTGTGTAGACGAATTGAAGACCACATGAAAGTTACGTAACATGTCATTCATTCAACAGCATGAAAACCTTCATGACTGAATACATCTACATCCATAAAAATCTACAATACACCACAGACATCCGTCAAAATCCCTAAAGTCGGGCTCTTTGTTCACGCACACATCTGAACTTACATCAGTCAGACCCGTCATGCTGAACATCAAAGAATGTACTGAATATGAATATGTAATGCACTATCATAGCAAAGATTTATATCCTAAGATGACACATCTCAAAGTATATTGCTACTTTTGGAGCATATTGTACAAAAAAACGGTGTGGACTGGCCAAAATTGCTAGTGTAAATCTACTTTGCGGTCTTGAATGCAAATTTCTGAGAGTCAGAGTGTATAGGGAGCTCAGAATCTATGGGAAGACAAGGTTTTTACAAGTTCTTGGTACAATATGTGCTTTATAAGAAGAACTAATTGCTGGATTTGACAAAGTTTGCAAAATGGCATTACATTTTAAGATAAAGACCTTTGTTTTAGACAACTGAACTGTATATTCCATTTTATATAATGTCCAATTTCTAAATTACACTACAGAAGTTCAGAAGTTTTTAATAACTTAATTATTCTATTGAGCAAGGATACATTTGATCAAAAGTGACATTTTAAGACATTTATAATGTTACAAAAGATTTTTTTAACTTTCTATTTGTCAAAGAATCCCAAAAGAGAAAAAAGGTATCACAAAACTATTAAGCAGCACAGCTGCTTTCAAGACTGATAATAACAATAAATGTTTCTTTAGCACCAAATCAGCATATTAGAATGATTTCTGAAGGATCATGTGACACCGAAGACTGGAGTAATGATGCTGAAAATTTAGCTTTGCATCACGGGAATAAATTACATTTTAAAATATATACAAATAGAAAACAGTTATTTAATTGTAATAATATTTCAAAATATTACTGATCAAATAAAGGCAGCCTTGGTGAGCAAATGAAATCTTTCAAAATTAGTAAAAAAACAAGTTATGAGCAATAAGAAGTTATGATGCTTGTATGATGCAATGTGAAGTAAAATATGTAAACTTCTAAATACTTTCCAAAAACATTTAAAAGTCTTACCAACACTAAACTTTTAATCAAATGGTAAGCATGCTAATAAACTGTCAAACAACAAGTGAAGCAAATGTGACTAGTCACTTCACGTTTTCTTTCTGTCTAAATGTGCATTTTTAGGCAGAATAAGTTGCAATGTGGAATGAACTTTGATAAATAGACAAACTAAAAGTCTAGTTATGCAACACTAATTTAAATGTAAAAGAATGAAGTTATCAGAGACATTAATAAAGACGTTTGATAGGTTTGATAAATTCAATCAGAACCAATTAAAATGTACATTAATAGGTTTGTTAGACTCAGTAACAAGGTTAGACGGGGACAGACAGAGAGCACTATACGTAACAGTTAAGACTTTCCGAAGAGATGCAGCAGATGAAAGCTGAAGTGTCAGTCAGCTTCCCATGGGAAGAAGCCTGTGGTTCTACTGGTGAAGGGTTCCCCCTGATCTGCGCATCTTCAAAGGTCACTCACGGCATGGCTCTGTACTCATAAAAGAGACAAGACACGGATAAAAGAGCAACTGATTAAATTAGAAGCAGGGGAAGACAGAACCAGCTGTGATGATAAATGAACTTTCATTAGTCTAGTTTTACATTAACTGGGAAACGACGAGATGTGCCTGGCTGTGGGCGTCTTTATCCTTGTCCTATTATGTTTTCTTTCGTTGATACGGTTCAGAGAGAAAAGACGGAGATGAGAAGAAGAAAGGACTGAATTTCAAATGTGAGCCTACAGAGGAGCAGGAGCCGTCCCAATCCGTCTCCTAAGCCCAGAGTGAATTTTTGATCATGGACTCAAGAGTCCTGAAACCTTCTAAGACAGGAGGAAAGGATTCCAAGACAGCGGAAAGATTTAGTTCATCAATAAAAAAAAAAATCCTTTCCATTTTGAATGAGAGTAGCATTTGTGACCATCTGGTGAAGTGCATAGAACACAAAAATCTGCTAATATAGTTGAAAAAAATTAATGTATTCTTTAAAAAATATTATATGCATTTGAATTATGAATCTCTACACACACACACAGAAATATTTATATATTTTCATGTTAAAATTAATGTGTTATATTCATTATACATATACATAAATGCTAATTTTTATATTAATGTTTTGCATACAAAAATCTGCTAATATATTAAAGAATTATAAAAAATAATTGTAAATGTACTCTAATGAAAATATACATTTAAATCTATTGTCAATGTGAATTTTTACATCATCATGTCGGAATAGCCAGCCATAAAAAAGGCATGAAAAATATAGATATATAAAGAATATACATTTGTAATTTTATTTAGTTTTATATTATATTAATGTGTGTGTGCGTATGTGGATATTTTAATATGAATATTTGTATATTAAAATTATATTATAAATAATATTATATTTTATAGCCTATTAAAATTTTATGATCATTTTATGATTTTTTTAAAAATCTGCTAATATATTTACAAAGAATTATAAATTAGCTCTATTAAAAATATAATTGCATATTTAATTTATATTTGTTTAAAAAATATTAATATAAGACGATATAAAATAATGTTAATACTACAGTAAATCTTTGATTTTAATTATATATTATTAATATTATATATTTTATTATTCATTTTTTGTGTTTTAATATAAAATTAATATTACAGATCCATTATATATTTTTATTATATTCTTAAAACCATACAGAATTATACTTGATAAGTTACCTTTCTAAAATGCGCCCTGTTGTCTTATAAACTTGAACACTGAAGCGTCTTTGAACTAAAGGCCAAGAGATGAACTTCAGCCTCTGCAGCAGCGCATTTACAGCAGCAGAAGAAAAAATATTCACTGGCTCAACCTCAAGGCAAAAGATTTGATAAAAGGGACTCCATTTTATCTGCAAATCCAAAGGACCATTTTTTACTTTCAGAGTTTCCAAGGGGGAAAAAATGCTAGAGCAAGACAAAGACGAAGTGTTATGTGGTGTGAGGTGTCAAAGAGGAAATGTTTAACTTTTCTCTTTTTTGTAATCTGCATGTTCTTGGTTGCACAGCTTCAAAAAGGAAACATTGCTACAGCAACATTTATTTGCACTTTTAAAAAGACGCAATGAGATAAAGATGACCTCATGTTTGTACGGCTTGCATTCTTCGTTCCATGAAAAATGGAAAACTCTAGTGTAACTTTATATTTTCATTTATACAAAATGTATAATACATTTGGTTTTCAGTGCAGACAGAAAACCATACAAATTTGGAACAACATGAAGATTTCCTACAAGTTTGGAATGACATAAATGATGACAATTTTCATTTTGGGGCAACTATATTATATTCTTAAAACCATACAGAATTATACTTGATAAGTTAAGATGAACTTCAGCCTCTGCAGCAGCGCATTTACAGCAGCAGAAGAAAAAATATTCACTGGCTCAACCTCAAGGCAAAAGATTTGATAAAAGGGACTCCATTTTATCTGCAAATCCAAAGGACCATTTTTTACTTTCAGAGTTTCCAAGGGGGAAAAAATGCTAGAGCAAGACAAAGACGAAGTGTTATGTGGTATGAGGTGTCAAAGAGGACATGTTTAACTTTTCTCTTTTTTGTAATCTGCATGTTCTTGGTTGCACAGCTTCAAAAAGGAAACATTGCTACAGCAACATTTATTTGCACTTTTAAAAAGACGCAATGAGATAAAGATGACCTCATGTTTGTACGGCTTGCATTCTTCGTTCCATGAAAAATGGAAAACTCTAGTGTAACTTTATATTTTCATTTATACAAAATGTATAATACATTTGGTTTTCAGTGCAGACAGAAAACCATACAAATTTGGAACAACATGAAGATTTCCTACAAGTTTGGAATGACATAAATGATGACAATTTTCATTTTGGGGCAACTATTCCATTTAAAATAACAAATTAAAATGGTGAGCTGATGAAATGGTTTTGAAACCCAAGTGGTGTTAACACCACATGACCCTGAACCTGGAGCTTACAGAATATCAGATCTGGGATTACAGCAGTGCTGCAGACAAGAGACAACTTAAAATGCCCAGGTGGACACCTGACCTTTTCACTGAAATCGCGTAGTTAGCAGGTCACTCACTCAAAGTCATGAAAGGAATACACATTAGCTCTGATCTCCCAACTGGCCAACTAAATACATTTTTTAAATGTTGCATGCAATCACTGGCCTTCAAGCCATGATCAATCCATAAAGCATAAACTGTCACACCCTCACACAAGCACAATACTTTTTGTCTATTCTATTAATGCCATTACATTTGCATCGATTCTTTATTCTTCTACGCACGCATTCATCTTGGTTCCTGAAGGAATCAATACAACAGAATAAAAGCTCTTTCTTGCAACTTTCTTGCTTTGGTAAGACAACATCCTCTAAGGAAGAAATTTACATTTTAATAATATGCACTGTTGAGTTTCAGGGGGAAAAAGTTGTATTTATGTGCTCAGGGCATGTTTTAAACACTACTGTTTTATGCAGTGATATGCTGACAACTGTAACCTAAAACTGTAAAGACTTCAAGCCACACTTGATTTGAGGAACTATGAATAAGCTCACATGCTGTGCACATCCACCAGGAATCTGTCAAGGACTCACGCTGAGCCTACTGGGACTGAGACATAAGAGAAGCGCCCTGTTGTCTTATAAACTTGAACACTGAAGCGTCTTTGAACTAAAGGCCAAGAGATGAACTTCAGCCTCTGCAGCAGCGCATTTACAGCAGCAGAAGAAAAAATATTCACTGGCTCAACCTCAAGGCAAAAGATTTGATAAAAGGGACTCCATTTTATCTGCAAATCCAAAGGACCATTTTTTATTTTCAGAGTTTCCAAGGGGGAAAAAATGCTAGAGCAAGACAAAGACGAAGTGTTATGTGGTGTGAGGTGTCAAAGAGGAAATGTTTAACTTTTCTCTTTTTTGTAATCTGCATGTTCTTGGTTGCACAGCTTCAAAAAGGAAACATTGCTACAGCAACATTTATTTGCACTTTTAAAAAGACGCAATGAGATAAAGATGACCTCATGTTTGTACGGCTTGCATTCTTCGTTCCATGAAAAATGGAAAACTCTAGTGTAACTTTATATTTTCATTTATACAAAATGTATAATACATTTGGTTTTCAGTGCAGACAGAAAACCATACAAATTTGGAACAACATGAAGATTTCCTACAAGTTTGGAATGACATAAATGATGACAATTTTCATTTTGGGGCAACTATTCCATTTAAAATAACAAATTAAAATGGTGAGCTGATGAAATGGTTTTGAAACCCAAGTGGTGTTAACACCACATGACCCTGAACCTGGAGCTTACAGAATATCAGATCTGGGATTACAGCAGTGCTGCAGACAAGAGACAACTTAAAATGCCCAGGTGGACACCTGACCTTTTCACTGAAATCGCGTAGTTAGCAGGTCACTCACTCAAAGTCATGAAAGGAATACCCATTAGCTCTGATCTCCCAACTGGCCAACTAAATACATTTTTTAAATGTTGCATGCAATCACTGGCCTTCAAGCCATGATTAATCCATAAAGCATAAACTGTCACACCCTCACACAAGCACAATACTTTTTGTCTATTCTATTAATGCCATTACATGTGCATCGATTCTTTATTCTTCTACGCACGCATTCATCTTGGTTCCTGAAGGAATCAATACAACAGAATAAAAGCTCTTTCTTGCAACTTTCTTGCTTTGGTAAGACAACATCCTCTAAGGAAGAAATTTACATTTTAATAATATGCACTGTTGAGTTTCAGGGGGAAAAAGTTGTATTTATGTGCTCAGGGCATGTTTTAAACACTACTGTTTTATGCAGTGATATGCTGACAACTGTAACCTAAAACTGTAAAGACTTCAAGCCACACTTGATTTGAGGAACTATGAATAAGCTCACATGCTGTGCACATCCACCAGGAATCTGTCAAGGACTCACGCTGAGCCTACTGGGACTGAGACATAAGAGAAGCGCCCTGTTGTCTTATAAACTTGAACACTGAAGCGTCTTTGAACTAAAGGCCAAGAGATGAACTTCAGCCTCTGCAGCAGCGCATTTACAGCAGCAGAAGAAAAAATATTCACTGGCTCAACCTCAAGGCAAAAGATTTGATAAAAGGGACTCCATTTTATCTGCAAATCCAAAGGACCATTTTTTATTTTCAGAGTTTCCAAGGGGGAAAAAATGCTAGAGCAAGACAAAGACGAAGTGTTATGTGGTGTGAGGTGTCAAAGAGGAAATTTTTAACTTTTCTCTTTTTTGTAATCTGCATGTTCTTGGTTGCACAGCTTCAAAAAGGAAACATTGCTACAGCAACATTTATTTGCACTTTTAAAAAGACACAATGAGATAAAGATGACATCTCATGTTTGTACGGCTTGCATTCTTCGTTAATTATTTTATGTACACATATTGTTGAAATGGTATGTTGCCATGACTTTTCCGCCTGAAGTAAATCGAAGAAAATAACCTAAATCACATCAGAAAGATTCAGATTTAAATAAGAATGTTATTCTATTTTCTGAGAAATATGCATGTCATGGAAAAAAAGAAAACAAAGTAGCCTACTTATTTCCTTAAAGGGGTCATATAATGCGATTTCAAGTTTTCCTTTCTCTTTGGAGCGTTACAAGCTGATTGTGCATAGATAAGATCCCTGAAGTTGCAAAGACTAAAGTCTCAAAACCAAATAGATATTCTTTATCAAAGTTAAGACTCTGCCACACACCCCTAAAACGGCTCGTTCTAACACGCCCCCACATATCTACCTCACTATGTGGAAATATTTGCATACTGCCACCCAAATGTGCACGCAAAGAAAGAAGGCGTGGTTTCAGTAACCGCAGTTAGTGTTGAAGCAGCATGTCAGGGAGACACTGTGTGTTTCTAGGCGAAAGCAAAAGCACTTTATTTGGCCTTCCGAAAGTAGATGCATTTACGAATCTTTAAGATTACTTACAACAGAACAGCAATGCATTTTATGGACGACCGTTTCGTGAACCTAGGAGAGGAGGTCATTCTGACTTTGCTATGACAATCTGGTGCTTCTGAATCAGCTACTGTTTTGTTATTAGTTTAAGTATTTGCTATTGACTGTTCAAATGTGGAGTTTTGCGCATCGTGTGTGTGTGTGAGTGTGTGTGCAAGCGCGTGCGCTGGCCAATCAGAGCAGACTGCACTTGTCGGAAGGAGGGACTTTGTAGAAAAAGAAGCGTTTGAGAGAGGCGGGGCATAGAGGACCTACAATAATGTACAGTATTTGAAAAATAATGTGTTTTTTGAACATTAAAGCATGTCAACATATTCTGTTACACCAAATACACAAAATAATGATCTTTAAAAAATCATCATATGACCCCTTTAAACTACAGTTCGTTGGTAAAACGAACCTCTGCTATTACATAATTTAATGATGCTGAATTCAAAAATATCAACAAAAACATTCCATCAGTTTTTCACAAAATAGGAATGAAGAATTTTCAAATTACGTGTATCAGCTTTAATGCATTAATCAAAATAAAAGCAGTTGAATCAAAAGTCTTATTTTACTTACAATTTGCAAAAGAGCAGAAATACTCTATTTAACGTCAAAGAATGTTTACATAGAAACATGTTAAGCAATAAATAACTTTTTTGATAGAATCTGTCGCTATTTGAATGTAAACACACAAACATCTGTGTCAAGTTTGCTTTTTCTTCAGTCACTGGACATAAATATGTTGTCTTATTCAGTATATTGACTGAATATTGAAAAAAAAAATACTACAAAATACATTTTATGATCAATTTTGACATGCTAGAGCAAAACAGGCACTATTTTTTGGAATCAGCATGACAAAAGTTAGTAAGAAACATTGCTGACACAACAAACAACTGAGTCACAAAAAAAAATTCATACAGGAACAGCCAACACTAACAGCACAACCAAGTCAATCAATAGTACTGCGTTAAGAACAACCTGTGCCCAGCGTCATTGACTACTATACTGGATGAAACAACACATCCGAGTTCAGCTCTAGATGATGACCTGCTAATGGAAATCCTCAGATAGCAGTAAATAAACACTGACTTCCCACAGAAACCCTCAACTCTTTGGCTGAGAGTCTTCGAGACTTCCCGATTCAGACAAAGAAAATATGGGCCAGTCATTTGGTGATACGCAATGCAACAGTGGTTATATTGGTTATAGCTGGATGTTGTAAAAGGCATTAAGAGAAAGGAGCTTTAAGAAACTGGGAAAAGGGACTGTCCCATTTGGCACCCTAGGTGTTCATGTTATTCATTAATTAATTAGCCTACATTAATGTACCTATGAGCTACAATGCATCTCTAAATGAATTATTGTAGCCTACATTACACTTCACATTTAAAACACACCTCAGACTGTAAGCATTTGCACTGGCCCCTCACTGAACATCTTGCACAATGTCAGAAACGTACAATTTAAGTTTCAACTGTAAACGTTTGCACTGCCCCACTTTACATATTCTGCACAAATGTTTTTTTTTGTATTTTTATTTTATCCTCCTAAATTTTTTTCTTGCTTATTGTAGCTTTTACGTGCCTTACTTTAAGATTGTTTACCTCATTGTTCTATTATTGATTTTCTGTTGTCTTTGTCAAGCACCAATTTATTACCAAGACAAATTCCTCATACATGTATACCTACGCTACTTGGCAATAAACGTGATTCAGATTTTTTTACATGACGCAGCCCTAGTTGCAGTTTGTCATAACTCAAAATATCTTTCAAAAAGTATCGTACTGTGATTGTACAATGTTTTCAATCATCACTGTAATAATATACTGTCGTATTTACATCTATGCATATGTTCTGATCGTTTTTGGTTGGAAAATGTTATTACCTGCAGAGTCGTAGCGGCGGCGCACGTGCAGGTGTTGAACTTGAGTAACGTTAACGTTAGGCGTTAAAGGCCTTCTACAGAAAATTTCACGCAACTGGATTGCTGAAATATTGTGTGGGAAAATATGTTTTAGTGATAGCGATTCATTTGTTCTGTACTGCTTTATGATGTATTTTTGCGATGACTTAATCGAAACAAAACAATGGTACACTAAATTACTGATGTAAATATATATATAAATAACTTATGTATAGTCAGTATATATTTATTAATTATATTGTATAACCTGAAATTTGGCAATTGAATATATTTTTTGTTAAAAAAATTCTCTGTGTAGAAAATGTAGCGAATCAGCTCATGGGGAAATATGAATAATTAATCATAACTAGTTATAATTCATTATAAATATTTAGATCCGCTGTAGAACTGTCTGTCAATTCTAAGAACGTTAATTTCCTGGTTAAGGGAAATAACTTTCTTAATAAATGGGATTTTTACTTCTGCAACCCTACTGTTGTGCTCTATAGCTTCCATACTTCAAGTACTGGCCAACTAAATAGGCGTGATGATAGTTTCAACTCTTAAAAGAAGAGCAGTTCCCAAGAAAAAAACCATCAGAAATCGCTAATCAGAAGTCATATAGAAATAGGAAAGATATTGCAATGCATTTTCCAGTTCCTGGTTGTATCCCAAAATACAACGCACAGTCGAGCACCTGGGGCCCAGATGAGCCTATATTGAAGGATATTGGTTGCTCTTTCATGCAGAAGGTCTCAATAATGAAATGCCAAGCAAAAATGGAGAGATGGATACCTGAACCATCATATGCCGGTAAATGTTCATAGCACTGGTGTGATCTAATTATGCTAGTGGAAAATTGTGGCTTTGGTGCGCAGTTCTCAGCTACCCAGCTAGGATTGTTGTGATAGATGTGAGAAACTTTTCCATACCTTCTTCTTGTCAAGCTCAAAACGAAGATCTATGATGATCAGCACACTCGAAAACACACTTGAGAGCTTTTTTGCCTTTAAGACTAAAGCCAGACATTCTCACGGTTCCTGATGGACACATCAAAGTCATGAGGTGATTAGCATGGGCCGACGTCAGCGGTATAAATGTTCCTGAGGCACACTTTTCTGGCATCACAAAATTATTAATCATTAATAAATGTTTTATGTTAAGAAAGTATATACATATATATATATATATACACTGTGTGTGTGCGTGCGTGCGTGCGTGCGTGCGTGTAAATTATTCTTAAATATACATGTATGTGTTTGTATTTATATATACAAATAAATATACACAGTACACACATATATTATGTAAACACAAACTTTTATTTTGGATGCGATTAATCGCGATTAATCAATTTGACAGCACTATATTATATTATATTTCAACTGTTAAAAACAAAAGAAATTGTGTAAATTGAAATAATATTTATTTTCCCCTTTTTATTGAAGAACATGAACAATCTAAATCTTCTGGAATCAGTTTTTTGTTAATAAAAATAAAACTTTTAACTTATATTAGAAATACCAGAGAAAATGTCTAAGCCAAGTCCAAGAAGGCAAACAAAAAATAAATAAATAATATAAAACCACTGGTCTAGAGATAATACTGCCCATTATAAGCTTTACATTATTATTTGCTGCATCATGGATGAAATATATATATATCTTATTATAAGATAAAAGGGACAATTCACCCAAAAAATGCAACATATGTTGTTGATGACAAGCTGTGCTGGTCTTTTCAATTGTAAAACAGTTCATTTTGTTCTTCTCTTAAAGGTGAAGTGCCTCTATAATAGCACCAAACAGAATTGCAAAAAAACATTATTTTTGGTTTGTACTGTATGTTTCTTTATCACCGATAACCTTGCCCAAAATACCCTTTTAGTTCTAAAATGGAGTGAAAGCTATTAGTATTTATTCCATTCAGTCTCAAATATTAGAGCTCAAATGAGCTTTATAAGCAGGAATACTGAGAAGCGAAAGTATTGTTCTCCACAGGCCAAAGGAATACAGATTAGGGAATTAAGTGCTCCGGTCCAAAGCTCTGAGTCAGCAGTCTGCGCCGTAACCCTGGAATGAGAGCTGCTCATTTATTTCCTCACATAAATAATGAAAGAAAAGTCTTTCTCCCAGCAGAATAAATAGTTTAGTGGCACATACGCAGTTAGACGGCGCCTTTCTTGTTTGTTTTAATTCCATTACAGCCGTCGTGGAGAGAAGGACATGCCGTATGAGTTTAATTGGAAGTGAGTTGAGTGATGGGAGATCTGCTACCCTTAGCATTTCCCAAACACCTGCCGCCTCATTACGACTGCAGCACTGCAGGAGAATCAATCTCCAAATAAGCCAGGTACACTTCAGACCGAGATGAGGAGAGAGAGACAATAAAGCTACTCGAGTCTTGAAAGAAAGAGAAAGGGAGATTACATGCTATACATACCTATCTATGCAAATATTCTTTTGTAGAACACATAGTTCCACCTCTGAAATCTGATTGGTTGAGTCAAGTTTTAAAAATAGCCTATATAAATACATGACTGAACATTGATTGAACTGTATTTTAAAAGCAGTGTGTCCAGATCTCTGGATGTTAGAGCGTGCCCTTGTACTCCATTTTAATATGCAAGGGATGATTTATAGAAAGCTGTTTATTATCGCAAAATAAATCCTGACAGGGTGATCAAGACCCTAACCTTAAACAGAGAGTCTTGCATTTTGCATGAAATATTGATTTTATTTTATCTTACTGTACATGCTAAGAAAACAATGTATGTAACAGTATTTGCAAAAAGATGAACACTAATATATTATACTAATATGTTAATTTAAGTGATTAATTCAGTTGATTTGAGGTAAATTGGAACACTTTGGAACACCATTGAGATGACTGGCAAAAATGGCCCAATTATCCTGAATTAACCCCTAAATTAATATTAATTTATTAATTCATTTATTAGAACTGAATCATGTCTAGCAAAACCTCTTAAATGTATAGTCCATCCAAAATATAAATTCTGTAATTTTTTATTCGTTTACTGTCATTTTGTCTGTTGAACATAAAAGAAGATATTTTGAATAATGTTGGTAACCAAATAGTTTCGGTTCCCATTGACTTCCATTGTATTTTTTTCCATACAGTGGAAGTCAATGGGAATGGAAAGATTTTTTATTTTTTAGCACGTACAACTTGCTTTCAGTTGTGGAATACACATTTATTTAATTTTATTTATTTATTTTATTTTATTTGTATGTATTTATTTATTCACTATCTATCTATCTATCTATCTATCTATCTATCTATCTATCTATCTATCTATCTCTCTCTATCTATCCATCCACCCATCCATCCATCTATATATATATATCTACCTACCTACCTATCTATCTATCCATCCACCCATCCATCCATCTATATATATATATCTACCTACCTATCTATCTATCTATCTCTCTCTCTCTATCTATCTATCTATCTATCTATCTATCCACCCACCCAACCACCCATCCATCCATCTACATATATATATATCTACCTACCTATCTATCTATCTATCTATCTATCTATCTATCTATCTATCTATCTATCTATCTATCTATCTATCTATCTATCTTCATATATATCTATCTATCTATCTATCTATCTATCTATCTATCTATCTATCT
>NW_015505198.1:2183332-2219753 GCF_001515645.1 Sinocyclocheilus grahami | reverse complement strand
TATATATGTGTGTGTGTGTGTGTGTATGTATATGTATGTATATATATATATATGTGTGTGTGTGTGTGTGTGTGTGTGCATATCTATCTATCTATCTATATATATATATATATATATATACACACACATTTATACATTTATAAACACAAACTCTTATTTTGGATGCAATTAATCACGATTAATCAATTTGACAGCACTACCTTAAAGCAGTGTTCTTTTGGCATTATTTATATGCTATATTATTTATTTATATTTTGAATTAGGTTTTATTTATATATTTTCAATTTATTTCAGTTTGCGTTTTAGTTATTTTGTTATGTGATTTTGTCATTAGTTTCATTTTTATATATATATTTACCTCTATGAACCGTTATTTGTAATCCAGTTTTAGTAATTAACTTATTTCAGTCGACATTTCTAAATTTCGAAGTTTTTCAACTTATTTTATTTCAGCTTTGTTTCAGTTACAGAAAATTACTATCGTTTTAGTCAGTAGTTAACAGCACTGGTTTAACACAAGAACAATTTCATCCAAAAAATATTATTTTGAGAGAGATCTGACGACTGAAGCTGTCATGGTATGGAGCCATCAGAATGAACCATCCTGCTCTATTACAAATGAGAGCGCTGCTTTCTTGAATTAGGCGCACAGAGAAGAAGCATCCTTCAGTCTGAGGAGGCGACTAGACGTTCAGATGTCCTCCTGAGGGACTTCAGCCCCATTAGGGCTCAGATTGATATTGTTTGAGATGGCAGGAAACCTTTAAGTTAGCATCTGTGCTCAGGTGGGCTATCAATCAAATTTTAGTCCCCTCGATTGAGCAAGTCTGACTTGGTAGAAGAAAACCAGAGAGGGGGAAAAATGCATCGATAAGGAGATCCATGGATCATCTAAAAGGGAACGTTTTGGTGCTGGGGAAATCTCCATCTCTGACAGCTGGTCAATATCTGCAGTGGGGAAACATTCAGTCAAGTATGACTTTGCACGGGGAATTTTTCCCGTGTATTTTATGAACCTCTGTTCTGTGTAACTGACAGACAAACCTGAGACAACATGGGCAACAAAGCTCATTAAAGGTTAATCTGGTTAGAGGAAATGAAAGAGCAGAGCTGCGCTTCTGAGAAACAGTTGAACACCTGCTTGCCTTTTGTTACCACCATGTTTGCGCTGCTAATCTTTAAATAATATATAGCCTCAATATAGCATAAAGATTACACATATTCCAACTACATCACAACCTGTCATCGGTCTCTTTTCACATCTTTTGAGCCGTTTGCCAGATTTCATTGGTGAAAATAGAATTCTATCTATCCCTAGTACTAGTTCAAAAGTTTGAGGTTAGTACTTTTTTTTTTAAAGAAACTACTAATTCAGCAAGGATGTATCAAATTGATCATAAATGACAGTAAATACTTAATTTCAAATAAATGCTGTTCTTTTGAACTCCTAAAAAAAACACATATTCCACAAAAATATTAAGCAGCACATGTTTTCAGTATTTATAATAATAAACAAATCTTAAAAATATAAATAATTAATAACAAATGAATAAAAATATTTATATATAATTAACAATTAATATATAATAAAAAAAATATTTCAAATGAATTATAACATTTTAAATAAAATAAAAATAAAAAGATAATAAAACAAAATGACATATTAGAATGATTTCTGAAGGGTTATTATAGTTAACTAAAACTAAACCATTAAAAAGCAACTTTTTTGTAACTTGATTTTATAATAAATAAAATAAATTTTAACCAAAATAAAAAATTAAATAAAATAA
This sequence comes from Sinocyclocheilus grahami, assembly GCF_001515645.1. Taxonomy (NCBI): domain Eukaryota; kingdom Metazoa; phylum Chordata; class Actinopteri; order Cypriniformes; family Cyprinidae; genus Sinocyclocheilus; species Sinocyclocheilus grahami. The sequence continues at coordinate 2,217,963 of NW_015505198.1, read as the reverse complement.
ATAAACCTTAAACGCATTTTATATAGTTGCCAAAGCAGCATCTCTCATTTTCATTTAGTTTAATCTGATGCACTGAAACAGTTCAAACTTAAAATAACAACAACAAAAAACTGTCACATGTAGCGCCTTTGCGCTTCAGGCGACCCAAGTTCGAGTCCCCGCTCGTGGACCTTTCCCGATCCCACCCACTTCGCTTCCTGTCGACCTACTGTCCTATCTAAATAAAAAGGCATAAAACGCCAAAAAAAATTATAAATAAAAGTATTACAAATGACAAAAACTCAATCACAACTCAATTACTAAAACTAACTACAAATAAAATGAAAACAGAAAGTATTATGAAATTAAAACTAACTCAGAATATTAATTAAAACTACAGTAGTATCTCAATACTACTAATATAACACTATATGACACTGAAGACTGGAATAATGACCACTGAAAATTCAGCTTTGTTATCACAGGAATAAATTGCATTTTAAAATATATTAATATATTTTCATTTGTAATAATATTTCACAAGATTACTGTTTTTTGCTGTATTTTTGATCAAATAAATGCAGCCTTGGTGAGCACAAGAGATTTCTTTCAAAAACATAAATCTTATGGTGCAGTGATATAATAAATAATAAATTGCATGATGGAATGTAAATTAAAATACATTCGACCTGCATATGTGAAATCATCTAAACATTATTAGGCCGATGAGTGCAAGTAATTCATTTAAAGTTGTCTAATAGTCAGCTTCAACACTGATTACTTCTCGATATGCAGTACAACTTGTTTTCCTCGAGGGTTGCATGAAAACCTGGAAATCAGGTTAAAAACAAAGACAGGCCGCATTAAACGGCCTCCAAGTGCTGCAACCCTCTTTAAACAGAAAGGCTGATGCATTGCAGTAATTAGGCGAATCCTTTGGCAATGATACACACACACACTTCCTCTTTTCCCTCTTCTCTCTTCAGGTGTCTGTGCGTCCAAATGAGCTGATAGATTTAGAATGATGGCAGACGAATGAGGTCAGGCAGCGTGAGGCCGCTGGATCTCGGCACGTTATCTTCAACAAACACATGTCTTTCAGTCCAATTACACTCCTGCTGCAAATGGAGCATCTAACTCCCCTACACACACCCACCACATCGCTCTGTCACTCACCCAAAGCCCACACACACACCTACAAACACACATGGACACATGCAGGCAGCAAATCATTAGCTTCCAAACCGGTGAAAAGTTTTTTGCAGAAATAGTGGGCATAGTAGTGATTAGTGTAGTTTGAGGCTAAAGTTTTGCTAATTTGTTGTACACAGCCAATCTTAACCTTTTTGTCTTCTTGACTAATTTGTTTTGCAGTAAACCGGACTTATTTTCTGAGAATGCGGTGTAATGTCCCAGAATAAATTGATCTAATTGGCTATTCATGTTGCAAGGCATCATGGGTATGTGTTGTTTTGTTCTCACCCTCTTGCAGACGTCTAGTGCATTTAATGAACTGCTTTTGTGAAGCTTGTCTTTCTTTAAACTTGTTTTGATTTTATCTCGGGATAAAGTTTCTTTTTAAAATTGTATTTATTTTCTTACTTTTTGCACTTAAATTTTGCAACTTTTAAAGAATAAATGCAATAGTTTAGTGATGTTTATGTAGAGAAGAAGAAATTAAGCAACAGAGGAATTGTGTTAAAGGAATAGTTCATCCAAAAATAAATATAAGCTGAAAATGTACTCACCCTCAGGCTATCCAAGATGTAGATGAGCTTGTTTCTTCATCACGAACAGATTTGGAGAAATTTAGCATTGCATCACTTGCTCACCAATGGATCCTCTGCAGTGAATGGGTGCCGTCAGAATGAGAGTCCAAGCAGCTGATAAAACCATTACAATAATCCACAAGTAATCTCAAAAAGTAAAACCCACATGTTTGTAAGGGGAAAAATTCCATCAATATGTTTTTTTTTTTCAAACCATTGCTTCCGGCTAAAATATGAGTACTCTATCCATAATATTGCATTCTGACGGTACCCATTCAAGATCCATTGGTGAACAAGTCACGTAATGTAATTTTGGGTGAATTATTCCTTATAAATTTTTATGATAAAACATAAGTATTACATCTTATGTTTTTCTAATTATTCCTTTTAAATAAAACGGATAAAACCATTACAATAATCCACAAGTAATCTCAAAAAGTAAAACCCACATGTTTGTAAGGGGAAAAATTCCATCAATATGTTTTTTTTTTCAAACCATTGCTTCCGGCTAAAATATGAGTACTCTATCCATAATATTGCATTCTGACGGTACCCATTCAAGATCCATTGGTGAACAAGTCACGTAATGTAATTTTGGGTGAATTATTCCTTTTAAATTTTTATGATAAAACATAAGTATTACATCTTATGTTTTTCTAATTATTCCTTTTAAATAAAACATAGCAATTGTTTTATTCAATTTAATGTATTAAAATAATGACAATTGCATTATATCAATTAAATACTACTTTTAAATACTTCTATTTTGCATTTCAAACTGTGATTTTCAAATTTGCAAGTGGTTTATGCTTCAAACTTCATTTACATATATTGTTTCTCAAGTACATTTAAGGATGTTTCAATACAATACTAAGAAAAATTATTGTTGCAGACTACTAGAAAGCTATATGTCACGATGTGCCTACTGGGAGGAGCCAGGAACGAGGAGAACGCAGGGAGAATGGCGGAGCAGGGAGTTCAGGACGCCATGGCGGAGCTGGGAGCTCGGGGAGCCTGGCCTTGGCACTCGGCCCGGTCTCCACGGACGGACCCCTACTACCCTAACTCGGGAACTGTGGCCCCCCCTGGGCTTGACTTGGGGTCTGGTGCCCTCCTTGGGCTGGACGTGGGTACTGGAGCCCTCCTTGGGCTGGACATGGGAACTGGAGCCCTTTCTGTGCACTCGGCCCGGTCTCCACGGACGGACCCCTACTACCCCCCCCCCAAAAAAATCCTTGGGGAGAAAGTCGGTTTCAGAGGCCCTCCATAGGCCTAACTTGGGAACTGTGGCCCCCCCTGGGCTTGACTTGGGGTCTGGTGCCCTCCTTGGGCTGGACGTGGGAACTGGAGCCCTCCTTGGGCTGGACATGGGGACCGGAGCCCTTTCTGTGCTAGACTCAGGGACTGGAATCCTCTCTGGGCTAAAATCGGGGACTGGAGCCCTCTCTGGGCTAAACTAGGTGACTGGAGCCCTCCCTGGGCTAGACTCGGGGATATGAGCCCTCTCTGGGCTAGACTCAGGGACTGGAATCCTCTTTGGGCTAAAATCGGGGACTGGAGCACTCTCTGGGCTAGACTCTGGGACTGGAGCCCTCTCTTGGCTAAACTCGGGGACTGGAACTGACACTGGAGCGAGTTCTGGGGCTAGGATGAGGGCGGAGAACAGTCTTTTCCTTCTCATCCTCCTCCTTTGGTTAGAGGTAAATGATGCGGCCGGTGGGCTTGACTGAGGAATGGCCGGCGGACTTGAGAATTCCGCGGCCGGCGGGCTAGTTCTGGTTCGGGACCAGACGCTGTCCAGACACCAGAGGATCCCTTCCCTCCATCTTAGCCCCGTGGTGCCTGGGAGGTCCACGGGGCGATGGTAGTTGGCCCCGTGCCAGAACAGAAAGTTGATAGTGGCATCATCCAATGCTGTCGCCGCGGCGAGCCCGCAAAACTCCCAGGCATACTTGATGAAAGGGAGATCTCTACGGGCTAGGGCAATGAAGTGTGCCGCGATCTCCATAATCGCGGGGGGAAAACACGGAAATGGGCTAGTTCTGGTTCGGGACCAGACGCTGTCCAGACACCGGAGGATCCCTTCCCTCCATCTTAGCCCCGTGGTGCCTGGGAGGTCCACGGGGTGATGGTAGTTGGCCCCGTGCCAGAACAGAAAGTTGATAGTGGCGTCATCCAATGCTGTCGCCGCGGCGAGCCCGCAAAACTCCCAGGCATACTTGACGAAAGGGAGATCTCTACGGGCTAGGGCAATGAAGTGTGCCGCGATCTCCATAATCGCGGGGGGAAAACACGGAAAACAAAAACACTTTCAACACCGGAAACAAAAACATGGAGAGTAGGGGCGCCGCTTACGGTTTATGGTGCTGTCTTCTGTCACGATGTGCCTACTGTGAGGAGCGAGGAACAAGGAGCGAGGAGAACGCAGGAGAATAATAATCAACAGCCTTTATTGACATCTAGGGAATCACACAAACTAAAACTATTAAAAAAATTAACTGAAACAAAAAAACTATATAAAACACTTTTTTTAGCTGCCAAGGCAACATTTCTCATTTTTTTTAATTTAGATTTACTTGATGTTCTAAAAAACAGAATTAAAAATGAATAAAAAGTATATTGATGTATTTTTAAAAAATAATCAAATAAATTACAAAAACACAACATGAAAACTGAAAAATAAAAGACCGACTCAAAATATTAATGAAAAACTATAATAGTATCTGAAAATCAAAAACATTGCATCATGCATAATTATGCAACCACATTGTGCACTACAGAAAAAGTCTTGTTCTTAAGTATTTTCATGTTTTCAGTAAATATTTTCAAAATATCTAAACAAGATACATTAACTTGAGAAGCAACACTGTGTAAACCCCTATGTTGTGTGTATAATTACATGTTTAATAGTTGAATCATGTTGAAAATTGTCCACTGTGAAAAAAATATTTTCAGAAATTGAAATAAAGATTATTGTGTTTTACAAAAAAACTATTTCACGCTTTGTACTTCAAAATTGTACATTTAATTCAGTGTGTTACTTGCAGTTTCTTTGTAATATTTGTGAAATTTACTAGCAGTTTCTGAGTGAAATTTATTTGAGTGTATCCTATTTTATTTTTATTTTCATGGTTTTATAAAGAACACGCAGTACATTTATGGTTGTATGTGAATTTTCTTTGAATTGCATTCCATTTGAATTCTACTTCCTTCCATTCAAATTCAAATTATTATTCCGCATCCTGTTTGCAACCTTAATCCAAGTTGAATCCAAATACAAGGCTTTCTGAATGACATACCATCCTTACTGTCAGTTACCTGAAATCAAGTGCATGCTGTAGCAGCGACAGGAAGTGGGAGGATTTTGTGAGAGGATTTTGTAAGGAATGATTGTCACTTTCATCTCAGCTGACTGTGTCTGTTCTCCTGGAAACTCTGGTTTGTTTGATTCTGACAGTTCCTGGTTCAGACCAAGTGCTTTGTGACCTTGAAATGCTCCATTGTGTATAAGCTGAAAATAAAAAGCGAGCATGCCAGCAGAGGAAGAGCTATACACAGACAACAATGTACCATCAATTAACTGCAGCCAGGTTTTGTTTATCTATAAAAAACAGTTTTTATTTACAGTGTACATTTAATTTTTCAACATGTTTTACGACAAAAAGTCGTTTTTCAGTCTTTCTACTTCAAAATTTCTTGTTTAATTTAACGTGCAATATAACAAATATCAAGTATCTAGTAATTTGCCTGTCCTAACTGACTTTAATCAGAACATATTGATTTTAATATACAGTTTTGAAACCAATGAAATTGCAGCAGAATGCACCACAATTACATGCAATGTTTTATTTTATTGTTTTCTTCCATTATATTTTACTTATGTTTATTTTTTCTATTTTATTTATTTATTGCAGAAAAAAAATTCTTGAGAATAATATATATATATACTGTATATATATATATATATGAGTGTGTGTGTGTGTGAGAAAATCAGCAGAGATAACTGAATATAAATGTTATCATTCAAAAAAATTCCCTCAAAAAGTGTAAACTGTTTGTTTAAGCACACCAATGTTTCTTCATGTTAGAGCTTTATTAAATTTGCAAAACCAAAGTTGAGCAACCGCACACAGTGTCGTTTCAAGGTTGCAACACAGAGCATAATCTTATGAACAGCCTAGTACGCTCACAGACTGTGTCTTAAAATTCCACATCATGCCTTCAAGATCTGGCCTGCTTTTTAATGAGGTCTCAGTAGATACTGGATATGAGGAATTGTGTTCTTCAGAACTCCTCTGTATGGTCGGCTGAACCCGCTGCGGCTTGGAGAGCTTGTCGTACTTAGTCCCCGCAAAACAGAGAGGATTTATGCAGCTGAAGTGTCATGGATCTGTTGTTCCCCGAGAGTCATATTACAAACCACAGGGGTGCCATCCTGAGAACATTATGGCATAATATGAAGATATGATACACACTTCAGTAATGCCATTTCAGATTAGGCGTATCTGTGAGGATGGGTTTGAAAGGGGCATATAATGGAAAAGCGGATTTTCCTTGCTTTTCTGGAATAAAAGAGTTTGATGTACTATGAAATGGGCTTTCAAACCGAGTGCCATATGATGGCGCTAGAAGGTCCCAATTGAGATAGAAAGGCTGTCCAAGATGTAGTTTGTTTCTTCATTGGAACCGATTTGGAGAAATTTAGCATTGCATCACTTGCTCAGCAATGGATCCTCTGCAGTGAATGGGTGCCGTCAGAATGAGAGTCCAAACAGCTGATAAAAACATCACAATAATCCACACCAGTCCATCAGTTAACATCTCGTGAAGTGAAAAGCTATGTGTTTAAAGTAACAAATCCATCTTTAGGACATTTTTACCTCCAAACTGTTGCATTCATTTAAAGTACATGTCCTCTATCCATAATATTTGCTTTCTTCGATGAAAAAAGCCGTCTCATCTGAATCAAGTGAGGAATATTCACAGATCAAGCACTGTTTACAAGCGAAAACATTTCGAAACAAATATTTTGGTGGATTTTGATGTGGGAGGACAACAGAGGAGGGGCTTTTGGCACTGGAGGAAGAATTTATATGGATTAGGGACTAGTATTTTGGCCAGAATTGATGGTTTAAATTTAGAATACCTTAATTATGGATTTCTTTGTTAAAAACATGCCATTTTTCACACAAGACATTAACTGATGTACTGGAGTCATGTGCATTACTTGTGGATTATTGTGATGTTTTTATCAGCTGTTTGGACTCTCATTCTGACGGCACCCATTCACTGCAGAGCATCCATCGGTGAACAAGTGATGCAATGCTACATTTCACCAAATTTGATGAAGAAACAAACTCATCTACATCTTGGATGGACTGAGGGTGAGTAACTTTTCAGCAAAGTTTCATTTTTGGGTGAACTACTCCTTTAATGAGTTAGTTCAGCTTAATTAAAAATGCTTAAAATGCTATTATGAAACTAAAGCTCTCTTCGGATGGTATTAGTTTCAAATAGGGATAATGTAATAATTAATAGAGCTTCTCCATGAGTTTAATCCTGTTCAAATCAGCCATGTCTGTAATTTTTTCAAGGAATACACTGCACATTTCCATGCTGTTAAAAATTACAATGTGTTTTACCATCTATAAAATCGCCTGGGAAAATACCCAGAGGACTTTACTGGTAAAAAGCATACTGAGTGAATCATCTCTCAGTGGCCCATGTCCAGTATTTAAAAAATCCAAGACATATGCACATATTTCATACTTCCTGCATAATAAATAAGCACAGCTAAATACGTTTTGCAATAGGTCAGTTATGATCGATATAGGCACACCTATACCAACAATTTCTACAGACACTGGTTATCCCATATGAAAATCTCATCTGAATATGGCTTTTTTTTGTGTATATATATATATATATATATATATATATATATATATATACACACCCAAATGTAGTTTTTTTTTTATTAACAATTTAATTTGAATGCATGGCTGTATCTAGCTAACAAAAATATTTTCTAAGAACATTTTGCTAACGATTCCATTAAAATATAAAACTGTTAATTCTGAATGTTCGATGTTTATAAGATGTTTTAGAAACGTTTTTGGTTTTGGTTTTTGGAACATTACGGGAACATTCCATTCTACATTACTTTTGAATGTTCTCGGAACATTTTGAAACAAGTAGTAGCATTTAAAAAATATTAGATGAACATCAAACTAAAATGTTCCATGAATGATATATATATAATGTTTTTGTGCTAATATTTTAAAGGGACAGTTTACCCCAAAATTAAAATTCTGTCATTAATTACTCACCCTCATGTCGTTCCAAATCCGTAAGACCTTCGTTCATCTTCGAAACAAATTAATGACTTTATTCAACCATTCTTCTCCTTCGCATCACTCTAGGGCGCCATTATGGAGAGTATCACGACAGCATCATGCGCATGCGTTGTTTATGTGCAGAGGTACTCTCCATAATGGCACCCTAGGGTGACGTGAAGGAGAAGAATTGTTGAATAAAGTCATTATTTTATTTATTTGCGCACAAAAAGTATTCTCGCAGCTTCGTAAAATTAATGAACCATTGATGTCACATGGACTATTTTACCGATGTCCATACTACGTTTCTGGGTCTGGGAACATTTCAGTTACGTCGCTGTCTATGCAGGGTCAGAAAGCTCTCGGATTTCATCAAAAAATATCTTAATTTGTGTTTCAAAGATTAACGAAGGTCTTATGGGTTTGGAACGACATGAGGGTGAGTAATTAATGACAAAATTTTCAGGTGAACTATCCCTTAGGAGCATTATTACCAGGGGTGCACATAAGTGTAATAAAATAAAAAATGCGCTGTATAAATAAGTTCGGTTGACAGCTGTTAATGCACAATTACCATTTTAGATTGACAAACTGTACTGCTTAAGATTTCTATTCAAAAGTGTAAATGCGGTTTTCAAAGCATAATGCAAAACTGTGACATTTCATTCACTGACGCTCTTCAATCGGCAGCGCTAAACCCAGAAGTGCATATACAGTACTTACTTGCCGGCAACCCAACAAAATAAAAGTCTGATTTTAAGGTTGAAAATTATGAAAATTCATATGAAAAAAGTAGTATATATTTGCTTTTTTTTTTAAGTTTACTATAAAATAATTGTATTTGTATTTAATACTCCCTTTTTATTTTAAAATAGTATTATAACACTTTATTATTTTGTTTATTTTATTTTTTTAAAAACTAACTAAATAAAGTGCAATAATATTATCACTATTATTAATGTATTTTTTATAGTTATATTTACTGTAATTGGTCACACTATGTGCAGTGTGAGGACCAAACCAAATCTCGCTGAAAAACTTATGTGCCCCCTGATTATTACAACATTCTATTAATGTTCCTGGAAGAACATTTGTTCATAACTTAAACCACAACGTTAGCTGGACATATGTTAAGATCAACATAGTGGTGCTCAAATGAACTAAAAACCACTGGTTTTGGCTAATTAATCATCAGATCACCCCCCGCACACAGGTTCGGTGTTCATGTCCATGCATTACGCAAACCCATAAATCAATTAATTCCTATCAGGCCATCCGCTTCATTTAACCGCTGCGTTACGGCACCAAACAAAAGTGAAGGAAATCATTTTCCATAATTAGCAGTAAGCTGCTTAGCAGAGTAAAACTGAAGGCTTTTAAATTCCATCTGCCACATTCAATGCGCCTCACAACACAGGGTCAATTTTGAGATCAATTTGCATATGCATGTACCCCATTGTTTGCATTTCAATATGATTTGATGATGCGTTATATTTGCTGGTGTTTCAGATTCATTTTGACAGTTGGTGAATGGCAAGAGCTAATAAATAATGAATCAATTCAGCCATGCTGAGAGCGTGGCATCACTCCAAAGTTTTAAAGGAGAAAGATAAAACAATTTAGAGCTCAGGGTATGGAGAGAACTAAAGTATATTTTCTCCAAACTGTCAGAAGTCATTTATCAGCGAAACCCATTTAAGGACTGGCGGTGTTGAGGCCTAAACTGTTGATTTAGTCTAAATACAGTATAGCTGTTTTGTTCTCAGTGCAGACAGCTGAAGATGGTATATTAGTTTGTCAGTAAAGTCAATTAAGTAATTAGCATATTAGACTTTTCTATAATGATATAAACAGGCTAATTTTTAATGTTTACTTTTCATGCATGGATGGCGATTTAGAGCCTTGAATTTTGCATTGTAAAATCATCCTTTTTTTACGCACCGTATAAGTCATTGAAGGTTGATGTAGCTGAAGTACTTTTCCAGGTTTTGCTAGTTAGCATGGTCAAGTTAGTCCATGCTGGTAGATACTTGTAAATACACTGGCAGTAAAGAACATTCAAAAACGAGCCATATTAATAATTATTATTATTTTTATTATAAACAATTGGCAAGTAGCATATAAATTGCAAATATTTCATTATATGATATCCTGGAAGAACATTTGTTCATAACTTAAACCACAACGTTAGCTGGACATATGTTAAGATCAACATAGTGGTGCTCAAATGAACTAAAAACCACTGGTTTTGGCTAATTAATCATCAGATCACCCCCCGCACACAGGTTCGGTGTTCATGTCCATGCATTACGCAAACCCATAAATCAATTAATTCCTATCAGGCCATCCGCTTCATTTAACCGCTGCGTTACGGCACCAAACAAAAGTGAAGGAAATCATTTTCCATAATTAGCAGTAAGCTGCTTAGCAGAGTAAAACTGAAGGCTTTTAAATTCCACCTGCCACATTCAATGCGCCTTCACAACACTGGGTCAATTTTGAGATCAATCTGCATATGCATGTTTGCATTTCAATATGATTTGATGATGCGTTACATTTGCTGGTGTTTCAGATTCACTTTGACAATCGGTGAATGGCAAGAACTAATAAATAATTCATCAATTCAGCCATGCTGAGAGTGTGGCATCACTCCAAAGTTTTAAAGGAGAAAGATAAAACAATTTAGAGCTCAGGGTATGGAGAGAGCTAAAGTATATTTTCACTAAACTGTTTAGTGCTCAGTGCAGAGAGCTGAAGATGGTATTAGTTTGTCAGTGAAGTCAATTAAGTAATTAGCATATTAGACTTTTGTATAATGATATAAACAAGTTCATTTTTAATGTTCACTTTTCATCCATGAATGGCGATTTAGAGGCTGGAATTTTGCATTGTGAAATCATTTTATGTCCATTTTTTGCACATTTTTATAACATAGTGTAAGCAGTTTAAAGTTGACGTAGTTGAAGTACTTGTCCTGGTTTTGATAGTTAAAAAATAAAAATAGGGCACAATGTAGGCTACTGTATTAATATAAAGGAATTTTCAGTGTTTATTTTTTTTTAGAGGTGTTTTACTTCTGTTTTGAATTTTGCACTTCATTGCATTATGCTTTAGGGTTCATGGAAATACGTCTGTAAAATTACCAGTCAATTTTTTTTAATTCAATCACATTTCATTCAAAAATTAGCCATATATTCTGAATGAATGAATGAATAAACAAACATTCTGCAAGTAGCATATATTTCAACTATTTCATTATATTTTATAAAATATTCACATTATATAGTATTTATTATGATGTTTCATAGTGTCATCAATGGGTTTTTTTTTTATTCATGTATTGTTATTATTTATTTTATATAATTTTGTTGTATTTTAATTTTTGCTATAAACAGCCTGATCTCATATACATAAAAAAAAATGGTGTGGAAACAGTTTTCACTTAGAAACTACAAGTAAATTTCACAAATATTTACCAGCAAGCAACACATCAAATTAAACACAAACTTTTAAAGTTAAAAAATATACATTAAAAGTATTTTCTTGTAAAACATACTCCAATAATCTTTTATGACTTCAAAAATTATTTTTACAGTGTATTTACATATCTTAAAAAAAAAACGAATCTTACATTTTTATATTTACTTTTTTGTATTACCATTATTTTATATTTTACTATATATTTTTGTTAAATAAAAGTCACCATGAAATCAAAATGGAAAATTCTTATTTTTTAATGGAATACTGTAGTGTTTATTATAAATAATTTATCCGTGCACTTCATTATTTTTTTTTAATTCATGTGCCCTGTAATCTTTAATTAAAAAGGTTAACCTCCCCTCCCCCTCAAAACGACTCATCTTCTCTTCCAGTCACAAGCTATGGCGCAAGGGCGGAGCTATCTGGAACTGCCAGCAGCTGCAGTGACATCAGTGACGTTTGGAATAAACCACAGGGGAAAAGCTGAAGCTGATGCTTCACTTTATAGCACCGGCACCAGTCATGAGGGAGTACGTTACCCCTAAACATTGAAAAGATATTACAACAACATTACTCTTAGGACATCGCAAACTAATTTTTTTCATGAATATGACTTAACCTGATGGAGGACGCGCTCAGTCATTCAGGCAGTGTCTCTCTCTCGCGCGCTGTTTAGGCATGTCTTGTGCCGTTGATCATCGTGGTCATCATCCTTAATAAATAAAACATTTATTCATGCTTGGGTGTCGGCTGTGACTCCAGTGGAGAGAAATCCCCCACCACTAACTGCAAACTGGCATCTTAGATCTGCCTCCATTTTCCACGATCCAATCAATTCCCGAAGGACGAAATCAAGTCCCGCCCTCTCATTTCAGATGCCGTTTCACTCGGATATACGTCACAGCAGAGAAGAAAAGACAATCGCAACCTCCGTTTCATGCCGACTTTAAAAGTTTTAAAAGCCTGCAAACGCGCGAAAATGTACGTGTGCCAGAACCAAGCTTAGCGTACGAATACCTGCGATCACTGACGAGAACACGCTGCTATAAAACACAAAAAGCCTTTTGTTGATTTTACATTTCACTTTCTTATCTTTATTGAGTGAGCATAATCATTGTGACAGGCGGCCTCGCTCTTCCTTCGGCTCGGTCGAGGGTCGTCCTGGGCTTATGAGCGCAGGAAATATGAATCTAAATGAATTCACATTCGCTCTAAGCCGAATCTTCAAAGCTGAAATGAGTGCCCATTCGCGGTGAATCTATCAATATGTAAATCAGCAGATGAGAACAGCCGCGCTGCGCTGATCACTCCAAAAGAGCTCCAGATAGGACACTGATGCTCCGAGACGGAGGTGTCTTTAGTATCGACTTCAGTACTTCATTTATGCAGTACGGTGATATGAGAAAGTGCCAGACTGTTTCATATATCACACTCAATCAGGGAGAGGGAAACGCTTTATGCACACAAGCGTAACGGCGCGCCATATGAGCATGACACGCTGAATATTTCATGTGGAATTTTCCGTACTGTGTTCCAAACACTCCCGGAGTGTTTTCTTCACTTTGCTGGCTGTGAAGGGAATTACTAGATACGATTCCCATTACGGCAAAACAAACAAATAGACAAAAGGCAATAAACAAGGCTGTACTTTGATACTCAGAGCACAGCTCTGTCATTGCATTAAATAACAGTAGCTGTTATCTAACGGGTTTTGTGTATAATCACTGTTGAATGAAAGGACCTATTATTTACGCAAACTAGATCAATGACATCGACTCTATTCTACACTCAAGGCTATAAGCAAAGCTGTTCAAGTTTAAGAAGAGGTTCACAACAACAAAAACAGGAGATAATATTATTAATATTCCATATTTTATCATCTTTTTTCAATGTCAGGTGTATGTTTAGGCAGTATCACCCATGCAAATGTGGCGTACTGAATAACAGCACTGTGCAAGACTGATTTAGCCATAGGCACAATTTTAAGTGCGATATTGCTTTAACACAGATCTACAAATAAAGTTATAATTTTAGCCAAAAAAGTACGGTATTAAATTTTTATTAAATAAAAGTATTAAATAAAAGGAAATTGCCTAAAGCACCTTTAAAATAGATATAATGAATTTAGATATATGCTAATGTATGCAAATGATACTCTTATGGTTGCTACACTCAAAAGCGTATATTTTTATAGCATAGTATAAGTAGTTAAACTAGACTGCAACCAAAGTGTCCAGGTTTTGCTTAGATGCTAGAAGTAAAGAGTATTTCAAAATTAGTCTAGTCTGAAATATAATATATTAAAGCATAAAACGTTACATCAGAACAGATTTGGAGGAATGTAGCATTACATCTCTTGCTCACCAATGGATTCTATGCAGTGAATGGGTGCCGTCAGAATGAGAGTCCAAACAGCTGATAAAAACACTTGGTTTCACTTTATTTGGATGGTCCCTTTAACGCATTCAGTTGACTATAAGTAACGTTGCATCTATATATCTACTAACTCTCATTAGAGTGTTAGTAGAGTATTAGTAGACTGGTAGTTTTAGGGGTAGAATAAGTTGACATGTACTCACAAAGTTACTTATAGTCAGTAGAATGTCTGTTGGGACACCATCACAATAAAGAGCTAGCAGATATTAATCAGACAGTCTACATGTAGGTGCAAAGTTACTTATTGTCAACAGAATGCTCAAAAGGGACCATCAAAATAAAGTGTTACCAAACATTTCAATAATCCACACCACTCAAATCCATCAATTAACTCTCTCGTGAAAAGCTGTGTGTTTTTAAGAAACAAATCTATCATCAAGCACCGATTACTAGAGAAAACAGTCGTGATTGGTGGATTTTGATGTGAAGAATAACAAGGGATGGGCTTTTTCACTGAAAGAAACAAAATGATGGACTATTGTCTCATATTTTGGGCAAGAAGAGACGATTTAAAGTTAAAATAGTTTATTAATGGATTTGTTTCTAATAAAGACATAGCTTTTCACTTCACAAGACATTAAATGATAGACTGGAGTTGTGTGGATTATGGTGATGTTTTTATCAGCTGTTTGGACTCTCATTCTGACGGCACCCATTCACTCCAGAGGATCCATTGCTGAGCAAGTGATGTAATGTAAACTTCCAATCTGTTCTGAGGAAGAAACAAACTCGGTATCTATACAATATGACCTGAAGGTGAGTACATTTTCAGCAAATATTAATTTGGGGGAGAAATATTCCTTTAAAACTGCTAAATATAATAATTTCCCCTGTGTGCTGCCTTTGATTAAACCTAATTGATGGCCTTTTAGTTTAATAAACAAATTATTATGGCTGAAATAGCAGTTGAGCTGTTTCATCATCGTCTGGACACATAGTGCATCTAATAACCGATGAACACTAATGAGTGAAATATTAGATGGATGCCACATTAGACATTCAGATTGAGTCCAAACAGTCGGTCCTTTAGTTCAGACTGGAAAACGAATGCATGAACTATTCTATGCATTACTTTTGGCACTAATTAACGTGAATGACTCCATATATAATTCAGTACTTCTAAAACATTTCCCCCAGGGATTAAAGGTCAACGGTCACATCTTCAATGGCTATTGAGGGTCAAAGGTGATGATAATTACACTCACCAATCTGTATTCAGCCACAGAATAATTATGATGTTCAGTCATTGCAGCAATTGCCTAATGAATACTTTGAATCGTTCACGCATGGCTAGAGATGTAATTTATATTTTCAAAAATCTCAGCTATGAGACTGAAAATTGCTGTCTGAAGGGTGTGATGTGTGTGTTTCTCTATTAATTTCCCCCCTGATTTATTATTGACAGTGTGGACAGAAATGTAAATGTCATAATATAAATCGCAAAGGGTGAAAAACAAGCCTTCCAGCTAAAATAATGAGACATCTTGGGACTAAATCCTTTCTTATTTCCTTTCTTCCTTCTTTATTATTTACCTGAAAAGACAGATCACATCTATCTCTTAGTTGTGAAGTTATTATCCATGTGTTTTTATGGTATTGGCTCAACAGAAGCCACAGTGTTATTTTGCCCAATAATATTTCCCACAATGCACTGCACAAATCTATTATTGAGGCTGCATCTGCCATGTGCTACTTTTATCCCTAGTGACCCTTCAGAGTTTGAGAAGAACTTAAATTCATAAAATCTTCAAGTGTTGACTGAAACCGACCGACGTGTGAGAAAAACAACTTATGCTTGTTTACTTGAACTTATGCCGATATGAATTTTGTTGGGTGTTTATGAGGGGATTGTCTTTGTATCCACACTACAAAGGTAGGATCACCTCTAATCTTTCTCATCATGTATATATTGTATTTGATCTGAATGTGATTCTTATGGACTTCACATTCATGTTGATGGCAGAGTCACTGTGGGCTTTGAGTGTGGTGTCATTTTCTTTTAAATCTACTGAAAAGAAAACTCCTTATTGATCAGGACGCAACCGCATTGAGGATTAATGATAGGGAATAAATGAAATATAGATTAAATGATAACTGTAGGAATGTGAACCGGAATCCTAAAGGAACACTTTCAGAAAGAGGAAAAGAAAGAAAGAAATGTGGAGCTGAATTGACTCTCTGAGGTTTAGAGCATTGATTAAATGAAATCCCGTTTTGATTATGGGAGAATGGGATTACATGGACGAAAACCCAGGAAAAGGAAATGCTGGTTGCTCACACTGCAAATGTCCGGACTAGAATCATTGCCACATCCAGATTGATTACTCACAAGCTCACAAGAAAAGCCAGGATGATTGAATTTCCATGCTGCATTGATGGACTATTCAAGCACTGAACAACAAGAGGATGAAAACCAATGGATAACAGTAGTGAAATCTGAGAACCAGCTATGAGTTTCTTTATTTCTTACTTTTTGCAACAGTTTGTTTCTCCTATTCACACATCCATTCTATATTTACCGTTCAAAAGATCAGGATTTTTATTCAGCAAAGATCTAATAAATCTAATTAGCAGCTAATAAATGCTAAATACTTTCAAATCACCAGAGAATCCTAAAAAAATGCATCAAAGTTTCCACAATAAATAAATAAATAATGAAGGACTGGCTGACTGACTGACTGAATGAAGGAATAAACAAGCAGCACAACTATTTTCAACATTAAGAATAAGAAATATTTCTTGAGCATATTAGAATGATTCCTGAAGGATCACGTGACACTAAAGACTAGAGTAATGATGCTGAAAATTCAACTTTTTTTACAGAAATAATTACATTTTTAAAAGTATCAAAAAATAAATATTAAACCATTTTAAATTGTAATAATATTTTACAATATTACAGTTTTAACTGCATTTTTAATCAAATAAATTAAGCTTCCGCGAGCATAGAAGACTTTAAAGGGGTCATATGGTGCTTTTTTAAAGATCATTATTTTGTGTATTTTGTGTAACAGAATATGCTGACATGCTTTAATGTTCAAAAAACACATTCTTTTTCAAATACTGTACATTATTGTAGGTCCTCTATGCCCCGCCTCTCTCAAACGCTTCGTTTTCGACAAAGCCCCCTCCTTTGACAAGCGCAGTCTGCTCTGATTGGCCAGCTGACCCAGTGCATTGTGATTGGCCGAACACCACAAGCACTCATTCAGAGCACTCCAAACTCCGCATTTGAACAGTCAATAGCAAATACTTAAACTAATAACAAAACAGTAGCTGATTCAGAAGTGCCAGATTGTCATAGCAAAGTCAGAATGACCTCCTCTCCTAGTTTCACGAAACGGTCGTCCATAAAATGCATTGCTGTTCTGTTGTAAGTAATCTTAAAGATTCCTAAATGCATCTACTTTCGGAAGGCCAAATAAAGTGCTTTTGCTTTCGCCTAGAAACACACAGCGTCTCCCTGACATGCTGCTTCAACACTAACTGCAGTTACTGAAACCACGCCTTCTTTCTCTGCGTGAACATTTGGGACGCATTATGCAAATATTTCCACATAGTGAGGTAGATATGTGGGGGCATGTTAGAACGAGCCGTTTTAGGGGGGCGTGGCAGAGTCTTAACTTTGATAAAGAATATCTCTTTGGTTTTGAGACTTTAGTCTTTGCAACTTCAGGGATCTTATCTATGCACAATCAGCTTGTAACACTCCAAAGAGAAAGGAAAACTTGAAATCGCATCATATGAACCCTTTAAAAAAAAAAAACATTAAAAAAATGTTACAAACCCCAAACTTTTGAATGGTAGTGTGTATATGAAATAATATTTTTAAAATGGCATGTATATATAAAGCTCTCTGCAGAGTCAAATATCGTAGACCGATGTTTCATAAAAAGTTTCAGCGTACAGTATTTCAAGCGATTCTAATTATTTCGCAAAGCAATTTATTCAAATACTCAGAAAGATTGGGCTGAATTCCAAATACCATTAGCGTACTTAAAACATTATTGAAAATGCACATGCACAAATGATTCTTCAATGAACAGCATTAAAAAAAATCTATTATTATTACCCAATACTCAGCATAACACATAAGCTCCACTCTTCACCACAACGGTAACTCCCAAAAAAGATAAAAACTCTCTAAATCCCAACATAACAGATCATTTGCAACACTAAAATGTCTCCCTCTTTTCTCATTCTACTCAACAGATAAAATAACACTTAATTTCAACATTTATTCTCCCCATTATGGCAATTCTGGGAACTAGAAATCCCCTGCCTGAATGAACAAACATGATTCATGTAATCTCGAAGCAAACAGATGAAATAAACTTTATCATTTTAAATTACTCTCTGACAAAGAACTGTGCTCCATTAGTTCATTCTGTACCTAACTTGAGCAGGTAGCAGAAATCTACTTTTGAGTAAGTGATGGCAGAAAACAACATATTCGAGGGACAGCAGGGCACTGTGTACACAAATGGATCCGACAGGAATTGCGGACAGCAGCGGTAAACATCAGCCGTGGCCTGGATTTACTGTACTAATGTCAGATGGAGGAAAAATACCCCGATGCGCTCTGAAGCGCCAGCCCTGCTTCGCATGGATTTATTTGGTCTCCTCCTTTTGTCCATGACAACTCCCATTATTTTAGGATCACTAACTGAGATGTAGTCAAATCCCAGTGATTCAAAACAAATTGGCCTGGATCAGCCACATTATTTTAGAATGGCTCATCACTGCAGTACGATTCCTGCGGGATGAGTCGGATTACATCCGACCTCCTTTCTGCTCCCCGTTTGGTACTTGTGTTGTAATTTGTTGTGGTAAAATGTCTCAAACTATGATCATCAAATTCAAATTAAGGAAATCAAATTCACTATCATCAATCACAGAAATCTTTTCTCCAGAAGGACTGACAAGATAGAGCTCAACAGTAACCACATGCTTTTTAAACAGTCTGGGTTTCAGAAGCAGGCTTAATTTATCATTCATTTTCAATGTAATCATTTCTGAATTTTTGTCAGTAAACAGTTCTAACCCTTGAACCAAATTAGCAATGAACCACAACATTTGATTTTAAGATTCAAAACAGTGTTTCAAAGGAAAACGTACAGTACTTCTTAAAGGAACGAGCAAATTATTTTTAAAAGATGGGTCAAATATATCTGTTTTTAGCAGTCTTAATGTTAAGAAATTCAACAAGAAATCACTAATATGTATTTTATTTAGGTAGCTAGCTATTAGCTTATTTTACCAAGGAGATCTAAAATACCTCGAGGGAGCTATCCATCAGCATGCCCATTCATCTCAATGGCATTCACTAAGCTAGGATGCCATCATTTTTGCATCATTGCTTCAGTTTCTGAGATGGCTTATTTTGAATGCCCTTTAATGTAGAAAACGGGCTTTATGCCTACATAATGGTATTGTATGGCTTCTACCTGCAGGATCTAAACCCAACACTATCTCACGACCAATTCATACGCATGTTGGATAATTCGTACAAAATTTGTACGACCTCACTCGTACGATTTTGTACGATTTGTGTAGACACCAGTGATGTGTAGGTTTAGAGGCGTGGTTAGGGGTAGGTCATTCATACGAATTCATACGAATTGGGGAACTCTTAAAATACGTACGATTTAGCAAAAATTATGAATTTGTATGAGTGAGATCATACAAATTTGTACAAATTAGCCACCTTTAGATCTTTCTATCTATATTACCTTACAGATGTTTGAGGTTGATAATTCTCTTATTCTGAACCAAGGCTGCATTTATTTGATCAAAATTTTACAGTAAAATCAGTAATATTGTAAAATATTTTTGCAATTTTATTCCTGCCATGCAAAGCTGAATTTTCATCAGTCATTACTCCAGTCTTCAGTGTCACATGATCGTTCAGAAATCATTCTAATATGCTGATTGCTATTCAAGAAACATTTCTTATTGTCATCAATGTCGAAAACAGTTGTGCAGCTCCATATTTTTGGGTTAACCATGATATAATCTTTATGATTCTTGATGAAGTCAAAAAACAGCTTAAAGTTCAAAAGAACAGCATTTATTTTAAACCTACCTATCTATCTATCTATCATTTTTTGACAAACTTTGCTTTTCTAGTTAACATTTCTAGTTAAATAATTTCTTGAATATACAATTCATTAAGATTGTGCATGCTTATATTCAAATTTTAATTTCAAATTGAAGTGCAGTTTGGTGAATTGCAATCAAATGTGAACAAAGGAGATTTGGGGTGTTCGGTGGTCACTTTTTTTTTTTATGGTCCGCCAACTGAAATAAGCACCACTGCACTATACAAAATAAGCAATGCGTTTCAGTACAGGCTCCATTTCACCCATTCATGCAGCTTTAATTACTGAACATTATCGGTTCTAATACTGCTGCTGTACTGCATAAAAATGCATGAGACGTTACCGGCACAGGCAGAAATATGACCATTCTGCTCACGTTATCTTTCAGCTATTACCAATTATTTCTGCTGAATAAACACTGTGTCAAGGGAGGAGCCACAAGGTGCATTTTCCTACAAATTAGTCAGGAAAGGACCTGTCCCCCTTCACATGAGCGACAGCGTAATCGATATTCCTCACTTTTTTAATGTCTAAAGCACAGCTACGGAGACAAAGAGGCGATTTGGTATTCAGCATTAACTGCTCAGAGCTGCAGTTCTGTAAGTTTTGGATGTCAAGCGAAATGCCAATGCAAGAAGTACAGGCTGTAGCAGATTGTGCAGATTTTAATGAAGATTTTCACCCCAGACAGGGCCGTTTCTAGCCAAACTAGATGGTTGCCTGTTAAGGAGATGCCAACAAGGGAAACAGTCCACCTATATGGCATTAAAATAGCCAGAAACAGCCTTGAACCGGGGAATTCAGGTCTGGTCTTTAATGTGTTGAAGCTCTGTGAGAAGGTGTAGATTGTTGACTGACTGCGGGAAAACCTAGAAAGGAAACAGAAAAAGAGATTTGAGCGTCTTTTTAGAGATCTAAGAACAAACTTTGAGTTTTTCAAAAGCACAATTCATCACAGTGCATTACTCAAGCTGTTTGTGGGGGGAAATGTTGTATAATGTATTATTAGTGATTTGGAGTATTTATCTAACAGCCCTCTATTGTTATTAGAGATATAATGCAGAATATAGCGCATGACCTTGTTTGGTAGTTACAAACGGCCTGTAAAACCCCAAACCCAAGTTTGTTTACTTCAAACAGAGCTTTTACTTTTCTAAGCTCTCAGCAATCAATTTTCACTTGTTAGACGATAAAATACACACAAAAAAAACTGAATATCATAAAAACTTGTGAATGAGCTGTTTAGAAACTAATTAAGCTTTAGCGTTAGTTCTGGCAGTTCACGCGAGTCAAGCTTGCATCAGCTGATTCTCAGCTGATCATATCTACCTATAGGAATACGACACCTATCGCGGCATTCCTATATAAGCTGTATTCAGTATTATTCAGCAGCTTTTCAGCTTGCTTCGGAGCAAATTACCCTCCTCCATCCCCAGCTCCACCCTTCGCCACAGTCAGGACTTAGCTTTCTGATATTCCTTGCTAATCAGACTCCTTTATCTTGAATAAAGTGTTACACTTAAATATCATTGAGTACATTAATGATATCTGCCTTGTTCTGTTCTGTTAACCCTGGGGGGGTTATTATTGCTGCTCTCCCTGCTCATTCATGACAGGCTGCATGGATGGGCAGGGAAGTTTTTTGCCCAGAACAGAACCATACCGCCAAACCAACCTTTATGCTAAGTATCTATCATTTTGACGATAGTGGTCCTGACAGAACTACAAAAACCTATGCACCACAATAACAACCACTCTAAAAACATCCTCTATCCATCTATGTCGTTCTACATATTAGGGGTGGGCGATAAACCAATAGACACGATTAACCGGTAGAGATTTTGGACTGTCGTCTCTATGGCGGTCACACGCTACATGGTCACAAAAACTTATCGCTTGCACGCATTTTATAAGAATTGTGGTTTGAAAACAAGACAGTGCTTATAGAGCGGAGTTATTTTTGCCACTTTATAGGCCTTGAACGGTTAAATATACACACTTTCATGTGTAAAAAGGCCTGTCTTTGCAAGTGAAACCAAACAGCTGAAAAAGAGCACACATGTGCAACAGTATATTGGATCCGGGCAGCTCTTAAAATGACAGCAGTCATTTTAAGAGCATTTAAAAAGCATTTTGTTTGATTTTTAATAAAACAAAAAACGGAGAACATCTCTCACTGCTCTTGACTAAATCACTTTTGTAGCTTTAATAAGAAGAACTATCTATCTATCTATCTATCTATCTAATTTTAGCAACCGCCTAGCAATACACTAATCACTCAGAACACAAAAGTTTGCAATGACCCCCTTTTTCTTTTCTAGTTTCCTATAAGAGTTTGTCCTCATAAATATTTCAACTCACACATTTTTGAAATTCGTGTGGCTTTGATCAACATTTTTTAATATCATCAAAGCCATAAAACGATTATTAAATTACAGCACACACCCGGCACACAGTGGCTCAATCTCACCTACTTTCCCTCTCCACCATTATTCACGTAGGTAGGTGTTAATTTAGGTCTTATGTAAAGTGTTGCAGTGAGACTCAGGAGGTTCGGTGTTATTCCAAGGCATTAACCCAAAGCTTTAGCAGTATAATAAGAATTAGCATTTCATACAACTTTTCATTGAGTATTACAATAATTACTGGTACAAGCCATATTCTGAAATATTAGCAAAATTATACTGCTTTATTAAGAGCCAAGACTTGTATTGTACGACATTTACAATGCACATTATGAGAGTTAAAATGATGATGACGGTTTCCTTCATTCACAGAACGACCATTTAAAAGTTCAAAGTTCTCAGCTCACAATTTCGCCACCTAATTTCAAATCGGCACGCTTACAAATTGATTATTTTAACATCAAGAGAAACTCTTCCTCATATGAAACCACGGTACTTAATGAACAGATTCTTATTTGCCCGCTGGGTGTCTTCTGACACACTCTGAAAGAGTGTTCATTATTGACTCATTAATGAAAATCTTAATTAAGAACATCATTCACGGCACTGCCATTCAAATGTGTGCTTGTCTGTTATGAGAACGTCTAAATCTTCGTTTAACTTCGAGTTAAATTAAGGCATTGCATGATGAACATTTATACATCTCAATGAAGTGGTAATTGGCTGTTTGTGTCTCAGAAAATGTACCGGCTGCAACTAATCACAGACAAACATAAGAATCGCTCTGCGTTGCAAATTTGTAGTCTATTGTCTTTCTGTGCATACTGTTAAATAGAGATGTTGCCATTTTTGTGCATTTTGGATTTATTTCTATCGTATAAACTAATTTGTATCACAATCAAAGACATACAGTATAATTATGACAAGATACATATCAGTAATACAGACAATCTACAACCTATGTCATTTTCATATAGGATAATTATTATGATCATTACTGTGAGTCGATTTCTTACTTTGGCTCATATCAGCTAAATCTGAAAGAAAATATCTCAAATCAAAAAATGAAATCTAAAAATTACACCTGAAATCACCTGAGTTAACAACCCACTAGTAATGATACACCTCTCCTCAACAAACTGCACAATTTGAGGCATCATTCATGTTTGCAGCACAAATGGTGTGGGACGAGTAAAGTTTAATAGGCTTAAGGATTTGATTCAAACTTCTCCAGACAGAACAGGTGTTTTTAGTTATGATGTTATGACTTAAGAAATTCAAGTGATCACTAACTAAACAGAGAGAGAAGGAGAGAGATGGGAGGAAAGAAGGCATGCACATATGCTCACTCATACACATGTCTGGCAGCTCACCTTTGCCATCTTCTGGTTAATAATAAAATAAAGCGTTTGAGATTGAGACTGTAAATCCAAGACCATTTTCAATCATCTGACCTGACATTTTGCCATATAAACAGACTATTTTTTCAGTTCTAGATTAAACAAGTTCTACAATGCCCCGGTGTGATATTTGTAAAGGCAGGGTTTTATCAGTAAGTCTATTTCACAGTTGACCTGTCTTCCCTGAAAATCAAAAAGCTCTCTATAGCCAATAAATTGGTGGCTTGAGCTTTTTGAGCTCCAGATAAAATGTTGAAAACTATCATTTTCCAAGAGCTGTAGGCACAAATCTCACTAATAATCAAACAACGCACGTTTTCACGATTCAACACTCCCATCCCAAAGTATTTAAAGTCATTCGCAAGTAATTTTACTTTCATAACGCGACATACTTCTGAGTGAAACAAACAGCATATTTACTGAGGAGAAAAAGAGGATATTATGCCATAAAGACCCTCTGAATGCATATTTGCATTTCACTGCTTTGCTTTTCCATTGTTGTTCTATTTAAACGTGCTAGGCGGACATGTTTGTCTGTTGCGCTAGCTTCTCACGCATGACAGCGTTTACATTTACTGTTGTTTGGCGAATTTTCGGGGTCAAAATGAAGTCATTACAGTTAAGTATCCTTTAGAGGGCAAAATATTTCCCTTTGCAAATTGTGCATGTCATTTAAGTTGGTATAATATAATTAATATATAAATTAATATGTGGTGATGAAAACTTTTTTTTTTAACGTGTATATCACCAAGTTTACACTAAAAAAACAGTCCATTACAATGTCCAAAACAATTGTCCTAGCAACAAGATGAACACTGCAACATAATAATATTAATACTGAAGTCATCTGAGGCCATTTTCATGATAATACATAGGCTAACTAAGTCGCAAGATGGCGGCAACTTTGTTTGTTTGAAAGAGAAAGAAGATATTTCGCAATCAGAATTGTGAGACAACTCGCAATTAGCTTTTTTAATTTTGTTATTCAGTGGAATACAAAAAAACTAATTGCGAAATGTAAACTCAGAATTCTGAGAAAAAAAGTCAGAAATGCAATATGCATCATTCCAATTATGATTTTAGAACTTGCAATTGCAAGATATAAACGTGCAATTCTAATAATAAAAAAAGTCTAGTTAAGATGTTGAGAAGAAAAGTTAGAATTGTCAGATATAAACTCGCAACTGCAAAAAGTTCAATTTGTAAGATAAAAAGTCACAATTATCTTTATTTTTTTAATTCGTGGTGGAAACAAAAAAACAGCATTTGTGAGATGTAAACTCAGAATTCTGATTAAAGAAGTGAGGACTGAAAGATGTAAACTCACAATTACGAGTTCAGAATTTGAAATGGCGAGATATAAACTCAATTGTGAGATTTAAAAAAAAATTGTTTTTCTATTTTTTTTTTATTCTGTGGCTGAAACGAGCTTCCATACATGTCAGTGTGATACGAGTAACATGAAAGTAGTGCCCGTTTCATGCTCTAATGCATTGCCATGAACAACAATGAATATTAGGAAATGATAGACCACTGGATTGGATTGGCAACTGATTGGTCTAAAATAACATATTTAACTGTATTTTATGAAACAACAAATCTTTAAGGTAATGTCAGACAAACATCGAGTATGAAATCTTCATATGGCGAGATAACTCCTTGAAAATGAATGAGGGAAGCATCTATGCTGCAGGCACTCAGGATTTACAGTTCCCATAAAGAAGAGGAGTGGAGCGAGACATTTTCTGTGGCCTGTGTACAGTCTTATCTCCACCTCTCAAACTGCTCTCTCAGGATTCTGATGACAGTAAAGCAGCTCTCCTGCATGAATTGAAGTGCCTTAATGCCTGCAATGGCATTTTGAAAGCCATTTCAGGGAGACCGTGAATTTGCCATCATATGGGTTGAGACATTACGATGGCAGATTTGGTCATAGCTAAAACTGACATTAATGCGGAACGGTGCACATTATTTGGATGTTTGTTTCAGACATATAAGGTCTAAGGTAAATGCTTTTAGATGTGTTTATTGATTTTGCACTCTGAGAACATTTAAGGCTTTCAAATCGACTCAGTTTTGCTGTTTTGTCTCCGGGAAGCTTCTTAAACGAGTTTGAGAACATAATAAACAGGTGATATTTCCTTTTCTCCTCCTCGTTTTCCATTTCCAAGAATAATATTGTTTATCCACCAGCTATTTTAGTACGTGCCATTTGAAGAAAAAAAGCTAATAAACAAAAGAAACCATTTCAGCTGAAGTATTCAGAGCTCTAGAGAAGCAGCTCTGAATTAAACATGCAAAATTATGCATGACAATGTAATTTTTTAAATGACATGTATGGAAAAAAAAGTTAAACAGGAAAGGAGGGAAAAGCAATTTTCGCTATCACAGTTCATATCTTCACCTCTTCATCACTGTTGCCTGAAAAAAGATTGGAAATTTGCTTGTAACTAGAAAAGAAAATCCAGTGACAAACTTACCTTGCTGTACCTGTACAATGAATATTGAAATGAAGTTCAGCCCAAAGGCTATTTTGCTTGGAAAATTAAATTATTACATGCTGGCCAATGTAGCCTGGAGCTGTGAGAGTTTAGACCGCTCTTGATCAGTGGCTCTCAACCTTTATAACTGCAAGGTCTCCCTTTGTCAAAGTCGATTTTCGAAGGCCCCCTACACAGACTGTGATTTTTCCTCTTGTAGTTTTGTTGAAAATAATGAAAAAAGGGTGCTTTTTTCAAAGTGCTTTAACCAACAGAATCTAGGGATTTCAACACATAAGAAAGCTGTAATGCAGTGGAAGTTCTCTCTTTTTTTTTTTTTACTGTGGACATTCTTCATAACATTATATAAAAGTTATATAACATTTTTTTTGTAAGTCTGTAAGATTTTTTTTAATGAAAGAAGTCTCGTATGCTCGCTAAGGCTTCTAATTAATTAATTGTAATATATTAAAATGTTCCTTTAATATCTAAAAAAATTCCATCATTTTAGCTTTTTGAAAATATTGAACATCATTTTAAGATATTTTAAGACATCGCTCTTGGAAATTTACTGAGGCCACCTAGTGGTAATCAGGTAATAAGAGAAGTTAGAAATCAACTTTTCTTGATGGAGATCAAAAATAAGTGATGAAAAGAAAAACTAAAACTAGGACAAACACAGGAGTGTAGTCAGCCTAAAAAAAATCCACACTCTGAAATAAAATATTTAGTTTGGCAATTCTAGTTTCGATATTGTTCGAAAGGTAGATGGAAGGGAAATGATTTTTTAACCAGAGTTAAAATGAAAAGTGGGTGAAAGTGAAGTTAGAGCATCTTTGTGTCTGTCTGATGACAAAAAATTGCAAATGTTTCCATTATAGAATGATGTCAAATGTGTGGTCCATGGAGATAGAAGCTGTGGAATTCTGTATTGTACAGCCATCTAGTGGCAGTACACTCTTAAAAATAAAGGTGCTTTACGATGCCATAGAAGAACCTTTTTGTCTAAATGGTTCCATAAAGAACCTTTAACATCTGAAGAACCTTTCTGTTTCACAAGAGGTTCTTTGTGGTGAAAAAAGGTTCTTCAGATTATAAAAAGGTAAGAAAGAGATGGTTCTTTAAAGAACCTTTGACTGAATGGTTCTTTGTGGAACCAAAAATGGTTCTTCTATGGCATCGCTGTGAAGAACCTTTTGAAGCACCTTTATATTTAAGAGTGTATATGAGTGGGATCCTTCACAGGAGATAAAAATGACATGAACATGAACTTAATTCACATTAACACCATTAGATAGTTTGATTGATTGATTGTTGACTGCTACTGGGTAACGTGTGTGTGTGTGTGTGTGTGTGTGTGTGTGTGTGTGTGTGTTCAATAATTGAGGCTGTCAGTTGCAATGATGGCTTTTAATACTGTTACAATACAACTGCAAAGAAAATAAGTGAGCACTATTCATAATCAGATAGCTTTGAAATAAAGTCTACATGCCAACACTGACCTCCTGTTGTGGCTGCATGGTCTGTTAACAAAGCAAAGGCTATCAGCTGATTGTTTCAGGCCCCATAAAACCTCAGTTTACACCTCAGATAGTCGAGACAAACCAACTGCCAAAACCACATCAGACAGTGACCAACAGAGACAGTATGTATCCTAAACCTTACAGGTCTAATCTACAAATACAAATTCCAGCTCTGGTCACCATATATTATAACTTGCAGTAACAGCACAGTTGGTGGTTGTTTATACGGTGCTTAGAACAAAGCAGAATTTAGTTCTGTTCATGCTGCTTATACAACATCCGGCATTTTAAAATGAAGTTTACCCCTGAAAATGTTCAATAATTAATACTATATATATATATATATATTTGTGTTTAATAATTATGCAATTAATATACTGCATTAAAAGACCATTTGAAAGATGTGACAATGTGCTCCAATAAAAATGTCATGATGAAAAACAACTCAAGTGTATTAAAAGTCTAAATAAATAAATAAAACATGAAAACAAACAACCAACATATCTTGTTTCAGTCCAATGCATTTAACCAATGAACCTGTGAGCAGAAAACCAGAAGTGAAAGTCTATTTGCATGAGCAGAGAGGAGTGAGTCTCTCGGAATAGAACAGCACGGTGCCAGATGTTCACTGCCCCAAAGGGAGCACGATTTTACATTCATAAATAAATGATGCATGCGACTCCTACCTGTCATAGGGGACTCAGATATGGCTTCATTCCCAGGAGAGAGCAGGACCTACTGGGAAGCATCAGGATTGCCTGGCGTATGGGATCTTGGCATGTGTTACTCTGCAGACATACAGCTCTCCTGTCTCCCAGCATTACTTGAGGAACTTTATTGCAGCTGAATAACCCATTCTGCTCACTTTCTTCAGCCCTCAGTCACCTCTGACATCTGACGCACACACATATGGAGGAGAAATGCAGAATATAGATCGATTTTGCTTTAACCACTTTTATTCATTATTTTGAACTCACTTAAAAAATGAACATTGCAAAAACTCTAATTTAAGGGACATCAAGGCAATTTCAATGGTGCACATAATATTTGTGTGAGATGGTAATATGCTTCGAATCAACAGATAAAATATTGTTTCTGAAGAAACTTGTTAGATAAAATATATAATTCATCAATGGATGTGAAATGTACACTAAATTGTTGAATGACTTCTATATTTCGTATATAATTTAGTTTTTTATATTAAGTTAATATAGTAAATAGTTCAACAGCTGCTCAACTCAACAACTGTATAATAACCAAAATAACTTAAATAATTGTGATCAATCAATTAAACAATGTTCATAAACGCTCTCCTGATATTTGTTCTCATCTATTTTTATAAATCTATACTCAACAAAGTAAAGTAGGTAGGCTAGTAACATCAACAAGTCTTTTTTTAAGCGTAAATTTTGCGGCCAGTTGCATAAACTGCTTAGACTAGTCTAAAAATTAGTCTATTTTCTTTGAAAGAGAAATGTTTGTTGTATGTATATATATATATATATATATATAAAATAGTGCTGATAAATGATTAATCGTGATTAATCGCATCAAAACTAAAAGTTTTTGTTTGCATAATATATGTGTATGTTCTTATGTGTATATATAAATACACATACAGTACATAATTTGAAAATATACATATTTATATTCATTTAATTTATATGATAAATAAATAAATATGTTTAATGTATAAAATTAACATATTTCAGAAATATATACATGCATGTGTGTGTGTATTTATATATACATAATTAATATACATAGTACACACACATATATTATGCAAACAAAAACTTATTTTGTATGCGATTAATCGTTTGACAGCACAAATATATATATATATATATATTTTTTGCACTGTCTATATGAAAGAGTAAATGAACTTCAAGTATTGAGTTTTTATTTTTGGGGGAAGAATTTATTGATGACTTGAAATCATGTTGCATGTGGATTGAAGAGAGCACAGGATCCTCTTTTTTCTTTTTCTTCAAAGCTTGTTATAATTTAAGTCAGTTACAAAAAAAAGGTAGATTAGTCTAATTTGAATCCTAAAAGACTGCTAGGTGGTCAAACTAGTTCTTAATAAATAGTGGCTATGTTTATGTAACTAGGACTTTCAGTCCCTCCCTGCAAATTTTTTTTTGCACTGTCTATATGAAAGAGTAAATGAACTTCAAGTATTGAGTTTTTATTTTTTTGGGAAGAATTTATTGATGACTTGAAATCATGTTGCATGTGGATTGAAGAGAGCACAGGATCCTCTTTTTTCTTTTTCTTCAAAGCTTGTTATAATTTTTTTAAGTCAGTTACAAAAAAAAGGTAGATTAGTCTAATTTGAATCCTAAAAGACTGCTAGGTGGTCAAACTAGTTCTTAATAAATAGTGGCTATGTTTATGTAACTAGGACTTTCAGTCCCTCCCTGCAAAATTTTTGAACATCATTGAACATTTTCCGCATGGAAACATTTCCAATACCACCCAACGTAAGCAGAAAATTTACACTGACAAGATCATTTGCATTAGTTTAGTGTTTCATACAAGAGCAACATTTAATGACAGTAGAGCTGACAACAGCTATGTTTTCCATCATTCCCATCTGCATACTGGCCATTGGTATTCAAGGTAGGTCAAACAAGCAATGCTTTATATTTTTAATCAGACATGATGAAGAGATTTCTAACTATTTATTTTACAGGCTCAAATGGACAAGTGACAGTAACTCAAACTCCTCAAGTCCTAACTTCTCAACGTGATGAAACGGTCAAAATAAACTGCAAAACCAACTCACCTGTTGCTGACTGTAGTCTCTGGAGGAACTGTGTGTTCTGGTACCAGCACAAACCTGGACACGCTCCCAAACTCCTCATTTATCTCATACGCGAACGCCACTCAAACATCCCATCTAGATTCAGTGGCAATGGCGCTCACACTGACTTCAATCTGACCATCAGTGGAGTCCAGAAAGAAGACGAAGCACAATATTACTGTATGACAACACACAAGATTGACAACAAGTATGTGTTCACACAGTGATAAAGGCTCGTACAAAAACCTCCCTCAGTCTCATTCACACTGACTGCACTGCTACACACCGCAGGTGCTGATGAGAAGGAAGTGAAACAGCACAACGACACACTGACTGGTTATAATACAATTTAGGATTTAGAGTTATTTTACATAGTTTTAGACTTTTATTAATTTAATGTGCCAGTGAAGCTGAGATTAAATCTAGATTATGCATTAGCGAATCTTGTTCATATTACAGATCAAGTTTTCAGTGCTATTTAACTATTTATAATGTTATTTTGGTAACACTTTACAATAAGGTTCATTAGTTAACTACATTAGTTAACATGAACTAATAATGAACTGCACGTATACAGCGTTTATTAATCTTTCTTAATGTTAATTTCAACATTTACTAATACATTATTAAAATCTTGTTAACATTAGTTAATGCACTGTGAACTAACATGAACATCTGTAGTTTGATTAACTAACGTTAGCGTAGATTAATAAATACAGTAACAAATGTATTGCTCATGGTTAGTTCATGTTAGTTAATATATTAACTAATGTTGAACTAATGAACCTTATTGTAAGGTGTTACCGTTATTTTTAATACTTTTGAACTGAGCTGTTGTTCTCCGTGATAGAAGACTGTATAAATGTTTTTTAATAACATTTCATTTACTCTAACATCCTTTTTTTTAATTATATTTAGGACAAGAAAACATTGTCCTAATGCTAAAAAATAGACATTTTACTTTTAAAAGCAATTAAGACCATTATGACAACACCATTTATTTACTTACAATAAATGAAGCAAAATCTATTTAATTGTCATGCTAAATCCTGGCCCATTTGTCTTATAAAATATAATATAAAATATTCTTACATTCAAATTAAAATCATATTAATTACAAATATTAATATAATTGTAAAATAATACTAGATTACTGAACAGCAACAGTAAAAAAAAATTAATAAAACTACTTTTATTTGCTTTATTTATTTTGAACTTATTGTAATGTCATTTTGTCATATATTTTTAAAAATGTTTTAAAAGTGTGTTTTTGTTTTATGTACCACGTTTGACTTGCTTAATCAAACTATGAGATTTAAAGTTCTGTTACATACTATATACAGAAACCTGTTACAATAATTTTTTATGCTTATATAATACAACTTGAATTATTTGAATTTTATAGGATATACAAAATAAAATATGATCATAGGTCAATACTGTTGCATTAGGAGCAAATCTCTTTTTGGCCTTAATTATCCTTCATACTATTATTTCTTGGCAGGATACTGTGCACTGTTAAAACAAGTTAGTAAAATATCATAATATATAGACTTTTATTTTTTAGTTTCTTTATATTTAGATATATACATTAACTTTAATGGCACAATTCTGGTGTTCAAGTGAAGATTATTTTCATGCGAACAGCACGACTGATACTGTGCACTGTTAAAACAAGTTAGTAAAATATCATAATATATAGACTTTTATTTTTTAGTTTCTTTATATTTAGTTAGATATATACATTAACTTTAATGGCACAATTCTGGTGTTCAAGTGAAGATTATTTTCATGCGAACAGCACGATTTGCATAGTCATTTCAGCGGAGCGCTACTGTCAGCTATATAATCCTGTGA
Organism: Sinocyclocheilus grahami; assembly: GCF_001515645.1. Taxonomy (NCBI): domain Eukaryota; kingdom Metazoa; phylum Chordata; class Actinopteri; order Cypriniformes; family Cyprinidae; genus Sinocyclocheilus; species Sinocyclocheilus grahami. Next base: position 2,185,389 of record NW_015505198.1, on the reverse strand, counting down.
CTTTAACCTCATAACTATGACCTGCTTTTATAATAATCAAACCACAAAAAAAATGGCATTTTTAATTTTTCTCATCATCTTTTTTATGTCACTGACTCTTTCTGTTCAAGGTAGCTTTCAACTTTAATCTCTACTTTTCTTTGTTATATTAAAAAAAATAATAATGTCTAAATAATTGTATAACCATTAACAGACTCCAATCAAGTGACAGTGACTCAAAATCCTTCGAAGAAGACAGTTGAATCAGGACAATCAGTTACAATAACATGTCAAACCAGTCTTGATGTTGGTAACTGGTGTAATAGTAAATATTGTCTTAGCTGGTACCTCAAGAAACCGGGAGATGCTCCTAAACTCCTCATCTATCATGGACATATCCGATATTCTTCCATCCCATCTCGATTTAGTGGAAATGGATCTGATAAAAATTTCCAGCTGGTCATCAATGGAGCCCAGAATGAAGACAGTGGAGAGTATTATTGCTTCTGTGACTTAGGTGGTCATAGATTCACACAGTAATAAAGACCCGTACCAAAACCTTCTTCAAGAGCCTGCTGGGATCAACCACAGATGCCGTGAGAGGAAGTGAAACAGGTTAATAACACACAAACATATCAGTGGTGAAGCAGACATTTGATAGAAAACTTCATGTTTCAGTGGATTGGAAAATAAAAAGAAAACAAAAACAGTTTATATCAAACAGTACCAAGAAAAAGAACAGTACTAAAAAGGTCATTGACCTGTCCTGGACGAAAATTAGGGGTTAACCTGTGGTGAAACTGGGGATGTGCACATCGATGCTGCAGTATCGATATATCGATACTCAGAGGGTACTATTGTGGTATCGATATTTTCTGCAAAGTATCAATACTTAATCATATTAATAATTTCTGCATAACTATTGTTTTTAGCAGTGTGTGCAGGCCGATCGGGGACGGTATGTGTATGATATAAAAAAAAACGTTACATGAGTTTTCAGGGAGGCAAACCCTATCCAGGTACAAAGAGCAGTAATTAGTTAACTTATTTACTGTACTCCCTTTCTCTTTCGTAACCATTAGGCGAATAAGAATAAATATAAAGTGCGTGTGTTTGTGTGGGGTGTCCTGGTATTCCTCACATTATAGGGACAAAACGTTACTACAATTTTTAATACCAATACATTTTGATTTCCTGAGGACATTTTAGGTCTCCATGAGGGAAAGTTGAAGATGAAGAAAAAATGGTCTGTTCAAAATTAAGAAATAAGTAAAAGTATGCACAGTTTATGTTGTTGGTATTTTAGTTTATTTTATTAAGATTTGTCATGTTATTTAATCAATATTTTTTTGTAAAATATGGATAGTACAATAGAATGTTGAAGAATAAGAAGAGGCTGGCGTCAGCGCATCAAGAGCCAGACAAATCCTAGACATGGGCTACAAATGTGTCAAGCCACTGTGTTGCTCAGTGGTCCAAAGTCCTCTTTTCAGATGAAAGTCAATTTTGCATTTCATTTAGAAATCAAGGTCCCAGAGTCCCAGAGTCTGGAGGAAGAGTGGAGAGGCACAGAAACCATGTTGCTTGAAGTTTCCACAGTCAGTGATGATTTGGGCTGCCATGTCATCTGCTGGTGTTGGTCCACTGTGTTTTCTGAAGTCCACAGTCAACGCAGCCATCTACCAGGAAATTTTAGAGCACTTCATGCTTCCTTCTGCTGACAAGCTTTATGGAGGAATCGATTCAGATGAGTTGTTAAAAAAAATTATCGCAATGCGTCGCTAGATAGGGTTGTTTACCCATGCCATACTCCATTTAAAATATTTCAAACACGTCCTTTGCGTGTTAATAATTATGAATCCCTTTATGAGACCATAAAACTACATGGAATTTGTAGTTTGTTCACATCACAGGACAAAAAAGTGATACAATTTTAGAAAATTGTGAACATAAATTCAGTCATTTTAATAGAGATAGTTTAACTTTATTCAGTTAAGTAAATGCTCATGACAAAGAACTTCTTAGTGTATCCGACAGAAATGTATACATCTTTATGCATTCTACAAAAGTCACCACCA
>NW_015505198.1:2177794-2180384 GCF_001515645.1 Sinocyclocheilus grahami | reverse complement strand
AAAAAATGTGGCCGAACACAATTCATAAGACAAACAGACATTGCATTCTTAGCGTTGCCACTATCGGAGCATTAGCATTAGTGTAAACTGTTTTCATGGCAGAGCAACAGTTTGAAGAGAAAACTTGTTAAGCTTAACTTCTGATGTTTATAGCTGGTTTAATGGCATATATAGTGCAACTCTATCACCGAGTACTGAGGTTTTTTAACACCACAGTAACATAAAAACGGACTTGCAATGTGTTGGCATCTGTATTAGCATACTTGCGTAGAGTATGTTTCTGGCCTAACAATAGTTTTTCTGTGTTTACGTCACAAAATGAAGAAGATTGGCAATAATGAACTGTATCAAATTAGTTTTTTCTAAACTTTTTTTTCATCTACTGAGCTCTCCACAGCAGACACCTCCTACCTACACCACATACGACTTTCTTCAAAAGAGGCCGAATTGCCCTTAAGCATCCAATGGGATTGTGGGAAGGACGGTTCCTACAGTGACACCTGGAAGTGCTGGATGGAGACTCGGGGAGGGTAGCACAATCATCTTAGATGGACATTTCTGGTGCCCCCTAACCTGGTCAATCACATGCTGTCATAAAACCAGTATGCCATATTCTGTCATCTTTTTTGACCACAATTTCAATAATCCATACTAACTGACAAACTGGATCGTTCGTTTCCATTGTCCTTCTTCTTCTGTTGGCGGGCCTCCCTCTCAGGTTCCACTGGCATGTAAATGTCCATCGCCATCGCAACAGACCATTGTCATTCATATGGTTGTTATGGCGCTAGCAGACCCACGGTGTCGGCTCAAAGCTTCCTCCAGGAATGCCACAATCTTGTCACCATCCTCCTGTGGATATTGATGGCAAAATATAGGCATAGGACAAGAAGTTTAAACAAGCAGTGAACATTTAGCTGTAGCTGCTGCTTCCATGTGATTTCATGTCACATGCAAGAAATGATACTGATATGCTTTGAGATGATGAACATAGTGAAAATAGGACATTTGCAGTATGTAGTGGGAATAAGTGTGTTTTTTAGTCTCACCTCACTGATAAAGGAATGATGGATAAGTTCATTGACCAAATCTCTGGAACTGTCATCTGTAATGACCACATATCAGCATTCAGTACATGATATTTTAAATCTGAACCAATCACTGAACACCGTGACTTCAAATTATAGTCAATATATTTAAATATTGATAAGTATGTTTGAATATTTAAATACAAATTTCAAAAGCTAATACACAAATTAATGAGGAAATGAATAGTTTGTGTTGTTCCAAGCCAGTGTTGTTTTTTATATTTTTATAATATTTATTGATATTTGGAGTTTTTAAATATATATTTTATATAAAAAATAAAATGACTAAAGCACAACAGATTTACTAAAACTTAAACTATTTTAAATTATAGTTTAAGTTTCAGCAATTCTGTTGTACTTTCTGCATTTTTATTTTACTTTTATTGAGCTTTCATTCATTTTTATTTCCGCTTCAGAACTGTTAGTACTTATTAATAAAACATTAAGTAAGTTGCTAATGCAACAGTTTTTTCATCTAATATTTATATATTATTTTATTCCAGCTTTATTTCATGTGCTGAAAAACTAAATAAATATAATTTAATAGTTTAAGTAAGTTCTGAGTCACAAAACACTAAAGATTAAAATATCATAATGTGAAATAAAATTTTTATATTTATTTATTCACTTTTTAACGCCATAAAAATTTAAGTATAAATTTAAATATAATGCCACCCAACAATGCAGTAGTGACATACTACTGCATTGTTGGGTGCCATTAAATTTTAGCATGTGGTGAAGAGATGATGAAAAATATATTTGCAAAAAAAAGTAAATGCGGTTAAACTCACTTGGCATAATATCACAGCTGAGCTGCCGGTGGAGTTTATCATCCAGTTTCAAGAAAAGAGTGAGCTGTGAAAACAGCAGATATCAGTTCATTTGCCACTGATTCAACAGATGTTGCCATGTTTACCCCTTAACATGAGTATAATAGTCTGCATTATCATTAATAACAATTAAAACAAATGTAGATGAATCACCAGAGACACAAAGAACTAAACAGAGAATCACAATCCCATTCGAACACCACTGTGTCACTGATCAAGATTGCTCTTGGATGAATCTTTAAACAAAATAGCATGTGTACTAAACTGAGACAAACTCACATGAGTTTTAGTAGTATCTTCATTAGACTCCAGGTTACAATGCATCTGTACCACCTAGAATGACAACTTAAGATTAACTAAGAAATAACTGAACTATTATACAGTAAATGTGCTTTGATGAGAACACACACCTTCCTGGTCTCAGCCTCTTGCGGCTCCGGCGTGGGGGTCTTCACTGTCTCCACCTGCTCTTGGGACATGGAGAGGGCACGAGGTACGGGATGGGGTCGAGTGGACGCAAAGTTCATCAGAGGGTAAATGCCATTCCTTGAGCGGTAAAATGCACATGTACACATTACAAACCACAAAAACCACAGGCTACTTTTTTACATTATTGCTTTAACTGGTAACACTTACTTCACATCCTCCAGAAACTTGTCCAGCTCTAGAGGA
>NW_015505198.1:2176594-2177553 GCF_001515645.1 Sinocyclocheilus grahami | reverse complement strand
ACAGTTCTCTGGAAGCATGTCTTTAAACCCAGATAACATGTAAAATGTATTTTTTTTTATAATAATCCATTTTACCTGAAATCCCATTAATCTTAAAAATGTATAATTTAGCTAATCCTTCACAAGAAAACTACCTGAAATAAATGATATATTATTATTATTACATGGCTCTGAATACTTGATTGTGATTGGTCAGTCACAATAAACAAACATTATTTTGAACAATGACTGCTAAACTGTACATCCTTGTTGCCAGACCGCTTATATCCAACATAGCAATCAAATCAAATAATTTAAACTAAAACCAATCTTTCTGTCCAGTAATACCTGTATATAGTCACAGTCCATTATCTCTTACATATTTAAATACATCTTCTATATATGAAATGATTAAAAGAGTCACTACAAGTGAGAGAGAAGGAGGAAATATAACAGTTTTTTGCAGTGGCTATATAATTTTTTCTGACAGTTACAATCAATACATTCTTATTTTTGATCTATTTTGAAGCACGCTTACACTGGTTATTGATGAGGCAGTGTGCTGCGAGCAGCTTCAGTGAGTGCACTTCAAACAGCACGCGGTGAAACAGCAGGTCATGCGCCGTCGGACGGAGTCTGGGATTGTGACGCACACACATCTGGGTGAACTCCTGAAATTACAGATCATGTCAGTAACTCTGCTATTTTACTATCACTGATATTCAGTGTAAAAAATTATTTCCAAAGTTGTAAATGAAACAAAGATTACTGGAGTACAAGAAAAATACTAGTTCAGTTTTTCTACTTTAACATTTCATGTTTAATTAAATGTGTTACTTGATGGTTCTTTCTAATTGTTTGAGAAATTTACTAGCAATTTCTGCATGAAATCTGTTTCTAAACCAAATTTTTGTTTTATTATGCAAACAGATATCCTACTTACAGGTGACAAATCAAATACAAAATAACCAAGGTCAACA
>NW_015505198.1:2127922-2176584 GCF_001515645.1 Sinocyclocheilus grahami | reverse complement strand
TTTATTTTATTAAGATTTGTCATGTTATTTAATCAATATTTTTTTGTAAAATATGGATAGTACAATAGAATGTTGAAGAATAAGAAAAAAAAACTGCCTGTTTAAAAATAAGAAATAAGTTAAAAAAAATATGCACAGCTTATGTTGTTGGTATTTTTGTTTATTTTATTAGGATTTATGTTATTTAATCAATATTACTTGATGGTTCTTTCTAATTGTTTGAGAAATTTACTAGCAATTTCTGCATGAAATCTGTTTCTAAACCAAATTTTTGTTTTATTATGCAAACAGATATCCTACTTACAGGTGACAAATCAAATACAAAATAACCAAGGTCAACAAAACATACATGACAGCCAACATGATTTGTGTGAGTGTGTGTGTAAGTGTAACTGGGTTTGAATTCGATTTTATTTCTATATTCTCTGTTTTCATTTTCATTTTAGTTAAAGTTTTAGTCAATTTGTTATGTTTTTTGTTGTTTTTGTTAATATGTCTATATAATTTTTAATAAACTTTTTTAATTACAGTATTTTAGTACAATGAGAACAATGAGGGATTTTTAACAAGGCTGTTGACAAAGCTAGTTTTAGCAGAATTAGAATAAGTAAGGTTTTCTATACTTTATTTTACTACAGTTAATGTTTATTTTATTTTAATGAAAAGATTTGGTTTATGGGTTTTAGTTAATAAAGAAATTCCGTTTTAATATGAAAGAACATTTTTACATTTTCTAAAGAAAATTTACCATGGGAACACTGGGTACGAGCAGATGATCAGAGTGGGTTAAACTCATAAAAACACATTTCTTTCATGCAGTTTTAATAAATAAATGCGGGTTTTCAAGTTTCAGACATTTTCATCAACAAACTATATTTTAACCCTAGACTACTGTATCATATTTGATGCACAAATGTTTACATGTTCTAAAGAAAATATGAGCGACCAGATCTAATGGGTTCCTCCTTAAAGGAGACATATTATGCCCCTTTTTACAATATGTTATATAAGTCTCTAGTGTCCCTAGAATGTATCTGTGAAGTTTCAGCTCAAAATACTCCACAGAACATTTATTATATAATTTTGAAAATGCCTATTTTGAGTGGAAGCAGAAACCCGCCGTTTTTCGTGCCTGTCTCTTTAAATGCAAATGAGCTGCTGCTCCCCACCCCCTTTTCCAGAATAGAGCTGCATGCGCCATTACAGCTCATACCTACTAAAAAACATCTGCTTTGGTTCTGATTATCATGTTTATCACGCTGAAATCATACGTTTTAAACCATATTAATTTAAACTTCGGTTTTCTGAGTGCACACATCCGAAGCACACGGACAGAAAGCGGCTGTCACAGCATGCGAGTACTAAACTAAGTTCTCATTCACACACAAGTTTACATTAAACACACATGAGTTACAAAAAAACAGTCGGGTATGTCTGTGAAGGTAAACAGCTGGGAAATAAATTGCATGTTTATTTTAGATCTGTGTGGCAGCAGCAATATACAGTAAATAAATCAATAAATCCACTGCTTCTCTGAGGCTGGGACTCTAAATAGTGTTCTGTGCTCGTCTGTGCAGCCAAAGACAGAACAGTTAGCATGTTTTGCTCAAACTTTCTCCATGGCATTAGAACTGGTACACCTTTGTCGCTTGCAAAATCAAATGAAGGCGCTGTGGGTGGAAACTCACAGATTAAGGGGCGGTAATATTATAATGAGATCCCTTTGCAACGTCACGAGGGGAGTGAAATCAGACGCCCTCATTTTTTCAGACGCTTGCAGAAAAAGGCTTACCAAAACAAAGTTACTGGGTTAATCGTTTTCATGCTTCCTTGGTTGGTAGATGCACCGGGGACCTGATTATAGCACTTAAAACCTGGAAAAGTCAGATTTTCATGATATGTCACCTTTAAATGCAAGTCTGTGCTGTTGTGTTTGTTTACCTGTTTTATCATCTGCCAAGTGAAAATCATGAGTCTGATTGCATTTTAAAAAAGCATCTATCATGCCTAATAAACAATAACCCAGCCTTGCACACGTACCCTCATAAGCGGGTCTTCTAATGATTGGCCTGCATTGGATATGGCCTCCTTGGACACAACTGAATCCCCATTTGCCTGGATCTCCAACACGGCCATCTGAAGGAGTTTACATATTATTCCATAAGGGACTTGTCACATTTCAGTGCTGTAAAGAGCTGTATGTAATAACACTGCCAGCTCATGCTTTGTTGGTATCTCACCTCCAAAGCACAAATCCCAAAGGAAAAGATGTCAATGGCGTAGTCATCTTCACACGCTACAGAGAAGGAAATATAAAATATATAAACCCAAAAATACTTGTATGTCCGGTCTAAACAAATATCCAGTAGAAAATGCAGTGAAGAAGTGGTCACACTCACAGCCATACTCTGGACTGAAGAAGTGCAGGTTCCTCTTGTCATCTCGGTTTTGGTGTAGTTTACCACGGACGCCCCCTTCTGGGAACACTTGGTAAGAGCAGAGGATCAGTGTGGGTCAAGGTCTCATAAAAATACATTTCTTTATTAAAATAGAGTTTTCAGCCATTTTCATTAACAACTATATTACATTTAACCCTATAAAGCCTACTGTATCATTTTATACGCAAATGTACACAATCTACTATTCCTTCTGTCGTCTAAATTGATAGTTTATCATTTTAAAGCAAGTAAAAGGCCTTTTTGTATCATTTTAATAACATCTGCCTTCAGGTTGTGGTTCACATGTTTTGCTGTCAAATTTTTAATGATGTCTAAACGTGAAAGTAGCTTTTATATTGCAAGCAATAGTTCAAAACTAACTCTTACTGAAGCAACTTAGCTTTACTTGGTTATCCTTATTTAAATCATATTAAAATGTAAGTATCAAATATGATCTCTCAATCATCATTTTATTGTGTTGCATTATGTTTTGCTGCCCGTAATGAAAACATCATGAAATTAAGCATTTAAAGATCATCTTAGTAAGACATATTATTGGGAGATAATATATTTATATTCATATTAATTTTATGTAAGCCGTCTGTTATAAAGATCTCATCACCTTACATTACAAGCTATTAAAATTTCATCGTACTTTTTGACCATATAAATATCAACAACTGTAACAAATGGCATATTTTTTGCTCAGTTTGGGCCTCTGAATAAAATGTATGTTTTTTTCCTCCTTGAGTATGATCTTTATATTCTTCTATGTATGAAATATGATGCTCAGTTAAAAAAACACATATGCAAACCTTTTTTACTAAGAGTTTTTGTAAATAGTTTGTCTAAAGGTTAAAAAAAATTCTCAAAAATTTGACTTTTTTTTTTTAGATTGAATATACATTCGCATGAAAAGTTTTGGTTTTATGGTAAATTTGTTCATATTGCATCCTGAATGAGGTGTTAAAATGGCTCTTACCATTCACAAAGAGTCGATGCCAAACTACAGAGAAAAAACAGAAATTAAAGAAGACCATGGATGATGATTATACAGATTTCGTTATTTCATTACCTTCATTTTTGTGCGCATAAGTGCTCCATAAACACTGGTTTACTTTTCAGTCAAGAAACATTTGTTTTTAATTGGATCTAAATGTTTGCATAAACATTTTTTTCATAATTCTTTCAAACAATAAATGTGCTTTCTCAGTCAAAAATTAGACTAAAGAGTGGATATTTCACTTAAGAGGAGAAAACAAAAAGGCTGAAAGTGCACGAAAAAAATATACCTGATCCAATTTTAATGAGGCCGTTGTGTTGAATGAAGATGGTGTCACATGTGAGGTTTCCGTGAATTATGGGAGGGTCACAGGAGTGCAGGTAACTGATAAGTGGAAGAAGTTGCATGCTTGTTAACAAATTTTCATGTCTGAACACACACAAGCACACACACACACACACAAATGAAGGAGTGTGTCACCTGAGGGCAGAGAGGATCTGTGTACACCAGCGTTTCCAAGCCTGAAATACAGTAATGTATCACAAAAATCACAGCATTGCACAATAATAATCATGTAAACTGATAAGTGGAAGAAGTTGCATGCTTGTTAACAAATTTTCATGTCTGAACACACACAAGCACACACACACACACACACAAATGAAGGAGTGTGTCACCTGAGGGCAGAGAGGATCTGTGTACACCAGCGTTTCCAAGCCTGAAATACAGTAATGTATCACAAAAATCACAGCATTGCACAATAATAATCATGTGTAAGGTCTTTTATGTTACGTACTGGTCTTTGTGTACATAAAAGTGAAGTAGTTGATGTAATTACAAGTGAAGTAAGTCATGTAATTTCTGTGCCACTGCACCAAACTGCAAAAATAATGATTGAAAAAAAAAATGACACAATTCTTTTTTTTTTTTCACTGTCACAACAATAGAGTAACTGAGAGCAGTGTGTCTCTGTGTGTGTTACCCGAGCATGATTGTCCCCGATGTCCAGCCAATATTTGTGAAATTTGACGATGTTTGGATGATCCACCTGCATCAGGTTCTCAAACATCTCCTTCATTTTGTCCTACACAAATACAACACACAAATATACAAAATCAAACACATTTGAGCATGTTAATCATTTTAACTATCACGTACACTACTGTTCAAAAGTTCGGGGTCAGTATGATTTTTAAAGAAATTAATGCTTTTATTCAGCAAAGATAAACTAAATTGATCAAAAGTTACAGTAAGGACATTTATAATGTTACAAAAATGTCTATTTCAAACTAATACTGCTCTTTTAATCGTTCCATCAAAGAACGCTTAAAATAATGTAGCACGGTTTCGAGAAAAAGTATCAAGTAGTATAACTGTTTTCAGCATTGCTAATAATAATAATAAATGTTCTTGAGCAGCAAATCAGCATATTAAAATGATTTCTGAAAGATCATGTGACACTGAAGACTGGAGTAATGATGCTGAAAATTCAGCGTTGCATCACAGGAATAAATTACATTTTAAATCATATTTAAATAGAAAATTTTTTTTTTTAATTATAACACAATATTACTATTTTACTGTATTTTTGAGCAAATACATGCATCCTTAGTGAACATAAGAGACTTCTTTTAAAACACCTTACCAACCCCAAACGGTTTTGAACATTTGAACAGAAATGTTTTTTTGAGCTCTCACCTCCACTGTCTTGAAGACCTTCTTGTCATGGAAGAGAACCTCATTCCAGACCACCTCAACACCCTCTTCAGTGTCCATGGCCAGAGAGGCGCTCTCCACTCCAGGAACATTGCCCTGACTCACCTGCAGGGGGAGACAAATAGTCACTTTTAACATCCACAGTCCATTCCACTGTAAGTAACCTAAAAATTCACAATATCCTCTTATGAGCACTGGAATAAAGTAAGTGATGTGTCACTTGAGTGGGGAAATTATCAGCTGCTGAATTTAAATGTAATGTGACGTAAGTATTTAAAATACTATCAGCTGCATTGATTGTAGTGAAAGACATACAATATATTGATCAGACTGATCAGCATTCTGTCTAGTGTCTTTTCTAGAGTTTTATAATCATTTATAAATAATATATATATTTTAAATATATAAGACATGCTGTTTTTAAATATTTAAAAATTAATAATGTAAAATTAGTTTTATTTTTTAATCATTTATTTTATATTTTATAAAATAAATGTATATTTTTTATATATATTTTAATATATAACATTTTATTTAAGATTTTTTAATCAATTCTGTTTACATCTTTAAATTTAATTAAATGATCACATTATGTAAATCAGCATTGACCATTAAAAACTGGCATTTATTGACCAATATTTGTTTGGACATCCAATTCTTTTGTTAACCTCTTTTCAAATCAAAATTTGAAAGTATAATTTATCTAACTGACTTCAAAGGGATATTTTGTGATTTTCAGAGAGAAAAGGTTACATTTGAATTTGGATTAGAGCCTTAGAGAGAGAGAGAGTGAGAGAGATGCCAGAGAGACATAGAGAGGAGGATCCTGCTGAGAGAGGGATAATGACTAAAGAGATGAGACGAAAGAGAGAGACAGCAAATCGTGAGAAAGTGCACACACGCCTCTGCCGAGTCATGCATGTCTCACACTTCATCTCTGCCTGTGTGCATGTGAGCAGACAAATATACAGTGTGTCCCCATCTGCAACTGTCTGTACTAGTATGACTAATAAATGCATTTGTCTGCTTTGTTCAGCTGACTGCTGTCAGACAGACACAGCTAGGCTTTTAACAACGAACAAAAAATAATTTAAAAAAAGTTATGGTTTCCATAAAGATATTAAGCAGCACTATTTTCAACATTGATAAATGAATGATAATAAATATTTTCGTAATGGTTGCTGAAAATTCTGCTTCACCATCACAGGAATAAATTACATTTTAAAACATATTAAAAGAAAACAGTTTTTATTGTATTTCTGATTAAATAAATGTAGCCTTGAGAAACGAAAAATCTTACCGGTTTTGAATTGTAATGTTGATAAAAACGCAAAAACTGGGCAAAACCTTTCACCTAGTATGATATGAGTATTTCAATTCAATTCAAGGACAAGACTTGGCTGGAATTAGTCTTGGCTGGAATAACATGTATGTGGCAATCCTAGTTGTTTGACTGAGCCCAAAAACAGTCACCTATATTAGATGTTTTACGGTACACATGTTTCTGGTTGGCACTCTGAGCCAAGCTGTTTGTAGAGATATGGACTGGAATCAGAAGTGTCTATTGCATGCACATGGCAGAACCGCTGGGTATCTTAACAGACCATATGCATAAATTCAGAGTCACTTTATTTATTCAAGATATTAGCTTTATTGATATGCAGAAGATGATGCATATTTGCATTCTAGTAAACAGGCGATCAAAACATCCCTTCAAATGCATCCATCTCAGCTTCATATACTTGTTTTGGTCAATAATGGGATTATAGTTGTGGAGGAACTGCAGAATTCAGATACACTAGAGCCATTGAGTCATCAGCTGGGAATCTAGCCCAGCACTAGTCAAAAGACCACAATATCTCACCCTCACAAAATAAATTCAACTGATTCGTTCTAAAACACTGATTCAGGAACCAAACACATTACTGTGGCATTTAAACATGTTATGGTCTGTGTTTGGAACAATTTTTGTGGTTGCAAAGATTTACAAACCAACTAAGAATACTGTGTATACTGTTCAATATTATTAACTTCTTTAACTGTTGTATAAAACACTATCACAATCACATGCACGATCACACTCTTTTAGTCTGGATGTTAGCATGGCTCAAGTCATATTGCATATATAATAACGTACATTATCACATGCACTCTAGAATACTTCATTCTGATTGGCTAAAACTGTAAGGTCAAATATTATTATATATAACTGGATAAACCATATTCCTACATATCTGTACTAGTTTCATGTCTCTCATATAACAGGGTCCTTCTACTAACGCAACAGAATTTAAACTCAAATATTTAATGTACATTTATTTAGGTATCTGCTAAACAAATATGTCAGAAGTATAATGTATAGTCAATATTGCGAACTTAAAGGTTTTTTTTTCTGCTTAGTATCAAGGCCATAATCATTCTGTCTGGGTTTATTTTGCGATAATGACTGACTATACATTATCCTTTACATAATTGCACACTGCAATCATGTATCATCAAGGTGAAAATGTTTCTTTATCAACCTTTTCCATTGCTATGACAAACATGCATTTTACCTTTCATTTTCTGCTTTAAAATTCACAGATGGATGAGGTTAAAAATAGCTCAGTGTAATCTCACATTCACAGCTTCTGGTATGCAGGCCACTTTCTATCGGTGTCACATCTAGTGTACATGTGTGTGTGTGTGTGTGTGAATAGGTGAAAGATCCTGTAAAAGATGACAGTGTCCTCACTCTGACCTCTACATCCAGACACTGAGCTCCAACTGGGTCTGTCCTGCTTTCAACTGGGAAACAGCCCTGGGCCCGTCCCTGAACCCGAAAATTTAGTCTGGGTTAAATCAGGATCGTGTGTGGCTTGATTTGAACCTAATCACAGCCCAACTGGACATAGTTCAGGGGGAAAAAATATAGCATGTATTTTTCTGATATATGCAATTGCTGAAATATAAAATCAAATGATTGTAGAGAGTAATATAACAGAAGCTTCTTGTTCCTATAATCATAAATTATTACGGATACTATATGACTGAAATTAAAGTACATTTCTGTAGCATAAGGAACCAAGCTTTTCTCTCCTCCTATTAAACTGTACACTTAAACAGTACAGTAATATATTAATATTATCATTAAAAACAAATCACCAGCTGCAGGTTGTAAACCTCTCACCATAACTCATTGCTCTAGTGACCTCCAAGGTCACTCTGTCTAATATTACAGGAAATGTGACTGCAATTTACCAGGTTATACCAGGCTCTGTAAAACAGCCACTTGATAAAAAGAGGTTGAAACAATGGAGAAATTGTTCTGAATGAAGAAAAAGCAGCTTTTTTGTTCCAGGAGTTGCAGAAATAGCCTTGCAAACCCTGAGGCACGCTTGGCATGCATTTATTTTTTCGATTGGAAAGGTTGAAAATACATTTGGACTGTTACTGGACCTCAAACATGCACAGGTACATCAACATCTTCTAATAATGAGTCTCTAGTGAAATGCACAAGCGTGAAATGCACCAGTATGAGATATGCTGTAATACACACAGCAAACATTAGACCAAAAAAGAAAAAAAATGCAAGCATTTAAAAATGGACACTAAAGCTATATATTCACACACAAACTATTTTTAAACAAGCAAGCAAACTGAAAATAGTCAATATCACTGTCTAGCGAGAGTGTAAAACAACCTACACTGAACAGATTTCATTGTGGACATTATGTAAGACTCAAAGGTCGATGTGTCTGCGTTCAAAGCTAGCAGGCCACTCACTATCTGATAGAACTCATATATGGTGAAATATTGACTCGTCTCCTTTAACCACTCATTAGAGAAACAGCACTGCAGTATTTTTGGATTAAAACGCTACAAAGAAGCAAATAAAACGCAATTAGACTATCATTGTTATTGACTCCTATCTTTTTCTGAGGGAGTTTTAGGGTATTCTCTTCAGACAAACAAATTAAAAGTATTGCGTGGATTACCATGTTAAATAATGGGATTATCACAAAGCTTGTATTTGAATATACCATCAGATGTCACGTTCAGTAGGTGCTTATCTTATTGGTGTTTATCTGGAATGTACACAACCCCAGTAAACAAGAGATTAGGGTTGAACTTTCTGAACTAGGCCATCAACAAATCAAGCATTGATTAATCAAACTGTGAGAGTTATGGTCATCTCATCATCTCACTAGCTGAAAAAAAGAAAACTAGATGCTAGGTATTGAAATTGAATAGAAAAATAAATACAATCATGTAAAATGTAATTTTAAATCATGTTCTAAAAATGTCATTTTAATAATACCTTGTTATAAATAACTTTTTGCAGTTGTATCATTGTTTTTATGTTATTAATCGCTAGACTGAATATTGCATTTTCAATTTTTAATTGCGTTTTTTTAATTAATCATGATTATCAAATGATAGACTCCTTTATCAATATATCCTTGATCATGATCGATTGATTTATTTCATTTATTGATTTACTGATATCTAAAATATATGTAGAACCATCTAAAAGATCTGTAACATGAAATCCTTGGAATTTTCCTTAGAATTCAGAGCAATACATTCTAGGACAAAGAGCTCATTCAAAACATCTGAAAGTGGAATATAAAAAGGTAAACAAAGTCAGGCCGAGGTGTTAGTAAATGCATTGCAGCCAACCGAGAGCATGTTGCGGTCAAAACCAAGAATCAATAATTACAGTATAATAATGTGAAGCCATTCCAACGGTCATTAAAGGCATCTGCAGCTGCCTTATTCCTGAAAGAAGCATTAATATGTTCTGGCAAAAAAAATACCTTTAATAAAAAGCCCTATAAAGAGACTAATCACTACCCAGTGCATTACCTGACCAAACATGTGAAAAAGAGAAAACAAGCTGTTATTTGTATAAACGGCTATTTTATTGGGGGTTACAGTAACCTGAAGATTCCTTCTGGATGGAAAGATCAAGATTTCTAGGTAAATGAAAATGAGTTTGTATGAGGTTACAAAAGAATAAGTTGCCCATAAATACCAGTAGGAAATGGTAAAGGTCATAAAACGTACAACTGAAAAAATAAACAATATTTGGTCATATGCTTTAGTATTAAGACCACAGATAAATAAAGACACTGTAAACATGTTTCTTAAATTTAATTTCCTCCACTTCCCTGGAGGAACTCAGACAATGAAAACAATCCAAGTGCATAAGTCAGTCAATTTCCTGCTGCAGGCCGCAAAAATCCAAACATGTCCTCAACAGCCATTCGTGAAGAAAAACACTGACAGTCTAGAACTAACTGTAACTGAAATACTTATTCTAGTATTGATGTATGGAATAGAGGTCTTCACGGGTCCAAACATTTGTGAATTGAAGAGACCCATAAATGTGCTGCACGGAACCGACCCGGACCCGTATTTTATTTGAAAGTGGGACCTGAACCCATGCAGACCCGAGAAATGCCTTAAATGTACTACCCGGACCCGACCATTATTCAAAAGTTGGACCCGAACTCGGCTGGGAAGACAGAGACCCGACTGCACCCGATCGGCACATATTGCACAGCAAACTGCTATTAAAGGTGACATATTATGCCGCTTTTTACAATATGGAATATAAGTCTCTGGTGTCCCCACAATGTGTCTGTGAAGTTTCAGCTCAAAATACTCCACAGATCATTTATTATATAATTTTGAAAATGCCTATTTTGAGTGGAAGCAGAAACACGCTGTTTTTCGGGCCTGTGTCTTTAAATGCAAATGAGCTGCTGAATCAGATGCGCTTGTTTTCTCAGATGCTTGCAGAAAAAGGCTTACCAAAACAAAGTTACGTTTGCCTTAACTACTGTTAGTAGCCTTCTCCCTGACTGCGATGCATACAATCCTCCTTGCAAATAAATTTCTATCCATGTTAAGGGCTTTTCACACTGAAAGCGTCATAAATCCCATTGGGGTTATTTACACCAGGCGCGATCATTCGGGGTGCGAAAAAGCGAGGATTTTCTGTCGCTCCACGATGAAACGGGCCGTCCAATCAGATTTCAGCTTAGATCACATGCCCAGAGCAGCTGCTGTTGCACAAAAGCGTGAGAGTGGTGGTGCTGTTTCGAAAACCAGTTTAAACAAACACCGAAGAAGAGTATCCCGGTAGAGAGAAGAGAGTGGATGCCGAGTTCCTGTTATCTTTGGTATCAGAGAACAGATTTATTCTCACATGTTCTAAATATCATTTCTAAATTTTCCATTGAATTATGTGATCTGGAGTGTCCGTTTATGATGTTTCATTAACAAGGTTCGGGAGGAGCACGATCAGATAATCAATCAGTCTGGCCCAGGTGGAGCTCGTCAGCTAATCACCTTACAGCCAACTTACCTCTGTTCCACAACAGATTTCCAGCATCTCACCTCCACCCCAACACCTCACTCTTAATCTAATTTCATCCCATTCTTGGGATGGGATGGGATGGGATGGGAAGGGGGGTTCTCTGGGTTCGGGCTCTATCCCGAGCTCGGAGCCCTCCCTCTGGACAGCACGCCAAATATGTTACTAATTGCTCAATCATATTATATGTTAGTGCGAACTCGTGAATCTTCCAAGTGCGTGAGTGTTATGAGTCAGATGCAGCTCATGGTAATTTTACAACAATAAAGGATGTTTATGACAATAAGCAGTGTGGCGTTATTAAACATAGCCTACAAAGAGTGCATGTCTGCCTGTTATAGAATCAAAGTCAACTATAGATCACAATCGGAAGTTATTACAAACACTCGATGATGGTTTATAGTGGATTTTAAGCAAAAACATTAATAATCACATAAATGTTCAACTGTGGCTTGATGCTAATTGTACTTGTATTTATATGTTAAGATGTTTTCTTGTAAGCATTATAGATAGTTTGTGTTTCTGGCATAGAACCAAACTTTATTTAGCTATATTTAATGCTGTTTATTGAGCAGTGGACGATGTTAAATCCATATAGGAGATACATATCTGAGTAAAAATGCATTGCTAGCGTGAATTAGCAGAAGGCGATCAATCATTTCGTGCTCGGTGTGAAAGCAATGTTCGTCGGCAATTCGCCTCGCTTTTTCGCATCGCGCTCAGTGTGAAACGGCCTTTAGGCTGCTCATCTCTCTTGCCGACCAAAAGAGTCTTCTTAATCCACTTATTATTCTAGCATCAAAAGTCTACTTGCTGTCACGGTCGGTGACAGATGACTAACTTTGACTGTTGCGTTTACCCTTTTGAACTACAATAATGATACTTTTTGTTGGTTGTAATAAAGAGGAGCAATTCTTTTTTAGCAAAAAACGCACAGAACAAGAACTGTTCAATAACAGGTGTGTCTCTTCTTCAGTTTTGTTTAGCTTTTTTTCACATCACTCATGAAGGAATCCATGATCACCATCCGCTTGCATTAACTGTATTACCGTTAATTACAGTTTAACGGTAATATTACCGTAAGTTAACTGCATTAACTTGCACCGTCCGACTATTTTTTTTTTTTCACCTTATTTCCCGCACACATTTTTCGCATCCTAATTTTACAAGTTGCAAGTTACAAAACACATGCAAAGTGCTGACTGACACTGATCACTGGCGGGTGCGGTGTTCTCCGATCGACTCGGGTATTACACACAATGTTAAACAGACCCGGGACCCAAAGTAATAGATTGGGACCCGACCCAGACCCGGCTGACCATTTAAAATATAGACCCGATTGTTTCAGGCCCAGGATAAAAAATTTTATAAAAAAGGTTATTGCAACTTTTTATATCATAATTCTGACATTTTAACTCACAATTTTGAGTTTATATTTTACAATTCTTACTTTTTATTAGCAATATATAAACTATATAAAATTGCAACTATAAATTCATAAATCTGAATTGCAAAATATAAAACTCAAAATTGTGAAAAGAATTTCACAAAATTGCGAGAATAAAAGTCGCAAATACTATTATATATTTAAAAAATTCTGATTCTGTGGTGGAAACAAAAACAGACTTGCAAGATGAAAGCTCAGAATTAGAAAAAAAGGCGGAATTGTGAAAAAAAAGAAGGAATTACCTTTTTCATTTTTAATTCCGTGCCAGAAACTGAATTGTGAGATGTAACTCAGAATTCTGTGGACAAGTCAGAAACTGCGAGATATAAACGAAAAAAAATGGAATTGCGAAATCTAAACTCAAAATTATGAGAAAAAAAGTCAGAAATTGCGAGATGTAAACTCAGAATTCTGAGGGGGAAAAAAGTAAGAATTGTGAGATTTAAACTCATAATTGCAAGAAAAAAGTTGTAATGGTGGGATAAAAAGATGCAATTACCTGTTGTTGTTTTTTTATTCTGTGGCAGAAACAAACAAATTGGAACAGCGAGAATTATAAGTATTCTAATTATAAATATTATATTATTCTAATTATAAATATTCTAATTAGAACTTTTTTCGACATAAAAAGTCACAATTGTCTTTACAAGCTTTAATAGTATGTCCTGTATGCGTTCACATTACGTCGTCGCAAGAGTAAAAACGCTTGCAATTCTATAACCCATGACTTCAAAGTGAGGTTCTGAAAACATACTTTCAAATCATTTCTCAGTGGTTGAAATAGCTATGGTTACATGTCAAAGTATACAATAATAAAATTACTTCCTGATGATTTCTAAAGCAAACTGTACCATTTTTGTAACTGTGCTGTGCATTTCGGCAGTTATAAATCTGTAAACTCCCTAGGTTTATTTCACTACTGGGAAAGCTGATGAGACGTTTAAATTGCTATCTTCAATACCATTAGTGGGGAATGGGAAATAGAGGGCTGTTCCTTTAATTAACACAAGCCGAGAGCGCTGCTTGTTCAGCTGACAGCTCCCGCGGGATCAGAGCTCATGGTGTGTGTTGGCGACAGTATCCACTCTTGTGCACCTGTCTGACTGATCTTGACACCACAACATTTATGCGCAAGCAACCCCATTCCCAGTTTAATGCAAGAGAATCAAACTTTCACCATGGATTTAACACTGCCAACACACAACATTTACTTTACATTTGTTGATTTAAATTCAAGATTTTAAATTCATCTTTCATTTAAAATTGTTCTGTTGATAAAATCATAGATTCTGGAAAAAAATGTTTTTAAATTAAAACACACACACACACAACAACAACATTTTCACTATAGTGGAAATTGGGTCCCACTGTATCTGTCACGAATCCGGTCCATGAACTTCCATCCACTTGCCACCAGAGGTCACCCTCCCATGATATTGACTCTCATACCACACAGACTGTTACACATCACCCTGGACTACATTTCCCATACTCCATTGCACTAATCACAAGCGCACCTGAAACCAATCACACACAGCTGCTACCAATAACACACACTATATAAATCAGTCTCACGCCACCATTCAACGCCGAGTATTGTTTGCGTATACCACTTTCCTAGTGGTAGCACATTACGGAGCCAGTTTCCTGCCCTAGTTTCTAGTCCTTAGTTCTAGTCATAGTCTTGTCTTGCCTGCTTTCTCGTGTTACCTGATTATTGCCTGTTTATCTTGGATTAAACCTTTGCCTTT
Organism: Sinocyclocheilus grahami; assembly: GCF_001515645.1. Classification (NCBI taxonomy): domain Eukaryota; kingdom Metazoa; phylum Chordata; class Actinopteri; order Cypriniformes; family Cyprinidae; genus Sinocyclocheilus; species Sinocyclocheilus grahami. Next base: position 2,161,865 of record NW_015505198.1, on the reverse strand, counting down.
CTGTTTCGGACTGTGTTTGTACCTCACCTGGACTACTGCTCGTGTTATTGGATTTCCCCTCTTGTCAAGCCCTCTTGATAACGTTCGCTGTCGACTGACTCATGCCCGGTTTGGATTACTCTTTTGTCTTGCCCTCAATATACCTGTTTGCCATTGTCAGAACCTTGTCTGTTTTTATGACCTCACCTTTAAATAAAAGCGTTGCAGATGGATCCGCACATCTCATTCGCCCCGTAACAGTATCAGGGTTGTTAGATATTTTACTAAAAATAAAAAAAATTATAATAAAACCATAAACTAATTGAATAACTGAAATAAAATAAATAGGATGAAAATTACTTTAAGTTTAGTTTTAGTAAGCATTTTATATTGACAGTATAATATAAAACTGACAAAACACAGCAAACAACATATAATAATTATAATAGTATCTAAATAATACTAAAATAACGCTGTACAGTATCCTTTCAAATCAGAATTTCCCACATTTATCGGCCGATACCGATATGGTGGCCGATATATCGTGCATCCCTAAATAAAACCATAAACTAATTGAATAACTGAAATAAAATAAATAGGAAGAAAATTACTTTAAGTTTAGTTTTAGTAAGCATTTTATATTGACAGTATAATATAAAACTGACAAAACACAGCAAACAACATATAAAAATTATAATAACTATAATAGTATCTAAATAATACTAAAATAACGCTGTACAGTATCCTTTCAAATCAGAATTTCCCGTTTGGGATCATGACCCCAACCAGGTCCCCAAACTTTTAAAGGAACTGATTGTGATTTCACTAGTAGCCAAATAATCTAAATTTTATCTTAAATCTTAAAGTTCCTGCAAGTAAAAATATGAACTACTGGCCTTTCAATGATTCATTAACGGAGATCACTGAAAAAAATAACGTAGAAAACAATACAAATTAACAATAGTAATGAATATGATTAATGATTCAAATAAATATAAATAAAATGAGTTTCTTCTACTCTTTGTAAAAGAGGCAGCTCAAGTATATACTGCTACACTGTTGAGTGCTATATACACTCAGCTATCGCATCATATATGATATATAGTATGTTGCATCTGTAATGTCATGAAAGATCCATCAATACTAAAAGAGTCAGACATCCTCCCGCTAAGTATCCGGTCATGGCCGATTACTGCGCCAAGCAATGTAATGAGAAAGCATCACTCAAGCAGACTCAAGCAGATAGATAATGTGCTATCAGAACATCTAAGTGCTGCTGCATTAGCGTGTCAGTGAGTTCCTAAAGTGACTGACATGCTCCTCATGCTTTAAACTAGTCCAACTGGGTCTAAACTCTCTGTCTATGCAGGAATTTGATCCTTCTGGAAATGTGGATGACAGCAGATGTTCTTTAGATCGCTGATATAAAACGTAAAAATATCTTCACGATGGAAAATGTGCACTTCTGTGTGTGCACACCTCCCTGTTCATGGTCGGTTGATCATTTAATAATTAAAAAAGTTGTATGTCATCGTGCCTTGGTTTCTCTTGACACTAAACTGAGCAAAACGCAGTTCATCTATTGTGCAGAACTCATTCCGAGAGCCCGGAGGCTTTACCGGTTCTGTTTTAGAAAGCGGAAATTTCTTTAAACATGATTTCAAAGTCAAAGAAATCAAACCGGCTTTAAAATAAGCACTGTAATAAGATTTGATGCATCTATAAGCTCACTGTGAGGAGACAACCAGACAAGCATTTCCATCAAAGTCTTGCAAGTGAAATTAATCACACTTTTCTGAGAAAGTATTATTTTCTACAGTTGAAGCGTGGTTTAATGAAGCTGGCTGTTCATATCACCGCTTTACATTACCGGAAAAACATTATTAGGGAGGGTCAAACTAATGCACCCATCAATATAAATGATAAGAACATGTGGAAGCTTGTGATAAACTTTAGTAACTTTTTATTTATTTTTTTACTCCTTTCAATTAAATATTTTCTTCTTTCTACAACCATAAATCATTAAATAATGTAATATGTAAATTATATTTATTTAATATATTTAATTTATATCTGTTACGTATTTAATGATTAAATGAACAAATAATTATAAAAATTAATTAAACCATAAATTACATAAAAACATATTTGTCTCATATTTCATTGAATGTATTTATTTAATTGAATTTACTCACACACATATATATATATATATATATATAATTAAATATGTAAACCTTATTAAATCATTAAATCATGTAATAAATAAATAACAAATAACAATATTAAGATATTTTTCATATAGTTAATGTGTTGTGTATAAAAATACACAAATTAAATGAATTGATATAAATATATTAAGAGAAATTCTACAAATTTAACACAAATAATTTCAGTTTTCAATTTAATATCTAAAAACCTAAGCCTAAGACTAAAATTATGCAATAATCATGTAGCCTTGTCAGATGAATAACAAATACTGAGCTACACACAGCCGTCATAAGAAGTGGCATCAAGTTGCCTACACGGTAAGCTGCAATTTTGAGCAACTGCCTACCTAGACAGCATGTGTAAGCTGTATTTTTAGTCATTATACAGAGCTGACCACTTAATAGGCAGCATTTTTGGCCATCCTTTTGAGACAAGTTGCCTTCTTGCATATCAAAAAGATACCAAGGAGTGAGCTTACTATCTAAGCATCGTTTTTTGAGAATCATATGCAGGTTACTACTACCTAGACCGGTAGCATTTTTGGACTTTTAAGTAAGCTGCCTACCTGGGGGTCTTAGTAGGTGCTCAAGCAGCATTTTTAAACCTCATAATGGGCTCACTACCTACCTAGACAGCGTTTTTGGGATCACTGTCTGCTGCCTAACTTGGCACCAGTGAGCTGCCTACCTAGACAGCATGCCATCATAGCCTACAGCGCCCTGCCAACTTCAGCATCACAGTGAGCTGCCTACCTAGACAGTATTTCTGGGCTTCGCGTCCAAAACATACACATCTGTGATCGTGAGCTGATTATTTAGGCAGACACGGCTAATGATAAACTGCTCCTCAGTGACTGACCTGCTCTTTTCGCTTCTGCCAGCGGCCGCAGGGACTCTCCTCCACGATCTCACTCTCATCCTCGCTCTCCTCTTCCTTCTCGGATCCAGAGTTTCTCTCCGGGACTGACATAGTCATTATATATCACGGAATGACCGTCGCACACAAACGCCGCGCAGCCGTCGCGAAGGAAACAGCTCAAAACAGCGTTGAAATGACGCGCTGCTGCGTGGACGTCCACGCGAGATGACTCGATGCTCAACACGCCGCAGTCCAGGGACAGTTTCTGTCAGCAACAACTGATGTCGGTCATTTTAAATCCAGTGAAATGCAGAAGGAATTACAAGATGCTTTTCATATTGAAGATAAGAGTTGAATAAGAGTTGTTAACAATAAAATGTCCTCTCATTCAGCAGTTTACCGCTTTGAAACCACACACACATCGAGCGCAACAGATTACCGTAATGACTGGATAAATCACGACTACACAACATACATCACTAAACCGTGTCCATTTCAAAATGAGTCATATATATATATATATATATATATATACAGGGTGAGATTTGTGAAAAAAAACAGAGGGGGGGGGTGCTTTTGAAAATTTTTATGAAATGTTTTTAATACGACGGAAACCGTATTTATAAATACGTTATAACGTGATCAATTGACACTTAAGACTGGTTTTGTGGTCCAGGGTCACATATTTATCATTAATATCTGACACAAATATTGTACATTTTTGCACACAAATCTTCAATTCAATTTAAAAAATGTTACAATATGCCTTCAATACTCAAACATAGATATGAAATTTTTAACAAATATTTTTAAAAATTTCTCTTATCACCCTTGCCATGTTGCCAAATGCTACTTTTTAATTTTGTCATCATTTTACATTCAAGTACATCTTTAGCTTGATCATAGGGATTGTGTCTTCATCATCTGATGTCAATGTTTTCTTGTCTACCTAGAGATTTTCAAGCATATCTTTTATGACAATTTAAAACAAAGTGAAACAGCAAAATAAAAAGCATCTCAGCATAATCAATTTATATTCTAATGTCACACAGGTTTGCAGACAGGTGCTGTCCATGGTTCTGATCAACCGCTGACAGAGATAGATTCATTTCCTAATAGAATTCATGTTATTCTATGGAAGGACAAAATTTCCTTGATGTGCAAAATAAAGATGCATACACACATACATATAGGTTAAATATTAATAATATTTTTAATCTATTCTATTACCTCTTGCCAGGTAACTCTATTTATTTATACTTCCCCCTGTGCTGTTCTTTTCTAATCAGAGTTGAGGCCCCTAATGCAGCAGCACACACAAACCCAGTTTCTAAACCGGCATCTAGAGCACAGAATGACCCTAAAGAGAGACAAACCCTGCATGACACCAGCACACAGTTACAAAAGAGCAACTGTTCAGCCAAGGGTTAAACAAATGCCTTGCTAAAAATGGTTATCGTTACATTTCATAAACGATGATCTGAGCAGTCAAAGTACTTCAGGATCAAAGCAGTCTCCTCTCATTAGCATTAATGGAGTGCTGGAAGACCGGGTTTGTGTCTGAATAAAGCCTAATATGGCCTCAACTAGCCAGCTATTAGTGGCGGTGCTCAAAAGCAACATTTTTATGCCTTTTTACTTTAAAATCTGCTTCTTTCAACAAACCAATGATCAGTAGCCATGTATAAAGAAGCTCAAAATATTTCTTTGTTAGGAAAGCTTTTAATGTTATCACAATCACTCCGATTAGTAAATGAAAGATTAAAGGGACTGAAAAAATCATTAAAAGTTTAATGAATAAATGATGTTAAACAAATAGCAATACTCATAATATCTGACACTAATTTTAGATGCACAGAGAACAACAGATAAAAGGACGGTGCAAAGATGTTCTGCAGTGTGACCAACACTTAATGAATTCATACAATTATTAACAGTTGATATTAAAATATAAAATATTAAGGATATGTGATCATTTTATCCACTATGGTTTCTTTGATGCCAGGAGAGATGGAGATCCGTTAGCGTAGCTCATTTTGTTGCAGCGTTCGGCTCTTATTTTCAACAAGTCCTGAAATGAGAATAACAGTTAATATTCAATAATTCCAAGAGGTTGAGAACAAATATTAAATACTCATCATCCTCTAACTGTGTTGTGAAAATAAGCATTTCTATCATTTCAGGACAGTTTTGTTAAGAGACCACAGAAGAAATAATTAAATCAGCAAATCAAATCAAATCCAATCAAATAGTTTTTCTTTTTCCTAAATGATGGACAGTGTATCCGATTTTATTTCATTGAATAGAGTTGTGGAATGACAGATCTGGTTTCCTGGAAATGACATTGCAATATTGCACAATGCAGTTTCTTTGAAAATGGGACCATTTAATCAAATGTGCCTGATTTCAGTTTCTCTTCTTTGCTTTCATAACATTATAAGAAAGCTGTCCAAAAAAAATCAGGACAAATTAAACCAAACAAACCAAAAAGTTCACATTTAGCTAGTTTCAAAGCTACGGTAGAGTATATCCATGAATTTTGTATGAGATAGAAAAGCTCGTTCAAAAGCTCACTTTAAACACATCAACAACATAACTGCATATCAAGTCCAACAGTTCACAGCCTGTTTGCAAAGTTTATTTTGGAACAAATCGTTCTACGTGATGTTTACGTGCATGTGGGATGAATGACCTGTGTGAGCTGTGGTTTGTGAATACAGTGAACGTAAGGCTTCGGGTCACTCTGGATCTCTCCACTGTGGATCTTATAGCAGATTCCACAGTCAATCAGAGGCTATGAACAGACAAATGAGAAACATTATCAATCACATTTATACCAACACATTTGAAGCTCAATCTGAGACTGTAAAGATGAAATAACACAATAATATAACATACGCACCCGTGCATTTTAACTTTGCATCATGCATTTTCATATAATACAAAAGAAGCAATATAAAGCAATACGATCACATGAAGTGCATTTTAAAAATGAAATTCTGTAGCAACTTACTCTGTCCTTTCTGAAAGCACATTTACTTGGATTTGCATTCACAGTTCCTTTAGGGCATCTGGTGGCTTTAAGGTAGAAGCGATGGTAGAGATAACTAACACCAAACCCACCCTACAATAAATCAGGTTATGAGATACCATAACTTCAGAGAACATTAAAGCTCATCATTATTTGTGTATATAAAAAAGCTAAATCACAGTTCAGGCTATCCCTTTCTGTTTAAATATTTCTGTCTCAAATATGAACATCACCAAAGTAAAATGCATTTAACTTAACCCTCATATTGTGATCCAAGCTTTATATATATATTTATATATCCAAGAATATAGTTTTTTCTGAAAATGCTAGTTTATGTTGTCTCTTTGGACTAAAACGCACTGACTTTGCTTAGTCAAAAAACCTTAGGATTGTTTTTTAAATCCTAAGGTTTTTAGGATTTAAAAAAAAAATCTTGTTACACTTGTGGTGTTCCTGATCAAAAATGACCAGTTTTTTTGTTAATCCACAAATAATGCTTTTTTCACTCAAAAACTGAGGTGGGGATCAATAATGGCTACGATCAATCAGTTCCACAAAAAAAAAAGAAAAGAAAGAAAAGCTGACAAAATATTGAATACAAAATTTGGTGATAATATCGCATTAATGTGAGATTTACAAGCTATTTTTAAAAGGCTGGTCATTGTTGACTGGGAACCCAAATTAGGTTAAGTTTTTTCAGCACATCATAAGGGTTAACAATGTAAAAAAAAATGCAGTTTGAATCACAAAACTACTTTTTAAAGTAATAAAACCAAAAGTAAATGACTTTTAAAAGCTACAAAAAGAAGGTAAGTTAGAGAATGCTTCAAAAAGGATACTTACATCAATGTCAGATTTGTCCACACTCTTGAAGAAGAGAAAAACGCTTGTGATTGTCTGGTGTGAGTTAATTTGTTCCACAGCCAGTTCAACACCTTTCCTGTAGTTATCAGGAAGCTTGCTTAGAACCTCCTGCGCCTCCGTTGTGTCCAGAAAGACTCCAGTGCTGACCAGGACGAGGAACAGAAACACAGCCATCTTTGCACAATCCAGAAAATCCCTCAGACGGCCTTATCTTTAGGTTATACAGAGTTATAAAGTGCAAAACTTCAGAGGAATGTAAACAGTGATGGATGTGTTGAGTCTAAATCACCATACATGGGAGCGAGATAATAGCGGGAGAGATTGTGCAATCATGGGATGTTTTTGTGGGGTGAGTCCTCTTCCTTTTTGTCTTTGTGCTTTCACATACAGAAGGAATGTGAAATCATGTGGTCTGAGCGATCGGACTGCCATCCTGTGGAGCACAACTAAGGATTTTGGCTTAATTAATGGGAAAAAATACTAAATTATGCAGATCAGGATCTTTAAATATGCAATTTAAATGACATAATAGTCAGTGACCTCTGTAGGCAGGACTGGATGTGATCCAGTTCCACATGCTGACTAGTTGGGGCATGAAATGATGAACAGAAGGGGGGAAATTGTCTTACCCGAAGAGATTTCATTTGAACGGTTCATTAATAATACTTATTTGAATTAAAGGAATAGTTCACTCACAAGAGTTACTCACCCTCAGGCCATCCAAGATGTAGATGGGTTTGTTTTTTCATCAGAATAGATTTGGAGAAATTTAGCATTACATTGCTTGCTCGACAATGGATCATCTGCAGTGAATGGGTGCCGTCGGAATAATGGCTTTATTTTCTACAAATGTGCAGCTTTTCACTTAAAGTGAGTGACGTGTGGCCAAGTATGGTGACCCATACTCGGAATTAGTGCTCTGCATTTACCCATCCAAAGTGCACACACACACCGTGAACACACACCCGGAGCAGTGGGCAGCCATTTTATGCTGCGGGGCCCGGGGAGCAGTTGGGGGTTCGGTGCCTTGCTCAAGGGCACCTCAGTCGCGGTATTGAAGGTGGGAGAGAGCGCTGTACATTCACTCCCCCCACCTACAATCCCTGTACGAGACTCGAACCCACAACCTTTGGGTTACGAGTTTGACTCTCTAACCATTATGCCACGACTTCTCCACTTCCCCACTTCACAAGACATTAATTAATGGACTGTAGTCATGTGGATTACTTGTGGATTATTGTGATGTTTTTATCAGCTGTTTGGACTCTCATTCCGACGGCACCCATTCACTGCAGAGCATCCACAAGTGATGCTAAATTTCTCCAAATGTTTTCACTTTAATAAATCTTACAAATGACAAAGATCAAAGAAATTCAATGACCTTTCTTTAACCTAAGATCATTTATCAATGTATATTTTTATTATTTTGAAATATGTGTTGCACCATGAAAAAAAACAATCGAACATTTTATTTTTGAAGATGTCCAGAAAATACAATCTTTTTAATTATAACACCTCATTCTGCAAGTTCTCTTTTAATGCATTACTATAGTTAACATGAACTATGAGAAATATATTTTTACACCATTTATGAACCTTTGTTAATGTTAGTTCATGAAAACACTATCGTTTATTCATGTTAATTACCAGTGCATTAACTCATGTTAACAGATTTGCAAATGTAGAACTAAGATTAATAAATGCTGTAGTAGTAGTAGTATTTATTGTTAGTTCATGTTAACTAATGTAGTTAGCTAATGTTAACAAATGAAACCTTATTGTAAAATATCTTTTTAACATTAAGTGCATATGAGACGATATTAAAACATACAAAAAAAGGGTGATTTTTTTTGAAGCACTCAATGCAATGCTTTATAGTCATTTGTATGTTCTTTTAAATACTTGTAGCTATGGATATCATTTTAATATTTACTTATACATGGTTTATACCTTTACAGACAAGATCAGATCAGTGTAACCATTTAGAAGTATGCATTTGAAAAAGTTTCTGTATAAACATGAAAAAGAATAGGTTAGGAACAAAAGTTAAGGTTACAGGGTCACAGTGATGCTCGCTTGTGATTATTTAAGTGTTAAAATGTGACATGTAGTTGTCACTTTTGCTCAAATAAGCATGAAGAAAGAGTTGATTTGGCATAGGAATGAAACAGTATGACGTTTAAAATCACTGACGCTGTGCTCTTCAGAGCGAAACACCAGCAGATGTCGTCTTCAGCCGCTCATGATACGACAGCCAGCAATGTGGGGGATCCGCTGCTGTAGCCCATCTTATTACAGTGATCTATTCTCTCTTTCTTCATGGCCTTGGGTTAAAAACAATTAGACAGTATTAGTTCATGTTAATATCAGAGCTCAAATTTATTCACTCCCCCCACCTACAATCCCTGCCGGTACGAGACTCGAACCCACAACCTTTGGGTTACGAGTTTGACTCTCTAACCATTATGCCACGACTTCTCCACTTCCCCACTTCACAAGACATTAATTAATGGACTGTAGTCATGTGGATTACTTGTGGATTATTGTGATGTTTTTATCAGCTGTTTGGACTCTCATTCCGACGGCACCCATTGACTGCAGAGCATCCACAAGTGATGCTAAATTTCTCCAAATGTTTTCACTTTAATAAATCTTACAAATGACAAAGATCAAAGAAATTCAATGACCTTTCTTTAACCTAAGATCATTTATCAATGTATATTTTTATTCTTTTGAAATATGTGTTGCACCATGAAAAAAAACAATCGAACATTTTATTTTTGAAGATGTCCAGAAAATACAATCTTTTTAATTATAACACCTCATTCTGCAAGTTCTCTTTTAATGCATTACTATAGTTAACATGAACTATGAGAAATATATTTTTACACCATTTATGAACCTTTGTTAATGTTAGTTCATGAAAACACTATCGTTTATTCATGTTAATTACCAGTGCATTAACTCATGTTAACAGATTTGCAAATGTAGAACTAAGATTAATAAATGCTGTAGTAGTAGTAGTATTTATTGTTAGTTCATGTTAACTAATGTAGTTAGCTAATGTTAACAAATGAAACCTTATTGTAAAATATCTTTTTAACATTAAGTGCATATGAGACAGATTAATAAATGCTGTAGTAGTAGTAGTATTTATTGTTAGTTCATGTTAACTAATGTAGTTAGCTAATGTTAACAAATGAAACCTTATTGTAAAATATCATCTTTTTAACATTAAGTGCATATGAGATGATATTAAAACATACAAAAAAAGGGTGATTTTTTTTGAAGCACTCAATGCAATGCTTTATAGTCATTTGTATGTTCTTTTAAATACTTGTAGCTATGGATATCATTTTAATATTTACTTATACATGGTTTATACCTTTACAGACAAGATCAGATCAGTGTAACCATTTAGAAGTATGCATTTGAAAAAGTTTCTGTATAAACATGAAAAAGAATAGGTTAGGAACAAAAGTTAAGGTTACAGGGTCACAGTGATGCTCGCTTGTGATTATTTAAGTGTTAAAATGTGACATGTAGTTGTCACTTTTGCTCAAATAAGCATGAAGAAAGAGTTGATTTGGCATAGGAATGAAACAGTATGACGTTTAAAATCACTGACGCTGTGCTCTTCAGAGCGAAACACCAGCAGATGTCGTCTTCAGCCGCTCATGATACGACAGCCAGCAATGTGGGGGATCCGCTGCTGTAGCCCATCTTATTACAGTGATCTATTCTCTCTTTCTTCATGGCCTTGGGTTAAAAACAATTAGACAGTATTAGTTCATGTTAATATCAGAGCTCAAATTTTGTTCAAAGCAGGTCTGTATGAGTTGAGCTGAATGTTTAGCGTATGAGAAGGACACACCTCGGTGAGTGCGGGTTTATGCACACAGCTCACATAGGGTTTGGGTTCCGCCTCAATCGCTCCAGCGTAGGCCTTATAGCAGACTGCACAGTCTATCAGAGGCTTGAGGAAAAAAATAAACAGTGGTTTAATTATATTCCATGTTTTGCCATGATTTCCAACATATGGTACAATAGCAAGCACTTATGGCATTGCATACATGTTAAATGAAAGCGCACTTGTTTGAGCAATGCTCAGCCTCAAGCTGTATTCGCTAATTATACAGGTATGTGCAGAGGTGGAGCAAAGTATTTTCTGTTACTTTGGGCGATGTAAACTTCACTTACCCGATCATTCCTGAACGCACATGTGGTTGTATCTGCATTCTCAGTTCCTCTTTTGCACATGGTGGCTTTCAGATTAAAGTTATGGTAGATGTAGACAACATCAAACCCTGCCTATAAAGAGATATCCATCCAATAAACAGAACGAATACCAGGGTTATTAACATTAACTAAAACTAAAAGCATTAAAAAAAAATGTTTTCATTATTTCAAATAAAATACAAAGAAATGGAAATAAAATATAAAAATTTTATTTTAGCTAGTTGTCAAGGAAACATTTGTCTTTTTCATTTAGTTTAAAATAAACTGAATTAGAAACAAACTGATACAAAAAAAGGCCAGTTTGAGCAGATTTAGCAAGCAAAACTAATACACAATATACATACTCCATACACAATAAATATTTTAGAAATCAAAGATTTTTTTTATTTATATTTACAACATTGTCTGTAAATTAATTAGCTACATTACAATTATTAATATATTTTAAACAAAAATCTATATATGTATTAATATAAAAATAGTTTCTAAATATTAAAAAAAGGAAAAATAATCAATATATTTCAAATAATAACCATTTTTAGAAAAAAGTTGTTTTTTTAAGGTAGACATATCTTTTCGCATTTAACACTGCATTTCTCAGCACTTCCACGGTTATGATTTTTTTGGAAGAAAAAAATGATGTAGGCCTATTATGATTTCTTCCCACTATTATCTTACACACTACAAATGTAATTTCACACTACAATTTTATTTTTTTTAAACCTAAAATAAAAAGAAAAGAAAAGAAACTTGGTCAGACCGAGTCCAATCTCGGAGAAAGCAGTCTGAGAGAAAAGATCAACAAGAAACAGAGAAAGGCTTACCTCAATTTGTGACTGCTGAATGGTTTTAAAGAAGAGAAAATGCTGCTGGACGCCTTCGTGAGCGTTGACGTTTTGCTCGGCGAGCTCCACTCCTTTCTTGACGGAGTCTGGGAGTTTGCTGAAGGAGCTTTGAGCCTCGGCGGAGCTCAGAGAGACTCCGGCAGCGAGCAGCAGAACAAGCGGCAGCAGAGGCATCTTCCACCAGTCTGAGCACGAGCGCCCGCTGCAGGCGCCCATAAACCGCCTCGTTCCAGGAAGTCTGGACTGTTTTTGTGCCGTTGTTGGGCAAGAGTGAATAATACGGCTGTTAGTGAGGTAAAAGGACTAGTTCGATTTTATTTGCTAACTAGGTTCAGTTTCAGGTATATATATATAAAAAAAAAGATTAAAACAATTAACAAATCTGCTTTATTTAAAATAAGTCTACTGCTAAACCAGCTGCACTGTGCACAAATTTTATTTCTCTTTGACAAATGCTCGCCATTTTAAATAATTATAATCAATATTATCAGATTAAACATTTTCACATGTTCAAAAACGAAATAAAAACGTCTTCACCTCAAAAGTGCTACTCTATGATCAGATTTAGGCCCGTTCACACCTAACAACTATAAAGCTTTATTATAATCCTCCTAATTCTTTGAGAATAGCGAAGTTCACACCACAACTATAACGATATTTTTGGAATCAACTTCAGAACTTTTTCACCCGATGAACGATACAAAATATTGACCAATCAGAATCAACCTGATTTTAAAGAGCTCGAGCATTTAAAGCGGCAGATACAAAATGGCATAGCGCATATGATAAACAGAACGCTATCATACTGTACATTGGCGAGAACGATATTTATAACAACTGTTATAATTGCCTTTATAGTGAACCTTTACGCCATTTACTTCGATTTAAAGGCATAGTAAGTGATTTCTGGTAGCCAATGTTGATATTTGAAATCACCAAAACAAACACGCCCCTACCCCAAAAGGGTCTTGCCCCTATTTTGATAGCTCCGCCCCACATATACGTACGCAACCCAGGCAACGATTAGTTCTGTGAAACAAAGCAAAACCAATGTTACACCGTGTCTACACCGGACGTGAGCAGCGCGGCACGGCGCAACAAATCCCCGACAGAAAACTGCTGCCAGGTTCTATTTATGACGTGCTGACGCAAATTTCAAATGGTTTTCAACGGTCGTTTGATCGCGTCCAGTGTAGGCAGACTTTAGCTGTTGTAGACACGGTGTTATTCACCTATTGAGAAGAAACAAAGCAACCTCGGCGTCCGATCGCAGGCCTCCGCTCCTTGAGTTCTCTCCAGCGCTGGAAAGCTGATCCGATATTTACACGGGTCCTACTTCTTGCCTTATCGTTCCACAGATGTTTTCCTCTTTTGTTTTTTATCCGCCATCTCTATCTTTCTGTCGCTCGGCTCGGCTAATGTCCGTCCCGTGCACTGAACACTCTCTACTCCACATCATGAGTAGACACGCCCTTTATTGCTGATTGGCTACAAGTTTGTTTTGCGATTCGGCCCGAATCAGTTTTCTAAAGTGTTTTTGAAAAATCTCATACCCTGCCTTTAATTGTTTATTGCAGGTCTCATCACGTCTAGACAACATACAAACCTGGCCAAATACAACGTAACACGGTTCAAACAAAAACAAATATATGATAGACAGAATACAGCTGTTAGTGAGGTAAAAGGCTACCTTAACTTTCTAATAGTACATAAGAACAATACTACGGAACCATTTATTATTTGTAAAATATTGTATTGCACTAATCAACTAAAGCACTTTATAGTGTAATGTGCATTTATTTATGCATTCATATTTAAAAGGCGTTAAGGGACTTCTAGAGAACTCTGCTTTGTTTTGTGGAAAATAGCTGTCCATTCCCAGGGCAAACATTGAACTCTTATGCAACACATTCCCTGTTGATTTAATATATAAAATATGACCCCAACTGTGCAATGCTCTCTTTAGTTCTTGACAATCAGATAAATGTGATGCAAGAATTGATTTGGCGAAGAACAGACATGCTAAAACATGCTGTGTTTGAGATCGTGAAGCCAGTAGATTCCAGAACATCAGATTTCAAACGACGTTTCTCCTCCAACTGTTCTCTAGGATCCGGTGAATGCCACAGGAGTCGGGGTCAGATGGCCAAAACCCACACGGAAACAGCCAATCTCTCTCTCTCTCTTGCTTTCCTTGTGTTCAAACAAGAACACAAAGATTATGCTGACAGCAAGAGTCACTTCTACACACAGCTCAAGCTTTGTACATCTTGTAATCTTTCACCCAGAAATTAATTTAGTTGAAAATACTAGTAACTCTTCCTCGGGCAATCCAATATGTAGATGAGTTTGTTTCTTCATCAGAACAGATTTGGAGAAATTTAGCATTACAGCACTTGCTCACCAATGGATGCTCTGCAGTGAATGGGTGCCGTCAGAATGAGAGTCCAAACAGCTGATAAAAACATCACAATAATCCACAAGTAGTCCACATGACTCCTATTTGAGGTCAAAAAACACCTTAATGATGCAATTGTTTATTACAAAACACAGCTTTTCACTTCAAAAGATGTTAATTGATGGAGTGGTATGGATTACTTGTCAATTATTGGGATGTTTTTATCAACTGTTTAGGCTCTCATTCTGACGGCACCCATTCACTACAGAGGATCCATTGGTGAGCAAGTGATGTAATGCTACATTTCTCCAAATCTGTTCTGATGAGGAAACAAACTCATCTAAATACTGAATGGCCTGAGGGTGAGCACATTTTCAGCACATTTTTTTAGTTTTGGATGAGCTATTCCTTTAAATATATTGGGCAAAATATTCTATTATATTGTAATGGCAATTATGTAGGTAAGGCAATGAGAATCCATCATCAAGATGAAGAATATGAAGAGGGAATACCTTTGAAAGCAATCGTCGATGCATACAGTTTAAATAAGGTTTAGGCTTATCATTAATTTCTCCTGCAGAGATTTTGTAGCAGATCACACAGTCAACAACAGGCTGGAGGAATATGGAAAGTAAGCCAGTAAGTATAAGGAAATTAATCCACATTTAATTTTGAGCACTGTGGTGTTGCCACTTTATACTGTAGATCTTAATATTTCCATCAATATAATGTAAGTATATTGTCAGTATTAAACCTAGTAATACTTTGCATGATAGTGTAAATGGCATCAGCAGCAAAAATACTTTCTAATTTCAGCTATTTACTTAGTATTTATCAGTTACAGTTGAAAAGTTTGGGGTGAGTAATATACATTTTATTCAGCAAAGATGCATTTAACTGACTGTAAAGACACTCAACAGATTTCAATTTCAAATAAATGCTGTTCTTTTAAACGTTCGATTCAAAGATTCCTGAAAAGCAAAAATGTATCATGGCTTCCACAAAAATATGAAGCAGCACAACTGTTTTCAGCATTGATAACAAGAAGAAATGTTTCTTGAGCAGCAAATCAGCATATTAGAATGATTTCTGAAGGATCATGTGACACTGAAGACTGGAGTAATGATGCTGAAAATACAGCTTTGCATCACAGGAATAAATTACTTTATTAAATACATTACTATTATTTTAAATAATAATCGTAGTTCACAGTATTACCATTTTTACTGTATTTTGGATCAAATAAATGCAGCCTTGGTGGACATGAGACTTCAAAAATCTTACTGACCCCAAACTTTTGAATAGTAGTGTATTTAACTGTACTATCATTTGCAAATGCAACATAAAATACATATTGTCCTTTAAAGCATCCATTTAATACGTGTTTGGAAAATGACTTATTTTATGTTGACATGCAACTGTAAGAACACATGAAAACAGCTGATATTCATATTCTAGCTTGTTTGAAATGCATATTTGCTTACCCGATCATTCCTGAATCCACATGTGGTTGCATCTGTGTTCTCGGTACCTCTTTTGCACTCGGTGGCTTTCAGATAAAAGTTATGGTAGATGTATTTGACATCAAATCCTGCCTATAGAGACGATAGAATTTCATCTAAATGTATAGAACTTTTCCACATGTCCACACAACATTGCAACTCACTTCTGTCCTCTTTGTTGTTGGGTCCCAGGAGATTTTCATGTGTGATTTCTGACCTAAAAATGAACTTGTGGCAGCAGGAGTCTTTGGAATTTCTGACCTGCTCTTCAGGATTCGTTACCCAACAAAAATCTACATGTGATTGTGTTAGTAAAACAATTATCATTTCTTCTGCTATGAAATCTTGTTTAGTACCACAAAAATAAAAACGAACTAGATAGATAGATTTCAGAAAAGAGAATAAACTTAGAACCAGAAGAATGGATTTACCTCAATTTCTGCCTGATGAATAGATTTAAAGAAGATATAATGGTTCTTGATGCTGTGATGGTCATTGAACATGTGTAAAGACAGCTCCACTCCTCTCTTGTAGATATCTGGGAGTTTGCTGAAGGACTCTTGTGCTTGACTGAGTGAGACTCCAGCAGAGAGCAGCACGATCCACAGCAGCACAGCCATCTTTAACACGTCTGAACTTAACAGCAACTGCAAATGTCTGCTTACCCAAAAACCAGGTTAAACATTCTCTAAAACCGTCTCTGTTCATGTGGAGCCCTGGCATGATGTGTACAAATCAGGGACTAAATAAGAACACTGCCGCAAGCAGAAATATAGTTATTTATTGTCTTGAAATTCAGCTGTAGTTATGAGGTTTGTTTGAGCTTTTTTCCCTGTTTTATTTGATTAAAAATACAGTAGAAATAAGCACAATTTAAAATAACTATTTTAAAATATTAAAATAGATCTTAAAATAAAATAAAATGATGCAAAGCTGAATTTTCAGCATCATTACTCTAGTCTTCAGTGTCACATGATTCTTTAAAAAAATCATTTTAATATGCGGATTTGTTGCTTAAGAAGCATTTCTTATTATCATCAATGTTGAAAACAGTTGTGCTGATTAATATTTGTGTAGAAACAGCAATACATTTTGAATAGAATGTTAAACAAAGTTCAAAAGATCAGGAATTATTTGAAATAGAAATCTTTTGTAGCAACCTAAATGCCTTTGTGGACACTTTTTAACAATTTAATGCATCCTTCCAAAATGATTCTTATTAAAGTAAGCTTTGCTACAGAATATCAGTGGAAAAAATTACAACTCAAATTGAAGTTAAAAAAGACAATTAAAAAAAGATATGAATATCCGATTTAAATAGAAAAATCAACTTTATTTGCAATATTTGGAATTTGCTGTAAAAACTGCATTATGTACAGAGGAACATTTAATAATCAAATATCCAATAACCAAACAAGTTAAAAACAATATGCATAAAAATGCACACAGATGGTAAAAATGACCCTCCTTTGCTGAACACACCAGGTCATACTTGTAACTAATATCAGCAAAAGTTAAAATGACCACAATGTTCCAGCATTAACCTTCAGTCTTAAACCCCGCAAAGCATCCATAAATACCATCTACAAACAAGTGCTGCTGAGCATCCACACTGTAGCAACAGAACGCAAGCATATTCCTGCCTGCATTCACACACAACCTCAAAGTGCTGCTCTACGATCAGGTTTCCCAGAGTTCTCTGGTTCTAAACGTGTCATGCAAACCTGGAACCAGTCGCTGAACACGGGCAGAGGGAATGTCAAAGATAAACAACGGTGACAAAGTACAATGTGCTGATGGTCCTGATGTACTAAACGACAACACGGACAACATTTAATAAAAATATTCTTGATCCAGTCACGTTGTACGCTCAAATAATGACATCAAATTTCCTAGTCGAATAAAAAATAACATCTACATGATTTATTTGTGAGCTCACTCGTCATATGTCATTAGTTAGCCCATACATAATCTAAAGCAATATAAAACTAACATTCTATCTTCCTATAATTAAAAGATCCTAACACATCCGATTCTGGAATCATAATCTGGAATGTAAATAAGAAGTAAAGCACTTTTTTTGTTGTTTAAAGCACAATGCCTCCAGAGATAAAAAACAAATGTGAAATGCTACTAAAATAACAAACATAACCATAACTGTAACCAAATAGTTAAAGTTGTTGTTTTTATTCCTATTGGTTTGTGTGCACAAAATATTCCAAGTGAAAGTGTGCTGAATTGAATCTTATTAGTGCAGATTCCCCGTCTAACTGACTGTAGGAATCCAAAAATATAAAGTGGGATATTAGTGAATGATGGGGAAAAGGTTAGTGATATTATTCAGGAATTCTGTGGCAAAATCCCTCATGAACTTGCATAAATAATACGGTTCCCATAAAACAAATAAATAATTAGTAAGTAAATCAAAATCTACATTGCGTGTTTGCTGAGAACTGGTGCTGAAATAAAAGAACAGGCTTTTAGTGTTAATTCAACGTTAAATGTGGAAAGACTTCAAGAAATGTGGTAGAAAATACCAGTTTATCAGGTCAACAGATTTAGTTCTAATAAATTAACTATGATGAACTACAATTTTGGGATCATCTGTAGGGACGCACTTTTTCTTTTTCTTAAAATGGGACTCCAAACTAGGTCACTAGTGCATCGATCCGAGCTAAAACACATCTTAAAATCCCTCAAGACCATTTACTACCAAATTCATCCTCATCCTTCATGAGTCATTTGCATGTAACAGTCAATATAAAATATACAGCAACTGCACATCTAGAGATATTATGAGAGTTTAGGGTTTCATGTGACTTTCAGGCATTATAAAAGAGAAAACACCTGTTTAGACAGGATTTTGAAAGAGAAAAAAAAAAAGTAATGATCAGATGGCAACAAAAGAAAAAATACTGTCGATTGTGTGAATTAATGTATGCTGGGTCATAAATCAGAAAATAAGGCAGTAAAACTATTAAAAGCACAGACGTACATACAATTTCAGATGAAATGGACCTTGGCAATCTTTCTTGATCATGAATATTCACTAAAAACTTCATATAATATTGCATGGGCCCTGAATGGTGCTAGGAACGTACCATAAGCTACATTCGTTTTCCTCATAGGCGACAAATACGCTTGTTTAAGGCTAAACGGTGTGATAGCAGCTCTCTAATACAAATGAAATGAGTCTCTGGAAATGCCGGGTGGACATAATGCACTATTCTCACCTCTACAGCATGTCGAGACTCGCTGTGCGATTTGGTTTAGCGAAAGCAACTGTCCTATTGGCCAATAGCGTGACTGATAGGAAGACAGGCGAGAGACGGACAGCTGCGGTCGAGGCTCAGACTGGCATGTGCATCTCCGTGTATTCGTCGTGTCCCTCTTTCTCATCAAAAGTGGGCTCTGCATTATCAGCGTCCAACTGAGACACAGAAGAGAGATAGAAAAGCCACACAAACAGCATCAGTCAACGTGATTTTGAAAATGACCTACTTTACTTTCTTAAAGGGTTAGTTCACCCAAAAATTCTGTCATTAATTACTCACCCTCGTGTTGTTCGAAACCTTTAAGACCTTCGTTCATCTTCTGAACACAATTTAAGATGTTTTTGATGAAATCTGAGGGCTCTCTGACCCTCCCATAGACAGCAAGGTAACTACCACGTTCAAGGTCCAGAAAAGTACCAAGATGATCGACAAAGTAGTCCGTGTGACATCAGTGGTTCAACCTGTAAAGTTACGAAGCTACGAGAACGCAGTAGAGACGAAAATGTGGAATAAAGTCGTTATTTTTGTTTTCTTTGCGCAAAAAAGTATTCTCGTAGCTTCGTAACTTTACAGTTGAACCACTGATCTCACACGGACTACTTTGTCGATCATCTTGGTACTTTTCTGGACCTTGAACGTGGTAGTTACCTTGCTGTCTATGGGAGATTTCATCAAAAATATCTTAAATTGTGTTCCGAAGATGAACGAAGGTCTTACGGGTTTCGAACAACACGAGGGTGAGTAATTAATGACAGAATTTTCATTTTTGAGTGAACTAACCCTTTAATGTATCTTTTTGTGCATGATACAGCAGTGCACTATGGAAGCCCATTTCCGCCACTGAATAAAAAATAAAACAGAGTAATTGCGACACTTTCTCTCACAATTCTGACTTTTTCCTCCTCAGAACTGCATTATATACACTGCAAAAAAATGCTTTTCTAGCTTAGATCTTTTGTCTTGTTTCCAGCCAAAATATCAAAAAATTCTTAAATCAAGAAGGATTTTCTAGACAAGAAAAAATTATTGCCTTGTTTTCAGAAAAAACAAGTCGAATTCAAGTGAGTTTTTGCTTGAAACAAGCAAAATAATCTGCCAATGGGGTAAGAAAAATTATCTTGTTTTCTGTTCGTTTCAAACAGAAAACAACTCGGTGTAAACTCGGAATTCTGACTTTTTTTTCCTCAGAATTGCATTATATAAATTGTAATATTCAGATTTTTTTTTTCAGAATTGCATTATATGAACGCAAATCACAACGTGTGATTGCAAGTTATAAAGTCCAATTCTGAGGAAAGAAAGACTTTCTTAGAATTGCAAGTTTATATATCGCAATTCTGACCTTATTTCTTAGAATTGCAAGTTTACATATTGCAGTTGAGTTTTTTCTCAGAATTGCGTGATATAAACTCACAATTGTGAGAAAAAGTCATGAAAATTCGCAATTACCTTTTAAAAAAATATTTTGATTCAGTGGTGGAAGTGGGTGAAGACTTGCTCCGTTGCTTTTGAGGTGGTGTCACCTCATTTTAAAATAAAATTAATATGAAAATTAATGAAAATAGAATAAATACAAATAAAATAACATTTTGGAAATAAAATGGGCTATGAAGGCAGTTTCATATAGATTTGAAAAGAAAGACATTTTATGTTAACTAAATATATTTAATTTAATTTTAGAAGTAATTTTTTATTTTACTGTTTAAAAGTTTGGGGTCGGTCAGATATTTTAAAATGTTTTTGAAAGATATCTCTTATACTCACCAAGACTGAATTTATTTGACTAAAACAGTAAAAACTGGAATATTGTGAATTATTACTTTAAAATAGCTGTTTTCTATTTGAATATATTTTAAAATGTAATTTATTCCGGTGATTCTGTGATTACTCCAGTATTCAGTGTCACATTATCCTTCAGAAATCATACTAATATTCTGATTTGCTACTCAAGAAACATTTCTTATTATTATCAATGTTACAGGTACAATTTTTTTGTGGAACCCGTGATACATTTGTCAGATTCTTCAAAAGAACAGCAGTTATTTGAACTATAAATGTAACATTTTGTAACATTATAAATGTCTTTACAATAAAAGTATTAATTCTTCAAAAAAAAAGTCTATGCATGTGTCTTTTTGTGCATGCAAAGATCCTTACACACTGCATCTCACGAGTGCTGAAGATGCGTGGCAGAAGAAACATCTTGACAGGGACGGTCATGATGAGAACAAACGGGAAAGCCAGCGATGCCACAGTAGACATGACCGCCCAGAGGACAGCAAGACAGACCACCTGTATGGAAAGTAATCTAAAATACTTATCAGGATCAGAGTCACTGATTGTGTGTATCATGATAACCTTTTGTTATATAACTGGCTGCAGGCATTTAAAGTAATTAAGTCAGTTCTGGAAGCAATTTACTAATTCAATTGAGAAGATCTGAAGAGATGTACACTACCTAGCCAAAAAAAAAAAGTTTCATTAGAGCATCTTTAGCTTTGATTACAGCGTGCATTTATCTTGACATTGTTTTGACAACTTTATGCAACATCACAACATTTATTGCCATCAAGCGTTGAATTATTTTCTGACTGAGATCTTGTATTGAGAATGGTAGAGACTGTATAAAGTTAGGGTTAAAATAATTGTTGCCAAACATATAACATGTCAGAAACATTAATCACTGCAATAATGATCCAATCCTAGATTCTTCAGTATTTGCTTATTTAACAAGCAAATAAATAAATAAAAATGTACAGCATTTTTTTTTGGTGGCCAGGTCAGGCAGTGTATTTTATATGGGGCAATGACTGAAAAATTCAGAAGGAAATTTCACATTTAACATAAAAAAAAACCCACAAAGTACAAAAAATATATAATATACAATGATAATGGTATTTTTTCAAATTAGCATAAAAATACAAATAACACCATGACATACACTTATTATGTCTGCATGCATGTATATATTGTTTTCTTTTGATGTTGGAATGCAATTTACTAACCAAATATATTTTCCTTAACAATAATTTCAATTTTTAAACACTGTAATTGATCACATGCATTTAAAATTATTATTTTATTGCATTTAAAATCTTATCAATATGTTACTATCAGTAAGAGTACAGACGAAGCGGTAGTGTAACTGACCTAGAAGGCCTCCGAATGTGATGGTGGGAGAAAGAGCAGCAAAATAAATAAAGATGACAGCAGCCATGCACTGGGGGTTCAGTGCATCCTTGAAGTCACTGATGTACTTTGGGTAACGGCGCTGGGCATCACGGATCAGCCCACCAAACAGACGGCCTGTGCGTCGTAAAGGGTCATCTTCTAGTTTTAAGGGTGTGAGCAAGGCCTCTGATTTAAACATAGAGAGAGAATATGGGGTATTATGAATATAACAGGTTGCTGGGGAAATAAACATGGAAGTTGAAAAAAAACAAAATGTGCACGCACAAAAAAAAATTTAATATAAAAAAGCTAGCGAAAATTACAAGGAAAAGCAAAATAAAAAAAAAACCCATACAAAACAAAATGTCTACATAAAATGACAAAAAAAATACACAAAAGACAAACAAAATATATAACAAAAAATAAACACTAATAACAAAAAAGAAAACAACAAGACAAAACAAGAAAAGCAAAAGAAAAACAAAAATGCTCAAAACAAAACACATAAGACGGAAAAAAACAACAACAACTGAAAACCACAAACAACAAAAAGGAAAAAAAAAAACATACAAAAACAAACACTAATAACAAAAAAAACTAAAAAGTAATAAAGAAAACAAACAAAAAAACACCACACATCACCCTGAATACATGTGGCCACAATCAGCTCCGACACGCCAATGAGCCCTTCAGTCTTCTCACCTGTACACACAAAACTGAATTACTGAACAGCAAGGTCGGACACATACGCTATCTGGAATTCAAGCAAAAGTAATCTAAAATACTTATCAGGATCAGAGTCACTGATTGTGTGTATCATGATAACCTTTTGTTATATAACTGGCTGCAGGCATTTAAAGTAATTAAGTCAGTTCTGGAAGCAATTTACTAATTCAATTGAGAAGATCTGAAGAGATGTACACTACCTAGCCAAAAAAAAAAAGTTTCATTAGAGCATCTTTAGCTTTGATTACAGCGTGCATTTATCTTGACATTGTTTTGACAACTTTATGCAACATCACAACATTTATTGCCATCAAGCATTGAATTATTTTCTGACTGAGATCTTGTATTGAGAATGGTAGAGACTGTATAAAGTTAGGGTTAAAATAATTGTTGCCAAACATATAACATGTCAGAAACATTAATCACTGCAATAATGATCCAATCTTAGATTCTTCAGTATTTGCTTATTTAACAAGCCAATAAAAAAAAAATAAAAAAAAATTACAGCATTTTTTTTTTGGTGGCCAGGTCAGGCAGTGTATTTTATATGGGGCAATGACTGAAAAATTCTGAAGGAAATTTCACATTTAACGTAAAAAAACCCCCACAAAGTACAAAAAATATATAATGTACAATGATAATGGTATTTTTTCAAATTAGCATAAAAATACAAATAACACCATGACATACACTTATTATGTCTGCATAAATGTATATATTGTTTTCTTTTGATGTTGGAATGCAATTTACTAACCAAATATATTTTCCTTAACAATAATTTCAATTTTAAAACACTGTAATTGATCACATGCATTTAAAACGATTATTTTATTGCATTTAAAATCTTATCAATATGTTACTGTCAGTAAGAGTACAGACGAAGTGGTAGTGTAACTGACCTAGAAGGCCTCCGAATGTGATGGTGGGAGAAAGAGCAGCAAAATAAATAAAGATGACAGCAGCCATGCACTGGGGGTTCAGTGCATCCTTGAAGTCACTGATGTACTTTGGGTAACGGCGCTGGGCATCACGGATCAGCCCACCAAACAGACGGCCTGTGCGTCGTAAAGGGTCATCTTCTAGTTTTAAGGGTGTGAGCAAGGCCTCTGATTTAAACATAGAGAGAGAATATGGGGTATTATGAATATAACAGGTTGCTGGGGAAATAAACATGGAAGTTGAAAAAAAACAAAACAATGTGCACGCACAAAAAAAAAATTAATATAAAAAAGCTAGCGAAAATTACAAGGAAAAGCAAAATAAAAAAAAAACCCATACAAAACAAAATGTCTACATAAAATGACAAAAAAAATACACAAAAGACAAACAAAATATATAACAAAAAATAATAAACAAAAAATAAACGCTAATAACAAAAAAGAAAACAACAAGACAAAACAAAAGAAAAACAAAAATGCTCAAAACAAAACACATAAGACGGAAAAAAACAACAACAACTGAAAACCACAAACAACAAAAAGGAAAAAAAAAAACATACAAAAACAAACACTAATAACAAAAAAAACTAAAAAAGTAATAAAGAAAACAAACAAAAAAACACCACACACACAAACACAAAAAAACACAAAGCAATAAAACAAAACCAAAATAAAAGCTGAACTGGATCTAAAGCTACACAGGTTAATGCATACCTTTCTCTTCAAGGCTCTTGGGTTCTTTGGACAATAAGGCCACCTCCTGCTCTTCTCTCTTGCGGAGCATCTCTCTTTGGAAGTGAGCGACGGACCGCAGAAGATCTTCACCGCCTAGTTCTGATGGAGGGAGAACAATACTGCAGTCCAGGAAGCCATTGATGGCATTGAGCAGGTCCTGCCGATCATCTGCCAGGTACGCAGCTTCATGAAATTGCTGGAGAGAGATGCGATCGAGTTAACACTGGATATAGGTATTATATTCAGAATTTTTGGCATGAAACAATGCATCCATCCCCTTTGAACTAGTGCAGTGGTGACCGCCAACCGTCTTTCTCACCTTGTCGGACATGAGTGTGGAAATGGAGCGTCCGATCTGGTGGTAGTCCATGCTGGTGCTGGGAGGACCAAGCAGCACAAAGAGAAACCGAACAGGAACCGGTACCTCCAACACTGAGTCCAATTCGACAGCTTCCTGAAGTCGAACAAATGCCATGGTGGGCTGCTCCAGGAAGTCAACACTGCCTGAAAAGACAGCAATACATTTAATTTCCTGTAGTTCTGTGAAATCATTTGTTAGCTCTGTAATAGTCATTTTAGTTCCTGATGCATCTGGTTGATTTGGAATCAAATCAGTAGTAATGTACAACCAATTCTTAACCGTTTAAACAGGATAAACTGAAATTCATATTTTTCCAGTTTATTTTTCCAAATTCCAGATTATTTAGGAGTTTTAAAGGAGTCTTATTTGAGACCTTTAGGACTGTTCCAGAATGATACAAATCCAACAGGATTCCTATAGGATTCAGAATCAGACTATAATTGCTTACCAACGAGTACCACAGTGGCTTCAGCATTTTCTGGAATTTTCTCCAGAAGCTTAAGTTCATGTTTGGATTTGGATCTGTGCATTCCTATGGGTGGAGCAGAATCTTTCTGCAAATAATGAAAGAACAACAATCAGGAAAAAAAACAGAAGATTTGAAGAGATACATTTTTTTGATAAATTTAGAGGGAAATGTCACATTAAAAACCAATACACCAATACACAAGCAGCAAAAAATATTGTTAGTACATTTCACAAACAAACATCATATTTCACTCCAAAATACAAAAAAAATAATAATAAAATAAAATAATGATAATATAAAATAAACAAAAAAAATGAACAACACAATATAATATAATAATATATTTAAAATCAGCAAAACACCGTGACGTATACTTGTTACTGTACTTTACAAATGAAAAAATGCATTGTTTTCTTTTGATGTTGATTATTATTTTTTACAAATAATTTAATTTAAAAAAATAATTGTTAGGTGATGCACTACCAGTTACAAGTTTGAAATAATTAATGTCTCTTCTGCTCACCAAGGCTGCATTTATTTGAACAATAAATAGTAATATTGTGAAACATTATAATTCAAAATAACTTCTCTTTTTATAATAGTAAGGTAATAATGTTTCACAAAATTACTGTTTTTACTGTTTTTTTTATTACATAAATTCAACCTTGGTGAGAATAAGAGGATTTAAAAAACATTCAAAATAATTATTCCAAATATCTAGTAGTGTATATTATACATATTTTTGTAAAAGGCAAAGTAAACAAATAAATACATATAAAACAATATAAATAGGTTGCCAAACATGCCATTCTCATTTAAAACAAAAGCCAGTTTATACACTTCCAACCAATTACCTCGTTCTTCTCTATGTCAATGTGAAGTGAGCTGTCTTGACTGTTCCTTGTGGACCCCATGAGTGGCTCTGTGACGGAGGGCTCGGGGACAGGGGACAGGTGGTTGCTGCTGCTCTGGTGATGGCTGATCAGGGAGCCCAGGCTGGCCGCTGAGATGTTTCTGGGGAAGGAGGAGCTGTGCTCTTTCTCATCGCTCGGGTGACTAAGGGAGGGAGAGCAAGGGAGCCAGCGGGTAAGAGACACTAGGAGAGACTGCGACGGTTCATGTATGGATCTACATACGGGGTATGGCGAATGGTGTAGAATAAAAATCAATAGATTATATGAGAATAAACAGATGAAAACAGACCAGAATTCTCATGCGCCATTTCTTAGATATTGCTCATTGTATAAAAATCCGAGCTCTACCTGTGCTTGAGGAGAAGAGCACGGAGCACATTGGCTCTGTCCTCAGCTTTGATCTGGTCTGAGATGATCATCTGCTCCACCACCTGATGGGCAATACCAGGAAGAGTCTTCTGGTCCAAATCCAGAAGCACAGCTCCTAATGAGAGAAACCAAACATGAGGCCATTTAATCTTCATTATCATTGATGCAATCAATATAATAACAATATGGGTTGTTGTAGTTAACTATTCAAGTTCAATCTAAAACAATACAATTTCTATACCCGAAATAAGCATAAACAAAATATAAACCTATTTTATTTCAACTAGATGCCAGAGCAACTTTTCTCATTTTCATTTAGTTTAACTGATGTATTAAAATAACTAAAATTAAAATAGAAATTAAAACAACTACATAGATATATATAAAAAAACAGCAAAAATAAATAAATAAATAAAAACACAACAAAATTACTAAAGCTTCAAATTAAAATGAAAACTGAAAATGCAGAAATATTACATCAGCATTTCTTAATCTGCATATAGTAAAGTCTGTTCAAAATACACTAAAAACCTATGTTAATTAATTTTTCAACATTAAGATTTTAGATTAAAATCACATGAATAATTAATTTGGGTATATGTAGGTATGTTTATATTCTAGGTTTTGTGAGTGATCACCAATTCTCTGAAGTTTTTTTTTAAATCCATATTTTGTCCATAATATTTATTTTAATAGTACATCATTTTGTATCCCTAATCCACATTATTGCTCCCTTTTCAACTTTTCTGAAGTTTAAATTGTAATTGTTTTTGCTTGTAGTCCCTCAATTAATATAGATATTATATATAAAATAAAAATTTTGTATACATCATCCACATTATTGCTCCCTTTTCAACTTTTCTGAAGTTTAAATTGTAATTGTTTTTGCTTGTAGTCCCTCAATTAATATAGATATTATATATAAAATAAAAATTTTGTATACATGGGTATATGTAGGTATGTTTATATTCTAGGTTTTGTGAGTGATCACCAATTCTCTGAAGTTTTTTTTTAAATCCATATTTTGTCCATAATATTTATTTTAATAGTACATCATTTTGTATCCCTAATCCACATTATTGCTCCCTTTTCAACTTTTCTGAAGTTTAAATTGTAATTTTTTTTGCTTGTAGTCCCTCAATTAATATAGATATTATATATACAATTATAATTTTGTATACATAATCCACATTATTGCTCCCTTTTCAACTTTTCTGAAGTTTAAATTGTAATTTTTTTTGCTTGTAGTCCCTCAATTAATATAGATATTATATATACAATTATAATTTTGTATACATAATCCACATTATTGCTCCCTTTTCAACTTTTCTGAAGTTTAAATAGTAAATTTTTTTGCTTGTAGTCTCTCAATTAATACAGATATTATATATAAATAGCAGTTTAAAACCGTTTTAGAAACATTGCACATCACGTAGCATGACACTATTGTGCTTTTGCAATTAATTATGCAAACACTGCAAATATTAATTATCAAATGATATCGCAAATATAAAGTGTTACTGCTAAGGGCTGTAACCTGACATTTGCTCTTAACTACAAAGCACTTAAGACTTTTAAGCAGGTTTCTCACCATGAGAGATGGTTTTTCTCAGCTCCAGCAGACTGCGGAACGACAGCGAGGCGACGTGAGGTTTCCCCCAGCGGTCCGTCTCCTCCTCCACATCCTCTTCAAACTTGATCCAGCGAGCCGTTTCTCTCCACTGCATCTCCTGGTTTTTATCCATGATCAGCTCATTCAGCTCCACAAACACCTGGTGCCAAAGAACATGCAATAAATGAGTGAAGAAAACGCTATTACAACACCCAAAGAGCAACAGACGCCCGCTATTCACTTCAGGTAACTTAAGTTAACATTGGT
The DNA here is from genome assembly GCF_001515645.1 of Sinocyclocheilus grahami. Lineage (NCBI taxonomy): Eukaryota > Metazoa > Chordata > Actinopteri > Cypriniformes > Cyprinidae > Sinocyclocheilus > Sinocyclocheilus grahami. The sequence goes on along the minus strand of NW_015505198.1, from coordinate 2,133,101 downwards.
TTGATCTGCCTAAAACATAATATCACACACCAATCGATGCCTCCAACATGTGTATGTACACCAACACATCATTTCCTGACCTTCTGGTGTTGAGCAAGCCGTCTGGAAAAGTCTAAAAGGACCATGCCGTTAGAGCAGGACTGACTGATGAGATGTGAACACCCACTGGTGTTATTTAGAAGTCAAACGGTCCGTAAGTACACTCATTTGCTGGTTTGGATCTGAGGGTGTTAATAAAACATGGCTGACTCAGAAGGCTTGCGTGTCCAGTTACCTGAGCTGATCTTTTCTTTATTTCTAGGTGTGTGAAAGGGAAGAAGTTCATTCATTTTTAATCAGGTCCTGCCCCCTAAAATCCTCCTTTCATTTGTTTTGAAGGGCAGCGGGCTTGTCTGAAATAAAGTGGTGCAGTGAATGAGTCTCAATCTGGGAAAAGGACTAAATGTGCTGGAAAACCCATCAAGACTTTGTAGAGCCATCTGTAAAGACATCTGAACCTAACCCTGACAAATTCGTCCCGATATCCCAGCTAGAGGGAATGGCACTAAAACATTCCCACAGAACATTCGGCTACACCTTAAACAAGCATTTATGTCCATTAATTAGTGACCAAATTACACGAGGATTCCTGTAGTATTCGATAAATTAATATCCATGACTTTTCAGTGATCCAGTTGTTTATGATTACTGGATAAGGATTTCATTTTTAAAGAGCTTTTTTATACAAGATGTTATTTTTTTGTTGATAATAATAATTATTATTGTTAAATAAATATTTATACATACATTTTTCTTATTTATTTTTATATATTAGACATATCATTTTATTTACAGGCTTAACGTTTTTATTTAAATATATTTTTCAGATTTTTCATAAACCTTGGGAGTTCAGACAGGCTTAATAGACTAGTTTCCACCAAACTACAGACGTCAACTAGCAGCCAAGCTAGAGAAACCAAGAAGCTAGCATCTGTGAACAGGTGTCTGACCTCATGTGGCGTCCGGTCTAGTTTGCGACTGCGTGTGCTGGGCTCTTTGTGATCTTTGCTGATGTGCACCACTTGTCCTTTTGTGCTTTTCCTGACCAGGTGTCGACGTACTCCAGGAACATCTTCAAAACGATGACCTGGAAGAATAAAACAATAAAAACATGCATATTATTTAAGTAAAAGGCTGTAGGAATGTGTTGTGTATGATTTTTGTGTTTTTAAAAGACGTCTCTCATGCCCTTCAAGGAAAAGAACAGCATTTATTAAAAATTGAAATCTTTTGTAACATTATAAATATCTTTACTGTCATTTTTGAGCAGTTTAATACATCCTTGCTGAATAAAAGCATTACTTTCATTCAAATATTTAAAATGTCATATGTAATATATATTTTTTTATAAATAAATATATTTATTACCACAAACTTTTGATATACTACAACCTTGAATTATGTACCACATTCAAAATTACAAAACATTGCGCTGTACTATACAATATTTCAGATTTTCATTCTAGATGGATTTCTCCCAGGATACATGTACTTGCAGTATTCAAATCAGTCAAATGACCACTCATTAGGTAAAATCTCATTGGCAGGGTTGAGAGGCAGGTCATCGCCTTTGTTCATAACACAACGCTCATCAGGGTGAAATTACAGGATGTGCAAGTTGCCAAAGACATTCAGGATAAAAAGGTCAGGGAGGGAATTTAGGGGGATTTTGATTAACTAGGCTGAGCGTAGGAACAAACTCCAATCAAGAAGAGAGGCCAAGCCTTTTCTCACACTGCTAGACGGAGCGAATTGAAATTCACTTTCCCATACTTATATAAACTTCAAAAAAAGGCATTCACACCCTGACAGTGATTTGCAATGACAGATGAGAGCTCACAGCGACTGAAACATGCTGGTCAAGCAAAGTTTAACTTGTTGATTAACTGTTTTTGTCTATGAACTGAGGTTCTAACATCCACAGAAACTGTGTAAGTCCTGTTTGCCGAGCATATAGCAGCAGATGGGCCTTTTCCCCAGACTAATTAGTGGCCTGTATAGCAAGACGGAGAAAGCTGATGGGGTACATTACAGGAACCGCTGATTTACAGCTGAAGTCTGATAAAGGTTTGTCCCGCTGGGCCACAAAAGACTCTTGCTGTGAAGTGTAGCAGGATGCTTGGTACAAATCACCTGAGAGACTATGAAACTAGTGGAAACTCTGACTTCTAGATGTTGCGATCCCAGAAGACCAGGTCATGGATTTGTGCTTTACTTGCTAATAGTTAGAAACACATCAAAACAAGAACTACCCAAATAAATCACTGTTTATAAAGTAACTCTGACTTCTAGATGTTGCGATCCCAGAAGACCAGGTCATGGATTTGTGCTTTACTTGCTAATATAATAGTTAGAAACACATCAAAACAAGAACTACCCAAATAAATCACTGTTTATAAAGTAAAAAAGCCAAAAACTAATTATGAAAAGTTTTTATGCTTACAAAGACTGCATTTATTTGGTATAAAAAGTAAAAACAGCAAAATTGTGAAATAATATTAGAATTTAAAATAACCATTTTCTATTGTAATATATTTAAAAATGTAATTTATTCCTGTGATCAAAGCTGGATTTTCAGCATCATTGTAACACGATCCTTCAGAAATCATTCTAATATGCTGGTTTGCTGCTCAAGAAACATTTTCTATTAACTCTGTTGAAAACAGTTATGCTGCTTCATATTGATATTTTGTTTCTAAGCTTCTTTGATGAATAGAAAGTTATAAGATTCACTATTTTGTAACATAATTGTCTATCACTTTTAAATCATTTTATGATCCTTGTTAAATAAAAGTATTAATAAACAAAAAATCCTGCTGACCCCTAACTTTTGAACATTGCATTAGCTTTTTATGCAAAGGAATGTCAAAAGCATGTACATTAACTGATAAAATGATGCCTTGTATAACTAACTCTAAATAAAAGCATCTACAACTTAATATGCAAATACAAAATCATTGTTTACGTTAACCATAGCACTAAAGATGGCAGCTTCATTTGAAAATGTATTGAACTATTGAGATTTCAAATCTAGAAGCTTTCAATAAAATATCATTAGTTGGTGGGCAAGCCTTTATGGAAAGTTATAGCAGAAAAAAAAATACAACCTAAGGAATAATAGCATTTTTTCACACTAATTTATTCCAAGACATGCTAGTTTCATGAATGAATGAATCAAAGTAGTCGGTACCTAAAGATTTCCCACCAAACCTAAGACAAATAATGTAGAGATGGATCCCACTGGGTACGTGCATTAAAAACTCACTTTTAATGCCATCGAGGTCAGCCGAGGCCAGGGTCTGTGCCTCAAACTCATCGGTGGGGATCCGCTGGTATTTGGCCTGCTCGGTCCCCGTCATGTTGCCCGTGCGACGTCTCTCCTGAAGGTCGTAGCTGCGACTCGACACACGGGGCAGAGAGCTGGGTTCAGAGGTGCTAGGAGTCAGAAGAGCAGGTTCAGACGGCCTACAACAGACAAAATGACACCTTGTCAAGTAGTTCATTAAACCACAAAAAAATAGAAAAAAAGTCCACACAAGGAGTAAAAACGATTTCATGTGGTTTACATTACTTGTCTTGAATGAAGTGAAGTTCATTAGATGGAGGAGCTTAATAAAACATTTCATTTAATTAGTTTATATCTATACGAGACAAATGAGATTAGTTTTCATTAAACCACTAACACAAAAACATAAACAAGCCAAACTTAATGGAAAGTTAACAAAAAGAGTAAAAACAACTATTTTTTTAAACATTAGTGTTTTGCTATTATAAAAAGCTAACAAAGACATGTATTAGCTATTAAGATAAATAACCTAAAGAGAAGAGAAGAGTAAGATTTTAAAGTCTGAATATCCCCTTCAGATATTCTTCTGATTTAGCAGTTCATTTTGCAACAAAAACAACATCTTCATGAGCACTTACCTTTAGAAAAGCTAACAAAGACATGTATTAGCTATTAAGATAAATAACCTAAAGAGAAGAGTAAGATTTTAAAGTCTGAATATCCCCTTCAGATATTCTTCTGATTTAGCAGTTAATTTTGCAACAAAAACAACATCTTCATGAGCACTTACCTTTACTTTAAACGGAGTCATGTTTCTGAAAGCTTCTTAGACCAAAAACATTGTTAATGTAGGGACAAAAGCCCTTTACTTTACTAAAGAACAGAAGAAAACAACCAGCTGAAATGATCTGGTAATGAATCCTGATGCTTGTAAAGACACCCTTGCATTTAAAAAGATGAGAAAGCAGAAAGGAAAGGTGGAGAGCGCTTTATAAAAGCAAAGTGTGGTTGCTAGTAGTAACGGGTGAGTGATGTAGACAGTGGTGATGAAGGTCTGGAGAAAAGCGGATACCCTGCTGCTCTCTGAAATAACTGGCACTAGGTAACGAACAGGGTGTGCTGTGCACATCTAATGATACAATTTACTGTAAACCAAGAACAGAGAGCTGAAGGTGGATGCTTTACGGGTCGAGCTACGAAACCTACCACTTCAGATGAGTCAATACTGGAACAAAACTGCAAAACGAAGACTAAGAAGCTATGCAATACTGAGAACTTCCCTTAAAATTTTGTTACCATGGTGACAGTTTCCACCAAAATACCAAAGTTACACAAAAACACGTCCAGGTCACATTTTATCACAAAATTAATTAAAAGCTGGATGAAGAAAATGAAGCCTGTTTAATGGCCATTAGTGTTTTTTATTGCATTATTATGCATTTTTCATGACAATTGAGAACGTTACCGCCATATTCTCGTGCATGGCGTGATTTACCTTTTTATTGTTTTTTATTTGCATAAATTAAATGCAGTACAACAAACACTAGCAGAATGTATACATAGCATTTTGTAGAGATTGCATGCTTGAGCAATTTCTAGCCAATTAATTATTTTAGAGCTGAGCATTATTTAACCCATGACTAACCAAATTTTCATGACTTTTCAATATTATAATAATTTTTATGAGCTGGAAATCATTAGAAAATCCTGATAGTTCCAGGTTTATACCTGTGAGAAGATTATCCCTGAAGATTTTTTTAATAGTAATGAGAACCAGATATATATATATATATATATATATATATATATATATATATATATATATATATATATATATATATATATATATATATA